>NW_027362858.1:5550000-5973953 GCF_046119375.1 Phyllobates terribilis
CTATAGAGAAACGGAAAATAGTTTGGAGGACTTGCATGTCCTTTTTTATTTATTATGAGAAAATCATAAAAGATCCCGTTTTTTCACCATGCTGTGACTTTCTGCTGAGGGAGAGGGAGAGAGCTGCCCTATTCAGAGTCTGTAATAAGACCTGCTGACAAAAGTGTTGAAGATACAGTCTATTGTGAATTAACAATGAAAAAAAGTTAATTTCACAAATGGCTTGTATTTTTTTTTAATACAAACTTTTTTGTGTTTACAGCTCCTTTATAGGGAATCTGTCATCAGGTTTTTGCCACCTAATCTGAGAGCAGCATAATGTAGGGTTAGAGGCACTGATTCCAGTAATGTGTCACTTACTGGGCTGCTTAGTGTTGTTTTGATAAAATCATTGATTTGTCAGAAGGTAATTATCACTAGATGACTAGTAAGTTCTGTAGGACCCCACCCCCATCACTGATCAGTAGATTTCTGTGTACACTGAGCATGGGCAGAAAGCTGCCAATCAGTGGTGTGGGTGGGGCTATACAGAGCGCAGCATTCAGAGAGCTGCTAGATCTGCAGCAGATAAAACGGTGATTTTCTCAAAATGACAACAAGCAGCTGAAAAAGTGACACATCGCTGGAATCAGGGTATCTGCCCCAATATTGTGCTGCTCTCAGATAAGCAAGCAAAATTAATATTGTGCCAAATTAATTTCCCGTGAACTATCACATGATCTATCACAGGGGATCATGTGACATGTCACGTGATAAATCAGGTGTGTGGAGGGGGCCCGCGCCTTCTAAACTGCCCGGGGCCCTTGCTACTCTTAATCCCCCCCCCTGGGTAAGTATAATGTTTATTTTTATTTTTTACCATTTTTATTCTTTTTTTTAACTATTCACTTGGTCACTCTATATAAATCCATGCCGATTGCATGGATTTATATAGTGTGACCAAGTTGTGAAGCACTTTTCCAAGTGATGCTAAAATTGCTTGTAAAAGCGCTTGATAACCCGCATGCGGAAATGCATGCAAAAACGCTTGACAAACGCTTCTATATGGCCGGAAAAACGGCATGTAAAATCCGCATGCGTTTTTCCTGCTAGGGAGATGCGGAAAAAATCTACAGCATTTCTGCATCGTTGGCACTTAGCCTTAGGAGGTATTTTTGTCCACTTTGATCTTAATGAACAACATGGAGCATATAGTGGCTACTGTGATCCATTTACTAACAAGGATTTCATCTTCAAGTTCAAAAGTGGGAAAAAGCTGGATTCTCAGACTCCCAGGAATTAATTTTTGATCTAGATAATTCTCAAGTGAAGTTTTGGTCCACCAAAGTTTGGTTTTCTTGAATAATAGATTTTTGTATTGATGTATGGTTTCTTTATTTGAGATGGAGGTGTCACTAAAACCACATGTACTACCTTTATTAAAAATGTCTATAGCCTTAGATTGCCAGACCTGTTCTCTGCCTTTAAGATCCATTTTGGATTTAATCAAACAATTTTTTACTTGGACACTCTGTAACGACAGAAATAATTCAGATATCAAAAAACGTCCAATATCACTAAGAATTTAAATTCAGTGGTGTCACCCTACATGTGGAACAGCATAAAAAAAAAACTTCCTGAACTGTTGGTTTTTGTTTATTCCTCCCAAAAATTGGAATAAAAAGCCATTAAACAATGTCACATGCCTGAAAATGGCACCAATAAAAACTTCAAATTGTCCGGCAAAAAGCAAACCTTTACATGACTTTGTCGGTCGAAATATGGAAAAATTATAGCTATAAAAATATGGCGATGCAAAAACTAGTCTTTGCAAAAATAAGTGTATTTTAGTGTGACAGCAGCCAAACATAAAAACCCAATATAAATCTGGTATCACTAATCGCACCGACCCAAAGAATAAAGTCGTCTAATCACTTACCGTATTTTTCAGACCATAAGACGCACTTTTTTCCTCCCAAATTTTGGAGGAAAATGGGGGGTGCGTCTTATGGTCCGAATGTTGGGGGGTGTGGTGTTTATATATGTGGGGTGTGGGGGGAGCGGTAGCGGTGGAGAAGCGGGGCACAGGAGGCAGCAGCCGCCCGCTGCAGCCTACACTGTCCATGCTGCTAAAGAAAATGAATATTCACTGCTCCGCACGCCCCATGGGACGTGGGGAGCACTGAATATTCATGCTCCTTAATAGCGGTACACAGTGTAGCCACGCTGCGGCTCCTGCTGCTGCCGGAATCACCTGTGCCCTCTGTTAAAGGGCATGAATATTCAACCTCTCTCCACGCCCATGGGCATGGGGAGGGTTTGAATATTCATGCCCTTTAATGAGCGAGCAAAGGAGATAGCCAGCAGCAGCCGCAGCGCAGCTCCGCTGTGTGCCGCTATGAAGGAGAGTGAAGTCACTGCTCCCCGTGCACACCGGCACACTCCGGCGTGGGGAGCAGTGTCTTCCGGCAGCTGAGCTTTCTATGTGAGCCGCGCATGGCAGTGACGTCATGCGCGGCTCACATGGAGAGATCAGTGCAGGCAGACAGGATGCAGCGCTGGAGGAGAGAAGAGAGGTGAGTAGGAGTGTTTATTTTTTTTTAATGTGCAGCATGATGGGGATTAGGGGTGCCATGTATACCAGGACAGAGATGAGGGGTGCCATGCATACCAGGACAGGGATGAGGGGTGCCATGCATACCAGGACAGGGATAAGGCGTGCCATGCATACTAGGACAGGGATGAGGGGTGCCATGCATACTAGGACAGGGATGAGGGGTGTCGTGCATATCAGGATAGGGATGAGGGGTGCCATGCATACCAGGATAGGGATTAGGGGTGCCATGCATACCAGTATAGGGATGAGGAGTGCCATGCATACCAGGATAGGGATGAGGGGTGCCATGCATACCAGGATGGAGGGATGCCAGGCATACCAGGATGGGGATGGGGACCACGTATAAAAGGAAGGGGGGGGGCACATATATCAGAATATGGGATATTGTCAGAATTGGGGGACATTACCCCTATACCAGTGTTAGCAGAAGACCCCCTCCCCCTTAAAAGTGCATCATGACCACATTTTTTGCTTACATTTTTATCTTCCTCCTCTAAAACCTAGGTGCGTCTTATGGTCCAGTGCATCTTATAGTCCGAAAAATACGGTATACCACATGAGGAACGGTATAAAAAATAAATAAAATCAATTCTTCACCTGCTGCTGATTTGTTCATTCTGCCTCCCAAAGATCGCAGGATGGCTCAGCTCACATTTATCCTGTATTCTGTGCTGAGGGCTTACACCGGGGTTTCTGTGTAAATCTCTGAAATACATGATTCAGATGGAACCCCCTGCGGAAGACTCCCTGTAATGAGTCAGATGGAGGCACCGTGGACGCAGTCTGGCCATTGATCCCACGGTGTCTGTCTTTTAATTAGATGGGCATAAAAGTGCCATTAGCCACAGTTTTGTGAACCTCTGAAAAAAAGGACACCGCTAAACAGAGGCCAGATAGAGTCCAGAGTAACTCTGCTGCCTCTTTATAGTGAATAGATCCCTTGGGGTAGGGTTAGCGTTGTGTTAGGGTTAGGGTTGGGGTTAGGATTAGGGTTACAGTTAGGATTAGAGTTGTGTTAAGGTTAGGGTTATGTTAGGGTTGGGATTTTTTCAAAAGTAAAGAAAAAAATGATGAGGATATGGCGACTAGTGTTGAGTTTGCATCGGGTGCTTGGGTTTGCTCCGTGTATCGTGGGTGCTCGGGTGACATACTCAAGTCTCCACCGTGCATGTTTCGTGGCTGTTATACAGCAAAAAAAAAAACACGTGGGGATTGCCTGCCATACACGAACAATCCCCGCATGTTTTTTGGGGGTTTTAACAACCGTGAAACATGCGGGGCGGGGACTCGAGCATGTCCCGCGAACACCCACGATGCTTTGTGCATACCCGAGTACCCGATGCAAACTCTACTAGCAAGCACTTGCGCTCAAGACTAATGACAACTTATTCAATATGATGACCTAATGATCTAATGATATCAAAATGCTGTGTCGTACGTCTAGGTTCAAAATGTTCACAATACCCTTGATAAAATCCTTGAGGGGTCTAGTTTCCAAAATCGGGTCACTTATGGGGGGTTTCCGCTGTTTAGGCACATCAGGAGCTCTCCAAACACGACATGGCGTCCGCTCTCGATTCCAGCCAATTTTGCGTTCATAAAGTCACACAGTGCTCCTTCCTTTCTGAACCTGCCGTGCATCCAAACAGTGTTTTTTTTTCCACATTTGGGGTATCGGCGTACTCAGAAGAAATTGCACAACAGTTTTTGCAGTCCATTTTCTCCTCTTACCCTTGTGAAAATAAAAAATTTGGGGCTAAAAGATCATTTTTGTGGAAAAAGTTTTGTTTATTTTCACAGCTCTACGTTCTAAACTTCTGTGAAGCACCTGGGGGTTCAGGGTGCTCACCACACATCTAGATAAGTCCCTTGATGGGTCTAGTTTCCAAAATGGGGCGGTTTCCACTGTTTAGGCACATCAGGGGTTTCCCAAACACAACATTGCATCAGCTAATTATTCAAGCAAATTTTACATTCAGAAAGTCAAATGGTGCTCCTTCCCTTCCATGCGCTCAATCCGAGGTTTTGCCCCACATATGGGGTATCGTATGAGAAATTGCACAATACCATTTGTTGTGCAATTTCTCCTGTTACCTTTATGAAAATGTAAAATTGGGGGCTGGAAAACATTTTTGTGGGAAAAATGTGAAAATTTTATTTTTATGGCTCAATGTTATAAACTTCTGTGAAGCACCTGGGGGTTCAAGGTCACCACACATCTAGATAAGTTCCCTGAGGGGTCTAGTTTCCAAAATGGTGTCACTTATGGGGAGTTTTCACTGTTTAGGCACAGCAGGGGCTCCCAGAACGTGACATGGCGTCCGCTAATTATTCAAACAAATTTTACATTCAAAAAGTCAAATGGCGCTCTTTCCCTTCCGAGCCCTGCCATATGCCCAAACAGTGTTTTTCCCCCGCATATGGGGTATTGGCGTGCTCATGAGAAATTGCACTACAAATTTTGTGGTACATTTTTTCCTGTTACCCTTGCAAAAATAAAAAAAAATTGTTTCTAAAGTAACATTCTTGTGAAAAAAAGTTAAATGTTCATTGTTTTCTTCCACATTCCTAAACTTCCTGTGAACCACCTTAAAGGTGTCACTTCTGGGCATTTTCTGTCATAAAGGCTCCTCAAAGTTACTTCAAATGTGATGTGGTCCCTAAAAAAAGGGTTTTTTAAATTATGTTGAAAAAATTAGAAATCGCTTTTAACTTTTAACCATTATAACTTAACAAAAAAAAAATTGGTTCAAAATGGTGCTGGTATAAAGCAGACATGTCGGAAATGTTATTTATTAACTATTTTATGTGACATATCTCTGATTTAAGGGCATGAAAATTCAAATTTTGCCAAAATTTCTGATCACAAAGTAACGCCAAGTCACATCGAAGAAATTTTAACACTATCATGAAGTACAATATGTGACAAAAAATAATCTCAGAATCAGTGAGATCCGTTGAAGCGTTCCAACGTTATTACATCATAAAGTGACAGTGGTCAGAATTGTAAAAATTGGCCTGGTCATTAACGTGCAAACCACGTTCGGGGGTAAATGGGTTAACACAACAAAAATAAAAATTGAACAAAGCAAATAATATATATCAAACCAAAGGAAAGTATCTACGTATCAGACAATTGTCTAGTACCAATAAGATGGTGACATATCTATGCTAGGATATGAATGGCAGACCATTTGGGAATAATCAGAAACACCAAACATGAGTTTGGTCAAAAACCTTTATTTCACAAGCAATTGGTTACGTGGTGGCACCTCAGAAGCGGGAGACCACACTACATAAAATACAGTGATTGTATAATACACAAACAGTTCTATATGTACAATATATCCAGAAGTCTATTGATCCTATTCTGAACATTATTGGCGAGTTTGGTGAATGGTCAGGCCTGTCCATTAATTGGGATAAGTCGGTTATTCTACCATTTGATGATATCTCTAATTCGAGCATATTAGAAAAAATAAGAAAAAAAAGTATTTAGACAGCCACCAATTGTGCAAGTTCTCCCACTTAAAAAGATGAGAGAGGCGTGTAATTGACAACATAGGTCGACCTCAACTATGGGAGACAAAATGAGAAAACAAACCCTGAAAATCACATTGTCTGATTTGGAAAGAAAGATTTCTGGCTCTCACAGATCTGTAACTTCTTCTTTAAGGGGCTCCGCTGTCCTATACTCATTACCTGTAGTACTGGTACCTGTTTGAACTTGTTATCAGTATAAAAGACACCTGTCCGCAACTTCAAACAGTCACACTCCAAACTCCACTATGGTGAAGACCAAAGAGCTGTCGAAGTACACCAGAAACAAAATTGTAGCCCTGCACCAGGCTGGGAAGACTGAATCTGCAATAGACAAGCAGCTTGGTGTGAAGAAATCAACTGTGGGAGCAATCATTAGAAAATGGAAGACATACACGACCACTGATAATCTCCCTTGATCTGGGGCTCCACACAAGATCTCACCCCGTGGGGTCAAAATGATCTCAAGAACGGTGAGTAAAAATCCAAGAACCACAAAGAGGGACTTAGTGAATGACCTGTAGAGAGCTGGGACCAATGGTACACAGGCTACCATAAGTAACACACTACGCCGCCAGGGACTCAGATCCTGCAGTGCCAGACGTGTCCCCCTGCTTAAGCTATTACATGTCCATGCCTGTCTGCAGTTTTCTAAAGAGCATTTGGATGATCCAGAAGAGTATTGGGAGAATGTCATATGGTCAGATGAAACCAAAGTAGAACTGTTTGGTAGAAACACAACTCGGCGTGTTTGGAGGAGAAAGAATGCTGAGTTGCATCCAAAGAACACCATACCTACTGTGAAGCATGGGGGTGGCAACATCATGCTTTTGGGCTGTTTCTCTGCCAAGGGACCAGGACGACTGATCCGTGTACATGAAAGAATGAATGGGGTCATGTATCATGAGATTTTGAGTGCAAACCTCCTTCCATCAGCAAGGGCATTGAAGATGAAATGCGGCTGGGTCTTTCAGCATGACAATGATCCCAAGCACACCGCCAGGGCAATGAAGGAGTGGCTTCGTAAGAAGCATTTCAAGGTCCTGGAGTGGCCTAGTGTCTCCAGATCTAAACACTATAGAAAACCTTTGGAGGGAGTTGAAAGACCATGTTGCCCAGCGACAGCCCTTAAACATCACTGTTCTAGAGGAGATCTGCATGGAGGAATGGGCCAACATACCAGCTACAGTGTGTGACAACCTTGTGAAGACTTACAGAAAAAGTTTGACCTCTGTCATTGCTAACAAAGGATATATAACAAAGTATTGAGATGAACTTTTGTAATTGACCAAATACTTATTTTCCACCAAAATTTAAAAAAAAATTTCTTCCCATCTCAGACAATGTGATTTTCAGGATTTGTTTTCCCATTTTGTCTCTCATAGTTGAGGTCGACCTATGATGTCACTTACAGGTCTCTCTCATCTTTTTAAGTGGGAGAACTTGCACAATTGGTGGCCGACTAAATACTTTTTTCCCCATTGCATTATATGGCAGCGGAATTGCAACATTTGGGTGGGTGGCATAGCGCTGCAAACCCAAATAGTATTAAGGGGTTAATTACTTCAGGAACACCGTGGAATATTCCTATTCATATAGTGGAACTGAATGACCTCGTACACAAGAAATCAATATACCCTACACTTGCTCTACTCTACAAGGTCTGGGATAGGAGTAAAGATATAATGGAAATAGGAGACTGCAATGAATCTACACCTATATGGTTTAATAATAAATATGCTGAGTTCTATAAATTAGAGGGATTTCGGAGTTGGGTGGATAAAGGAATATATACGATATAAAACATATTATCTAAAGGGATACTTAAGTGCTTTGATCAATTAAAGGGGGAATTTGGGATGACAAACAATTCTATAAATCTTTACAGTTTCGGCATTCATTTAATGCACAATCAAGATGGACTCCCTTTTGGGCAGAAAATAATACTTTTGTTAAGTTGGTATTAGAGAAGGGAAATAGTATGGGTCGTATTTCTGATATTTACTGAGTCCTTCTTGATAAATATTTAAGAATATTTCCTTCTCCAGCTAGAAGTAAGATATAGTAATTGCAAGTTATCAGACGGTAATGGGCAAGCTGAAAGGATATATTGGAGAGATGCATGTATGTCATCCCTATGGTATGTTATTTTTTTATTGTATGTGTTAGGAGGGCGGTTGCAGACTTTAATATAATGGAACGCAACCGACCCTGGGGTTCGCGATGCAGCCTGGTGGACTGCTGCCGAACACTTTCCGGGTGGAAAGGGAAGCAACCAACTTAAATGTAAAACCCCTCCGTGTTTCTGCACACTGGAACGGGTATAGCAATTCGCACTATCTCCGTTAGCTGCACGAGAGATAGGCAGAAAAAAACTATCTGTAGTCCTGTTACAGCACAGGGACTACAGTGGCGGCACTAGGATGCGTGTGTGACTACGCCAACGGGTACACGTTCCTCCAGCCGGCGTGCTCTTGGACTGAAGGGTAAAACTCCACGTGGCTGACAGGCGATAGCTGTGGACAGGACGTCTGCAGGCTGCTCGGGGTGATAGGTGACCCCTTTGGCTGAGCCAGGGTGCAAGACGAAGCTACCTGCCTATGCACATCTAAGCCTGCCTAAGCGACCTGTGCTGATCAGCCGAGCGAACTCTGGCATCAGCAGGTTCCGGAGTGAACAGCTAGGGAGCACGTGGAACACAGTTGTCCACACCACAGCATCACTTGCTCAAATGATCAGAGCACGCCGCCATGTTTATGGGCGGGCCATTTAAAGACTAAACCCTGCCCACCGATGCGCCATTGGTGACGCTACCCGTGGACCAATCAGGCGGTGTCAGGTCACCGGGTCAGGTGGGTGCCAAACCACCAATCACGATCCGCCAGGTCATGGGCGTGCTCAGTGCGGCGAATCCTGGACTTAGACTCCAAAAGCCCTATCTCCCTCTGCAACCTATGCTTAACATTGCTAGGCACAAATACCCAGGAGACAATCTGCACATCTCGTGGACCAGACAAGCGTTGGGGCTGATGATGATGCTGAGCAGCATCAGCCCTGGCTGGACCAAAATGGGAGACCACAGAAGCTTCTGAAACCATTTCAACTCCAACAACATACCGACGCTTAACAGTATGTACTGGTTTCTTGTTTTGTAAAAAAATCTCAATAAAAATTTATTGGATTAAAAAAAAAAAGATTAGAAAAAAGGCTTCTATCCTGTGTGAGTTCTCTGGTGCTTAACCAAAGCTGATTTCTGGTTAAAACATTTCCCACATTCTGAACATGAAAAAGGCTTCTCCCCTGTGTGAGTTCTCTGGTGCTTAACCAAAGCCGATTTCTGGTTAAAACATTTCCCACATTCTGAACATGAAAAAGGCTTCTCCCCTGTGTGGGTTCTCTTGTGACTATCAAGATGTGATTTATGGTTAAAACATTTCCCACATTCTGAACATGAAAAAGGCTTCTCCCCTGTGTGGGTTCTCTGGTGGTTATCAAGATGCTCTTTCCGGTTAAAACATTTCCCACATTCTGAACAAGAAAAAGGCTTTTCCCCTGTGTGAGTTCTCTTATGTCTATCAAGAATCATTTTACGATTAAAACATTTCCCACATTCTAAACAGGAAAAGGGCTTCTCCCCTGTGTGGGTTCTCTGGTGCCTAATCAAACCTGATTTCTGGTTAAAACATTTCCCACATTCTGAACAGGAAAAAGGCTTCTCCCTTGTGTGACTGTTCTGGTGTCTAACAAGATTCGCTTTCCAGTTAAAACATTTCCCACATTCTGAACATGAAAAAGGCTTCTCCCCTATGTGGGTTCTCTGGTGCTTATTAAGATACGCATTCCGGTTAAAACATGTCCCACAGTCTGAACAAGAAAAAGGCTTCTCCCCTGTGTGGGTTCTCTGGTGGCTATCAAGATGCGCTTTCCGGTTAAAACATTTCTCACATTCTGAACATGAAAAAGGCTTCTTCCCTGAGTGGATTCTCTGGTGGTTAACCAAAACATATTTATTGTTAAAACATTTCCCACATTCTGAACAGGAAAAGAGCTTCTCCCCTGTGTGGGTTCTCTGGTGGTTATCAAGTTGCGCTTTCTGTATAAAACATTTCCCACATTCTGAACATGAAAAAGGCTTCTCCCCTGTGTGAGTTCTCTGGTGGATATCAAGATGCGCTTTATGATTAAAACATTTCCCACATTCTGAACATGAAAAAGGCTTCTTCCCTGAGTGGATTCTCTGGTGGTTAACCAAAACATATTTATTGTTAAAACATTTCCCACATTCTGAACAGGAAAAGAGCTTCTCCCCTGTGTGGGTTCTCTGGTGGTTATCAAGATGCGCTTTCTGGATAAAACATTTCCCACATTCTGAACATGAAAAAGGCTTCTCCCCTGTGTGAGTTCTCTGGTGGATATCAAGATGCGCTTTATGGTTAAAACATTTCTCACATTCTGAACATGAAAAAGGCTTCTCCCCTGTGTGGGTTTTCTGGTGAACAACAAAAACTGATTTCTGGTTAAAACATTTTCCACATTTGTAACAAAATCTATTGTCCGCTGTGTGTAATTTTTGATGTTTAAGAATAGACTTCTCGAGGGTAAAACTATTTCCATTTTCTGAACGTGAAAATGATTTCTTTGCTTTAGGAGCAGTTCGTTTTTTAATGCTTATTTTATTTTGATTTTCCTTAGTAGTTGGTAATGAATCAGAAGATAGGACCTGTTTCATAGGATCAGATGATAGATCTTTGCTGTGAAGGGATGATGGTATATCTGGAGTAATGGCATTCACTTCAATTGCATCATGTGGGATCTCAAGAGCATCAGATTTAAAAATCTCCTGTCCATCTGATCTTCTGGTACAGTCATCTGCCAAGAAAAAAAAATTATTAATTTTGAATAAAATATCATTGAAATTTATATTTTTGAACATTTCTACTTAAAATGTCTAAACAAGCACATCCCTGGGCTACATGCTAATCCAGGGAAATGAAGGGATATATGCTCAAGTTTAAAAATCAATTTTATTAGACACAAATCTAAAAAATAGAGGAATATTTTAAATATTCCTGTTATTTTTTAGATTTGTGTCTAATAAAATTGATTTTTAAACTTGAGCTTATATCTCTTCATTTCCCTGGATTAGCATGTAGCCCAGGGATGTGTTTGTTGAGATTGATTTAGATGTGGTACGCAATCTTTATTTCTTTTTCTATGAGATTCTTGTGTTAATTGTACTTAAAATGTCTGTAGAAATGGCAAGTTATTGACAGAATGACAGTTCACAGTCTAATAGAAAACCTCATAGGAGGAACCAGTAGAGCGTGGTGTCCAACTGTTTGTTCATTCTGCCTCCAAAATATGGAATAAGAAGCCATCAAAAAATGTTATGTAGGCAAAAATAATACCAATGAAAACTTCTACTCATCCCACAAAAAACAAGTCCCCACTCAGGTCCATCATCTGTCAATGGAAAAACGTAAGTTTCCACATTATTAGTGGCTCAAAGGTTTTTGAAAAGCAACATGGCTTCCATAAACCAATCCAGCAATATCCACTCTCCCAAAGTCAAATCTCCCCCTCGTTCTGATCCTTGCAGTGCCCCCAAGCCACATTTAGCCTCCATGTATTTGGCATTACTATAGTGAGAAGAACACACTTAATTTACGGTGTGTGTCTCCTGGAGCACAATCTGGGCACTATGTGTTGGGTAATAAAATGATATATTTGCAATTTTCACTCTCCAACATCCACCGAGTGCTAATTTCTGGAAAGTGACTGTGGAATCAAAATAGTCACTACTCCTATAGATTAATTCACTGAGGATTAGAATTTCCAACATGGAGTCACTTTATGGGGATTTCTACTGCTCTGATTTTCTGCCATTTTGTTATATTAGGATTTCTGCAAATGGTGCGTCCCATCTCCTCTGGGGCATTTACTTCTCCTCCTGCTTCGACTTGTGTGACGTCTGCTTTTGTCACCAGGCGTCTCCTTATTAATTCTGCAGGCGGCACTTGTGATGGAAGAGACGTCAGAACCAGAAGCTCTGGGCGGTGCAGGCTCTGTCCAGCCACTAAGATTAGGGTTGTTGGGACCAGTAGTACCATCCAGTCTGGCAGTATGGGTGTGTGTGCTGTCCAGCTAGAGTAATCTGCTCCCTGCTTCAGCCATTTAGAAAGCACCGCACCCTACTAAAGCTGGAAGCATATTGCTGGAAGCTGCCAGATACAGCCTTGTTCTCCTCTGGTTCAGTCCTCTGTACTCAGCTCCCGGCTTGTGTATTTGTTTCCTATTGTGACCCCGGCCCGTTTACTGACTACTCTTGTGTCTTCTGATTTGTTATTTTCTCTGCCCTCCTAGTTCTGACCCGAATACCTGACTATTCTTCTTGACGTTAAAGGGTGATGAGCAAGGCAGTCCCTGGGATCTGGAGTATATAGCGCCAAACTGTTCATGGTGACCATCTTTTGAGCTGCCAGGTGACCATGAACAGTGCCCCCAATACATTGTGTCTGCAAACTATTCCAGCAAGATCTGCATTCAAATAGCTAAATGTCGCTCCTTCTCTTCTTAACCTGCCATGTGCCCAGACAGTAGTGTACAACCATATATAGGGTATTTTCGGACTCAAGAGAAGTTGGAAAATAATTTGTAAGGTCCATTTGTTTCCTATTATCCTTTGTGAAGAATTCCAAAGTTATCACCACATAAAGTGACACACGTCAGATTTGAAAAATGGGGCCAGATAGGAACAGAAAACTGGCTGCAGGAAGGGGTTAAAGCAGAGGATTACTGAAGTCAAAAACTGTGACTATACACAATAACACATCTACTGAAATTATCAAACTCAACAGTCTTCATCAGTAATAAATGAGTAACTAGTGGTGAAACCTCTCTGGGGTAATTACAGTATGGGGCTCGGTGGCTCTTGGCAATCTAAACTATCGTAAGGGACAATATTTTCTATCAGATGAGTGTCAAGAAGAAATATTAGACATTTAAAGTGAACTTTTTTATAATAGTGCAGAGCTGAGGTGTCTTAAATTTAGACCTCGAGCATTGGGAAGACGTAATGGAGACCTTCTTTTAAAGACTACCAGGGAGTTACAGACTCACATAAGTGAGGCCGGCCGATCCCACCACAATAAAGCTATCATACAAAATGAAACTGGAAAAAAAAAGACAGAATAAAAGATATGTTACATTCCCAACAACATATATATAAGGGGAGAGCTCCAACACTAAACTGGAGTTGCACTCATTTATGGTGGACCATTGGAGCTACTATGACTCCTGAGCAGAAGAGTAGAGAAACTATTAGCGCCCACATTTCAGGAGAGATTGTGCAGTAATCTGAATTCCTTAGGATTGAAAAATAATGTAATTTATGGCGTTGAGTGAATCCATGAAACCAGGGCTCGAGTCATGCCAACACATCTCCTGCAGGTGTGAATAAATGTATATTACAGCCATCAGCCACGCACAGCTTAGAGATATAGCATGGCACAGGTGTAATGTTTTCTGTATAGTTTATCACAATCCTGTTTGAAGTTAGTCAATTTTAAAAGAAATTGAAAAGTCAGGATAAAGGGAAACTCTGTTGTTATTGTACAGAAATTCACACTTGGCCTCACTGCACATTTAATGTTATCGATCAAAAAAGTGAAGTTTGGCCAGAAAGACGGGACCTGGTCTTGTAGGGACCATATGAGCACATTCAGCAGCACAGAAGGGAGAGAAGGTAGATTCATCCAATAAGATATCAGGGTTCTAGGAAGCCAACACCATCATCACCCTCCACTTTCTCTTCAAGTGATTTTCTCACTTGTCAGCACATTCTACGTACGCTGTCATTTGGCTTTGTAGTTTACAGATCTGAGCAGGTAATGGACAGAGGCTTCTAATCCCAGGGGTTAGGTGGATCCTCCAGGTTGTAAGTTCTACAGAAAAGGTCTTTCACAATTACACAAAGTAATGTGAACATTTTTGGATGGAGGAAAATCTTGTGGTCTAGAGGTAAAATGGTGATCACACAATTGTAACACAACCGGACTACACCACTGATAAAGCAGCCACAGCCGGTGACTGAGAAGAATCTTTAATTTCTCTGTATCTAGTGGTTACTACTCACCTGGGTAGTCATATGTAGGAATCTCCTCTTTACACCGCTCATCACCCCTCACATATGTCTCTGTAGTATTAATATGGGTCAGATCTTCACCCTGAAACAAATATTATAAAAGTCAAAGACAGATGGAGAAGTCACATCTATGATCAGCTCTAATCCTGCCATCTCCACCGTTCTCATTACACAAGTAAAAAACACATAATACTGGTGGATAAAACAAGACTGAGCACAAGACCTTCACAGCCGTCTACACATCATAGGGGAGATCTCATGACATCTTCTCTCCATCTACCTGATGATCCTGAGGAACATTGGGGTCTTCTTGTTTACAGTCCTGTGGAAGAAGAGGACGGGGACATCTCTCTGGTGTTGTCCTCTTACTGGATAGATCTGGAGGAAACACATACAGGGACTGAATTCATTCTTTACATACAGATAATTATAGGCCGTGTGAATTTATTCCTGTCTAGAAATACAAGTACACAAAAAGAAAAAGTGGGCACTGCTGGGGAATAATAATCACAAATAGAAAGGGATGCTACAGTAACCTGATGTAAAGACACAAAATTATTCGGAAGAAAAAGACTCAGGATATATAACCATGCACACCCAATGTTGGAAAAGTGAAAAAAATCTTTATTACATGATTACATTTAGACAACAAAAGAAAAAAATTTTTTAAAAGCATTTAAAACAGACAAAAACATGTGCAATCTTCATATGGGGGAATTCATGATAATATGCATAAAAATAGCAATAAACCCCACTATGTTATGTGCCACAGGTATATTTTACATCACTTATATAACATTCGATTAATGTAGACCTACTAAGCAAACCTGGTATAAATAGCACAGCACAACCAGTCAAAATATGTGTTTATGACAAAGCAAACCCCCCTAAATAATATAAGTGAATCAAGGAATGAGTAGGAGAGATGGTCTATTGGCAATGGGGGCCAGATAGAGGTATTGGCCAGATTGTGTCACCAAAGTCGTATATGACGTGGCACAGTTGATCCACATATAAATAACAAGCCAGGCATTCCTGAGTGGTCAAGTCAAGAAAATAAGTAAATAAAAAATATATGGAAGAATAATTACCTGCTGGCACCAGAGACCCTACGCGTTACGCTGCTCAGACGCAGCTTCGTCAGGGGTATGTTGTCTAAGAGCACATGTGTGTGTTATATAGTTGATCCCAAATGGTGTGACTAGTTTCAGGTGAGTGTTTGTCTCCCTATGGTGTGTAGACAGGCCTGTTCTCATCAGAATGTGTTCCACCCAGTCCACGTGGAACGCAAACGGAAATGGGTTAAACGTCATATCCGGTCCAAAGCAGAGGGCGCCAAATACAGCCCTGAAGCTATTATTGTCAAAGGTGCGTCCCACCCGTACCATACGGTGGAACGGGGGTGGAAGTAAAGTAAACGTCATATCCAGTCAGAAGGGTAAACACGCAGAGCAATGAACTATGCACGTAGTCATAATAAAGAAGAGGCTTGCGTTCCACGATGGAACGCAAAAACCCCAGGAGCAGCGCGTCCGCTGCAGAGAATAATAGTGATCACACAAGAAAGTGCTAGCATTAAAAAAAAAAAAAAGAAAGAATTGCAGTCCAAACCAGGAATACTAAGAAGTCAGTATATGATCTGAGGACAATCACCAAACATGCATAGATACAAAGATGCATCACATAACAGAATACAGACCTGGACATATAAGACTCACTAACCAGACAGACATAAAACAACAAAAAAATTCTTTTTAAAATAAAACTCTCTCCTTTCCCTCTTTCCTTTTTTCTCTTCCTTTCTTTCTCCTTTCCCTTTCCCTTCTTTTCCTTCCCCTTTCCATCCTCCCCTCTCCTTCCTTTATTAAGATAAAAGACAAGACATATAAATGCATATGAGACTGTGTGCAAGTATGTGAAAAGATGCACACAGTTAAACAATCACAAATACAAGAAATAAGCAATAAACTAATGGAACTGCACAAGTTGGCCCCATGGGAGGGAAAAAAAAAAAGGTGAATCAAAACCCCAATAGTGGGCAAGATTCCACATATAAGAACACCATGGGAGTCTGGAAAAGTCAGAACTGGAAAATACTCATTCGTGCCCCTCATAGCCACTACATCAAACATTAGGGTCCAATAAGAAACCAACCCCGGGGAACTGGGTAGAATTTAAAAAATATTGATATTAAAGCCGCTGGAATGGAATTTAAAGGAGGTGCACATGCACCCCCAAAATAAACAGAGTACTGCTTATAAGGACACCATGGAAATTTAAGCCAAGTAACCAGTAAATGAGAGATCCTCATTTATGCCCTTTGGGGCCACTGTGTCAAGTGTAAAGATCCACCTGGATTCTGTCCTCAAAAGGTCCCTAGTATGATCTGAATTGCGAGGGTTAGGCTTCATTTTTTGGAGGCCTGTAACTCGCAATTTATTAGTGCTGCTGGAATGGAATTGAAGAAAGTGCAGGGCCACCGTGGAGATGGTCCTGCCCTTTCTCAAATCCTGTTCAGTAAGATGGATATTCGAAGCGTGTTGCTGTACCCGCCTCCGAAGTTCCTGCGATGTTTGACCAACATAGACCTTGGGACAGGGACAGGTCAAAGCATAAATAACATTATTGGACCTGCAGTTAATGTAGTCCCTCAAAGGAAATTGACGATTGTCAGTCGGGTTAGTAAAGATTTTTTCAGATGAAAAAAATGGACATGCAGAACAATTGCCGCAGGGAAAAGAGCCTTTGAGCCTATTACCACCAGAGGTATTGTACAACGGACGTAAGTAATGGTTATGAACGAGTTTGTCCCTTAAATTTGGGGCTCGTCTAGCCGTCAGCAAAGGTTTGTTTGATAATATACTGGATAGACGGTGATCCGTCTTCAGTATATTCCAATGTTTGCGGAATAGACCACCTACTTCATTCCATTGATTGTTAAACCTAGTAATAAATCTGATCTGTGTGTCTTCCATGTCAGCTCGTGGTTGCAACAGAACCTCCCGTGGTTTGGCGATGATCCTCTGATGTGCTTTAGAGATTATGGATTTCGGATAGCCCCGTTCACGAAAGCGTGTAGTTAGGTTACTGGCCTCAGTTTTGAAGTCATCCTGTGTTGTACAATTCCTCTTGGCCCTTGAAAACTGTCCCACTGGTATACTGTCTCTCAAATTTCTGGGATGAAAGCTTTGGTAATGTAGAAGACTGTTTGTAGCAGTCGATTTTCTGTATAATTTAGTAACAAGTGATCCGCCCACTATCCTGATTTCCAAATCCAGAAAATAGACTACGGAAGAAGATATACAATGGGTAAGATGGATGTTAAAGTCATTAACATTAAGTCTATCAACAAAATCAATTGCCTCCGCCTCCGTGCCCGTCCAAATAATTAAAATATCATCAATGAAGCGGAACCACTTGAAAACCCCATAATTGTATTCCCGTAAGGGATAGACGTGTGTATCCTCCCACCAACCCAGGAATAGATTGGCGAAGGCGGGCGCACACCGTGCGCCCATGGCGGTCCCAGAGGCCTGCCGATAAAACACATGATCGAATACAAAATAGTTGTGCGTGAGGATAAATTTCAAAAGATCCACAATAAAGGAGTCATGCAGACGATTACCTCCACTCGTGTTATTCAGAAAGTGCAGGACCGCTGCTATGCCGTCCTGGTGAGCTATATTGGAATACAGCGATTCAACATCAACAGTAATGAGCAGGAACTGGTCAGGTAAACTTATGAAGTTGAGAGACTGTATTAGATGGGAAGAGTCTCTGAGATAAGAAGGAAGGCTGCCACCAGAAGGAAGGCTGGTGGCAAGTGGCTGCAAGAAAAAATCTACATAAATGCATGCTTTTATGTAGATTTTTTCTTGCAGCCACTTGCCACCAGCCTTCCTTCTTATCTCAGAGACTCTTCCCATCTAATACAGTCTCTCAACTCCCTAAGTTTACCTGACCAGTTCCTGCTCATTACTGTTGATGTTGAATCGCTGTATTCCAATATAGCTCACCAGGACGGCATAGCAGCGGTCCTGCACTTTCTGAATAACACGAGTGGAGGTAATCGTCTGCATGACTCCTTTATTGTGGATCTTTTGAAATTTATCCTCACGCACAACTATTTTGTATTCGATCATGTGTTTTATCGGCAGGCCTCTGGGACCGCCATGGGCGCACGGTGTGCGCCCGCCTTCGCCAATCTATTCCTGGGTTGGTGGGAGGATACACACGTCTATCCCTTACGGGAATACAATTATGGGGTTTTCAAGTGGTTCCGCTTCATTGATGATATTTTAATTATTTGGACGGGCACGGAGGCGGAGGCAATTGATTTTGTTGATAGACTTAATGTTAATGACTTTAACATCCATCTTACCCATTGTATATCTTCTTCCGTAGTCTATTTTCTGGATTTGGAAATCAGGATAGTGGGCGGATCACTTGTTACTAAATTATACAGAAAATCGACTGCTACAAACAGTCTTCTACATTACCAAAGCTTTCATCCCAGAAATTTGAGAGACAGTATACCAGTGGGACAGTTTTCAAGGGCCAAGAGGAATTGTACAACACAGGATGACTTCAAAACTGAGGCCAGTAACCTAACTACACGCTTTCGTGAACGGGGCTATCCGAAATCCATAATCTCTAAAGCACATCAGAGGATCATCGCCAAACCACGGGAGGTTCTGTTGCAACCACGAGCTGACATGGAAGACACACAGATCAGATTTATTACTAGGTTTAACAATCAATGGAATGAAGTAGGTGGTCTATTCCGCAAACATTGGAATATACTGAAGACGGATCACCGTCTATCCAGTATATTATCAAACAAACCTTTGCTGACGGCTAGACGAGCCCCAAATTTAAGGGACAAACTCGTTCATAACCATTACTTACGTCCGTTGTACAATACCTCTGGTGGTAATAGGCTCAAAGGCTCTTTT
Source organism: Phyllobates terribilis (assembly GCF_046119375.1). NCBI lineage: Eukaryota > Metazoa > Chordata > Amphibia > Anura > Dendrobatidae > Phyllobates > Phyllobates terribilis. The sequence goes on from NW_027362858.1 coordinate 5,569,235, forward strand.
CCCTGCGGCAATTGTTCTGCATGTCCATTTTTTTCATCTGAAAAAATCTTTACTAACCCGACTGACAATCGTCAATTTCCTTTGAGGGACTACATTAACTGCAGGTCCACTAATGTTATTTATGCTTTGACCTGTCCCTGTCCCAAGGTCTATGTTGGTCAAACATCGCAGGAACTTCGGAGGCGGGTACAGCAACACGCTTCGAATATCCATCTTGCTGAACAGGATTTGAGAAAGGGCAGGACCATCTCCACGGTGGCCCTGCACTTTCTTCAATTCCATTCCAGCAGCACTAATAAATTGCGAGTTACAGGCCTCCAAAAAATGAAGCCTAACCCTCGCAATTCAGATCATACTAGGGACCTTTTGAGGACAGAATCCAGGTGGATCTTTACACTTGACACAGTGGCCCCAAAGGGCATAAATGAGGATCTCTCATTTACTGGTTACTTGGCTTAAATTTCCATGGTGTCCTTATAAGCAGTACTCTGTTTATTTTGGGGGTGCATGTGCACCTCCTTTAAATTCCATTCCAGCAGCTTTAATATCAATATTTTTTAAATTCTACCCAGTTCCCCGGGGTTGGTTTCTTATTGGACCCTAATGTTTGATGTAGTGGCTATGAGGGGCACGAATGAGTATTTTCCAGTTCTGACTTTTCCAGACTCCCATGGTGTTCTTATATGTGGAATCTTGCCCACTATTGGGGTTTTGATTCACCTTTTTTTTTTTTTTTCCCTCCCATGGGGCCAACTTGTGCAGTTCCATTAGTTTATTGCTTATTTCTTGTATTTGTGATTGTTTAACTGTGTGCATCTTTTCACATACTTGCACACAGTCTCATATGCATTTATATGTCTTGTCTTTTATCTTAATAAAGGAAGGAGAGGGGAGGATGGAAAAGGGAAGGAAAAGAAGGGAAAGGGAAAGGAGAAAGAAAGGAAGAGAAAAAAGGAAAGAGGGAAAGGAGAGAGTTTTATTTTAAATGGGATTTTTTTTGTTGTTTTATGTCTGTCTGGTTAGTGAGTCTTATATGTCCAGGTCTGTATTCTGTTATGTGATGCATCTTTGTATCTATGCATGTTTGGTGATTGTCCTCAGATCATATACTGACTTCTTAGTATTCCTGGTTTGGACTGCAATTCTTTCTTCTTTTTTTTTTTTTTAATGCTAGCACTTTCTTGTGTGATCACTATTATTCTCTGCAGCGGACGCGCTGCTCCTGGGGCTTTTGCATTCCATCGTGGAACGCAAGCCTCTTCTTTATTATGACTACGTGCATAGTTCATTGCTCTGCGTGTTTACCCTTCTGACTGGATATGACGTTTACTTTACTTCCACCCCCGTTCCACCGTATGGTACGGGTGGGACGCACCTTTGACAATAATAGCTTCAGGGCTGTATTTGGCGCCCTCTGCTTTGGACCGGATATGACGTTTAACCCATTTCCGTTTGCGTTCCACGTGGACTGGGTGGAACACATTCTGATGAGAACAGGCCTGTCTACACACCATAGGGAGACAAACACTCACCTGAAACTAGTCACACCATTTGGGATCAACTATATAACACACACATGTGCTCTTAGACAACATACCCCTGACGAAGCTGCGTCTGAGCAGCGTAACGCGTAGGGTCTCTGGTGCCAGCAGGTAATTATTCTTCCATATATTTTTTATTTACTTATTTTCTTGACTTGACCACTCAGGAATGCCTGGCTTGTTATTTATATGTGGATCAACTGTGCCACGTCATATATGACTTTGGTGACACAATCTGGCCAATACCTCTAAAATATGGGCCCCCATTGCCAATAGACCATCTCTCCTACTCATTCCTTGATTCACTTATATTATTTAGGGGGGTTTGCTTTGTCATAAACACATATTTTGACTGGTTGTGCTGTGCTATTTATACCAGGGTTGCTTAGTTGGTCTACATTAATCGAATGTTATATAAGTGATGTAAAATATACCTGTGGCACATAACATAGTGGGGTTTATTGCTATTTTTATGCATATTATCATGAATTCCCCCATATGAAGATTGCACATGTTTTTGTCTGTTTTAAATGCTTTTAAAAAAATTTTTTCTTTTGTTGTCTAAATGTAATCATATAATAAAGATTTTTTTTCACTTTTCCAACATTGGGTGTGCATGGTTATATATCCTGAGTCTTTTTCTTCCGAATAATTTTATTTATTCCTGTCTATTACCTGGTGATGTGAGGGGCTGGGTAACCTCCATCATGATGTCCTTGTACAGATCTTTGTGTCCTTCTAAATACTCCCACTCCTCCATGGAGAAATAGACAGTGACGTCCTGACACCTTATAGGAACCTGACACATACAATGATAAGGTCATCCCCCCGATCCCTTCATAGCGTTACTGTATAATGTCCCAGCATTCCCAGTAGTGTCACCTCTCCAGTCAGCAGCTCAATCATCTTGTAAATGAGTTCTAGGATCTTCTGGTCATTGATGTCCTCATGTATCAGGGGATGAGGTGGAGGTCCTGTGATTGGGCTCAGGGGTCTTCTCCATCCCTCAGATACAGGGGCCTGGCAGCGCTCACTAGAGGTCTTCTTCACTACTGTGTAATCCTGGTTATGGAGAGACACATTAATAAATCTCACTCCAGACATTTCTAGAGTCCTCACCTCTCCAGTTCTGTCCATCTGTTATTCCCATAGATAAGAATGATGTAATGTGACGTCATCAGAATCTCTCACCTCTCCAGTAAGCCGGAAGAGGATCTCTAGGGTGAGGCGTAATATCCTCTCTACCATCTTCTTTCTGTCTCTATCCATTCTTCTCTAGGAAAATTATATAGATAAATTATTACTATCTCATATTGTGGGAATCTGAGTGGATTGAAGATGAGTTGGTGTAAAATATATAAAATTCTGTGTAATAAAAAACATGAATAGCATTGTGATGCCAGTATAAAGCAATAATGTGGTAGAGCTCTACATACATCTTCAGATCACACAGAGATACCGATGTGCTATCAGTTGGGATTATGGAAGTTATAAAATAATTCAGTAATATAACAATATAAAGAATGCAACAGTCTTTGTACAGCCAATAAAATATGTTAATGGTTTATTTGTATACATCTCACCACTCCATGATAAGTTCTAGAAAGAAGACGTCTTCTATCTCCACCGCCTACTCTACACTGTGTGCACGATTATTAGATAATTTGTATTTTTGATGATTATTTTTATTAGTTAACATCTCCAGTGCTGTCGGTCAATCCACAGAGTAATAAACCTGAATATTTAAGAAAGTAAAAGTGAGGTGCTGTCTAAGGAGAATATCTCTGTTTCCAGAGTTATTATGCAACTATATGAAAAATTTAAATTTTCCATCTTAACTGTTTATTTTCATCTGGTATATTGAGAATAAGACCCAAACAACTCAATGTCCAAAAATACATTTCTGACATTTAACAAAAATTTATCAGTGACCAATATAGCCACCATTCTTCTCAACACCAGTGATAAGCCATCCATCCATGGAGTCCATTAGTTTCTTAATCTGTTGACGATCATCTTTGTGGGCAGCACCAGGCACAGCCCCCCGACACTTATCAAAGAGGGGACTGTTCTCCTTCACCTTAAATATCGAGTTTAAGAAAAGCTCAAAAGTTCTCCGGAAGGTTTAGGTCCAGTGAGGAAAAGGTCATGTCATTACTCTTTCATCTTTAAGGCCTTTCCGGGTACTGAGCAGTGAAGACTTTGATGCTGCCATTGAGCATTCTCCCGCAGAACAATCCTGCTGTTTTTTTTTTTTTAAAGATGCAGATTTTTTCTGTACCTCTGTTTAAAGAAAGCGTCATCTAAAAACTTGCAGTAGGTTTGGGATTTGATTTTGAGTCCATATTCAATTAAAAAAAGTCCAACTAGCTCATCTGTAATAATACCAGCCCATAGCATTGCCCAACTCCATCTCGCTGGCGTCTGAGTTGAAGTCTAGGTCTGTGCCCATTAATGATCCAGCCATGGGCCCATCCATCTGCTCCGTTGAGAGTCACTCTCATCAGTCCATAAAACCTTTAAAAAAAATCTTTTTTCAGCTTTCTTTTGGTTAAGTCTTGATGTTTGCACTTGTGTCTTGTTGGTGGTGATTGATATTCAGCCTCGGCCTTGTCTCTGAGCACTGAACACCTAGTTCTTCTGGGCCTCCAGGGAGGCTGCGATTCTGGAATACGACAGCACTGGAGGATAATATCTTCCTGGTCGCTTCACATTTGAGTCTTCTGAAATCTTTTGCAGTTAATGTTATTCTGTATATATTTTTTGCAACCCTGTAGACTTTTGAAGTTTCTGTGGTCACTCCCCAATATCTGAGCAATTTAAGGAGTGTTGCATCCCTCTGTAAGACTTTTAACCATTTTTGACTTTTTAGAGTCAGTTAAAACTCTTTTTGGCCCATTTTGTCTGAGGACAAGAAGCTGTCCAATAATTCCCCCCCCCCCTGATAAAGGGTGTCAATATCCATAGGCCACACACCCCTCATTACACAAATACACATCACCCGATCTACTTTATTTTTCAGACTATAAGACGCACCGGACCATCAGATGCACCTAGGTTTTAGAGGAGGAAAATAGAAAAAAAAATTTAAGCCAAAAATGTGGTCATGATGCCCTGTTAAGGGGGAGGGAGTCTACTGCTGACACTGTTATAGGGGTATTGTCCCCTAATTCTGTTAATATGCCCCATCCTGGTATATATGACCCCTTTTCACTGTTATATGTGGCCCTCATCCCCATCCTGATATGCATGGCCCCCTCTTCCCTCTTCCTGGTATGTATGGCACCCTTCATTCTGGTATGTATGGCCCCCCTCACACCCATCCTGGCATGACAGGAGGAGGCCTGACAGGAAGTGGTGGAGGCGGAGCCTGCCGTGTGCTGCAAGAGTTGTGCTGTGTGTGGAGAGAGCTCCTGGGAAGGGAGGAGAGCCAGGCGGAGGTGACCGAGCGGACCGGGAGGACCAGTAGGAGGCGACCGGAGGGACGAGCGCAAGAGAGCGCTGTGGCAGCGTGCAGTGCCGGCCAGCGGAGGGTGCCAGGTGGTGGTGACCAGGAGGTGATGAGGAGGACCGTAAGAGGCGACCGGAGGGAAAAGCGCGCTGTGATAGCGTGCAGCGTCCCTAGAGGAGGTGAGTGAGGGGCAGGAGGCCGCGATAAGCGGCCCTACTGAACCCAAGTGTGTACTGTACTGTATTGTATTTGTATCTGTATTGTAATTGTATTGTATTCCCTAGTCCATATTTAATTGATTACCCCCCCGTCCATATTTAAATTGATTCCCCTGAACACCCCCGTCCATATTTAACTGATCCCTCTGACCACATTAAATTGACCCCCCGTCCTCATTTAATTGATCCCCGACCACCCCCCGTCCATATTAAAGTGATCCCCCTGACCACATTTAAATGATTGACCCCCCAGCCCATAATTGATTGATCCCACTTGTCCTATTTAATAGATTCCCCTTGTCCACTTTTACTCATCCCCAGTCCCTATCTATTTGCCTTATCCCCCACCATATTTAATTAACCCCTGTCCATAATTAATTGATTGATTCCCCAGACCACAATTAATTATTTCCCCAGTCCATATTTATTGATATTATTGATACTTATTGATCCCCAGTCCTTAGTTAATTGACCCACCGTCCATACCTATTTATTTGCTTTACCCCCCATCCTATTTAATTAAACCCCCTGTCCATAATTAATTGATTGATTCCCTAGTCCACAATTAATTATTTCCCCAGTTCATACTTATTGATCCCAGTCCATAGTTAATTGACACACCGTCCATACTTAATTAATCCACCTGACCCACTCAGCTGATCCCCCGTCCATACTTAATTGATACTTAATTGATCCCCCGTCCATACTTAACTGATCCCGCGCCGATATCTAATCGATACACTTGCACATCCCTAATTGATCCCCGTCCATACACCTATATATAAATAATTGTGTTTTGTACTTGTACATATATACTGACTGTATCCCCATATTTAGAATGACGTCCATGTTGGCCGGAGCCGTGCAGTGTACATCTTGCGCAATGTATGCATTCCCTGAGCTACCGCTCAGGGATCCATACTGCTGCGAGAGATGTGAGCATATCGTGCACTTGGAAGCCCAAATCCTGGATCTAAGTGCTCAGATAGCGGTACTGAGGAGCATCGACAACATGGAACGGAGTTTGCTGCTCACCGAGCAGACACTCAATGGGTCAACACTGGGGGTGGAGCTTAGTGGGGAAGCGCAGGCTGAACAGGCAGGGAGCTGGATAACAGTTAGGAGGGATAGAGGGAAGAAGTATAGGAAGGCTGGTTCAGAACCGGCATTATTGGAGCACGACAGATCCTCTGACTGCCGGGGGAGTGTATGCTCCAGTAATGAGGGGGAGGGGGGAAGTGTAGGGCAGGCTAGACAGGTCCTGGTAGTGGGTGACTCTATTATTAGGGGGACAGACAGGGCAATCTGTCACAAAGACCGGGATCGCCGAACGGTGTGCTGCCTCCCTGGCGCTCGAGTCCGGCACATCGCGGATCGGGTTGACAGGTTACTGGGTGGGGCTGGCGAAGACCCAGCGGTCATGGTCCACATTGACACCAATGACAAAGTGAGTGGTAGATGGAGGGTCCTTAAAAATGATTTCAGGGATCTAGGTAGGAAGCTTAGGGCAAGGACCTCCAAGGTAGTTTTCTCAGAAATACTACCAATCCCGCGAGCCACACAGGAGCGCCAATGGGAGGTTAGGGAGGTGAATAAGTGGCTAAAGAGTTGGTGCAAGGCAGAAGGGTTTGGGTTCATGGAGAACTGGGCCGACTTCGCTGTCGGCTACAGGCTCTACCGTAGGGACGGGCTGCACCTCAATGGGGAGGGTGCAGCGGTGCTGGGGAAGAAGATGGCTAATAGGTTGGAGGAGTTTTTAAACTAGAGACGGGGGGGGGGAAACCAAGGAAATAGGTGGGATGTGAGGCAAGCAAGGGGGAAGGGGAGAAGTGAATATAATGAGGGTGGAGAGGGGGTGGGGATAGTACAGTTAGATCGTTAGAGAAGAATAGGATGCTAAATAACCCCAAAGTTTTATCTTGCATGCTGACCAACGCAAGAAGCCTGACCAATAAGGCGGATGAGCTGCGGGCGCTTATATCGGAGGAGAGGTATGACATCGTAGGTATAACAGAGACTTGGCTAGACGATAGCTACGACTGGGCGGTAAATTTAACAGATTATAGTTTATTTAGAAGGGACCGGAAACAGGGGAAGGGCGGAGGAGTCTGCTTATATGTAAAGTCACGTCTAAAGCCCAGACTAAGGGAAGATATAGGAGAGGGAGAAGAGTGGGTCGAGTCCATGTGGGTAGAGATAGAGGGGGCAAAAAATAATAATAAAATATTACTGGGGGTCTGCTATAAGCCACCCAATATAACAGAGGAGAATGAGAAACTGCTATTAGGACAAATAGACAAAGTAGCAAAACATAATGAGGTGATTGTAATGGGGGATTTCAACTATCCGGATATTGACTGGGAAACAGAAACCTGTAGATCTCAGAAAGGAAAAAGGTTCTTGACAAATACTAAGGATAATTATCTCTCCCAACTAGTGCAGGAACCAACGAGAGGGAAGGCCGTGTTGGACTTAATATTGACTAATAGGCCTGATAGAATAACTGAGGTACAGATAGGGGGGCACCTAGGTAATAGCGATCATAATATTATCAATTTCAAAATGCCCTTCAGTAGGGTTGTCAATAAAGGAACAACAAAACATTAAACTTTAGGAGGGCGAAGTTTGATCAGCTGAAAGAAAACCTTCAACTTATTGACTGGGACAAAGTTCTTAATCAAAGGAATACGAATAGTAAATGGGAAACCTTCAAAAGAATTCTGAATACTCAGTGCGAGAGGTATATACCGTATGGGAATAAAAGGACAAGAAATAAGAGGAAACCAATATGGTTGAACAAGAACGTAAAAGGGGCGTTAAATAGCAAAAAAGAGGCATTCAAGAGATTAAAACAGGAAAACAGTAAGGAGGCACTAATGTGTTACAAGGAAAAAACGAGAACCTGCAAAAAACAAATAAAAATAGCGAAGGAGGAAACAGAGAGACGTATTGCTAGGGAAAGTAGATCAAATCCCAAACTGTTCTTTACGTATATAAATAGTAAAAGGATTAAATCGGATAATATTGGACCGATAAAAAGTGATGAAGGCAAAATCATAGAGAAAGATGAGGATAAAGCTAATCTATTAAATAAATTTTTTTCGTCAACTTTCACAAAGGAAAAAGAACTAACAGGCGAAATGAGAAGTGACAAACTTAATCCTCCACTAAGTATGACAAATCTAACCCAAGCTGGGGTACAGAAACGCCTCAGTAACATTAAAATAAACAAATCACCAGGACCTGATGGCATACACCCACGGGTACTAAGGGAACTAAGTAATGTGATAGACAGACCGTTATATCTTATATTTAAGGACTCTGTTGAGACTGGGTCTGTGCCACTTGATTGGCGACAGGCGAATGTAGTGCCAATATTCAAAAAGGGAGCGAAAAGTGACGCCGGAAACTATCGGCCGGTGAGTCTGACGTCCGTTGTGGGCAAAATTTTTGAAGGCTTCATTAATGAGGCAATTACGGAGCATCTTGATGCTAATAATCTATTAACCCCGAACCAACATGGATTCATGAGGAATCTCTCCTGCCAAACAAACCTGATTGACTTCTACGAGGAGGTTAGCTCTCGAGTAGATCAGGGGGAACCAGTGGATGTCGTGTATCTCGACTTCTCAAAAGCGTTCGATAGCGTGCCACATAATAGGTTGGTATACAAAATGAGAATGATGGGGCTGGGGGAAAATGTCTGCAAGTGGGTAGCTAACTGGCTAAAGGATAGAAGGCAGAGGGTGGTTATAAATGGAATATACTCAGATTGGGTAAGCGTCACTAGTGGGGTACCACAGGGGTCTGTACTAGGCCCAATGTTATTTAATATCTTTATTAATGACATAGTCAACGGGATAAATAGTAAAATATCAATATTTGCAGATGACACAAAGTTATGTAAAACAATTAATACAAAAGAGGACAGTGCAGACCTACAGAGGGATTTGGATAAGCTGGGTAGGTGGAGCATTAAATGGCAAATGAGGTTTAACGAGGAGAAATGTAAGGTCATACATATGGGAAGGAAAAATGGAAGTCACCAGTACTCACTGAATGGGAAATCATTGGGGAATTCAGAGATGGAGAAGGACTTGGGCATCTTGATTGATAGCAAACTAAATTGGAGTGCCCAAAGTCAGGCGGCTGCTGTAAGGGCAAACAGGGTAATGGGATGTATCAGAAGAGGTATAGCTGCAAAGGAGGAGAACATTGTTCTTCCACTGTACAAAGCACTGGTCAGACCACACTTGGAATACTGTGCTCAGTTATGGGCCCCAATATATAGAAAGGATATAAATGAGCTTGAAAAGGTACAAAGGAGGGCAACAAAATTAATAAAGGGAATGGAGGGACTGCAATACCCAGAGAGGTTGGCAAAACTAGGACTATTCAGCCTGGAAAAGAGAAGGTTGAGGGGGGACATAATAAATGTGTACAAATATGTTAGGGGACAGTATAGAGATCTTGCCCGGGATTTGTTCAAAAGGAGGGATATTACGGTAACAAGAGGGCACTCACTAAGACTGGAAGAGGAAAGGTTTCAGCACCAGCATAGGAAGGGGTTCTTTACGGTAAGAGCAGTGAGAATATGGAATTCACTGAGTGAGGAGACGGTAATGTCAGATTCACTACACCAGTTCAAGCGGGGACTGGATGCATTTCTAGATACCAGGCAGATTTCAGCATATACTTAAAAATAAAATAAAATAGTAGGTTGATACAGGGATTTATTCTGACTGCTGGTTTCAGAGTCGGGAGGGAATTTTTCCTCAGATGAAGATTGGCCAAATCATTTGGGGTTTTTGCCCTCCTCTGGATCAACTTTAGCAATTACAGAACTAACAGGTCGAACTTGATGGACGCAAGTCTTTATTCGGCTTTACAAACTATGTTACTATGTATGGCACCTTCATCCCTCTTCTTCATATGTACGGTACCTTCATTCCTCTTCCTGGTATGTATGGCACTCGTCATCCCTGTGTGTATGGCCCCCTTCATCCCTGTATGTATGGACCTCTTCATCTCTGTATGTATGGCCCCGCTCATGCCTCATCCCTGTATGCATGGCCCCCCTTATGCCTCATCCCTGTATGCATGGCCCCCTTTATCCTTGCATGCATGGCCCCCTTCATCCCTGTATGTATGGCCCCCACATCCTGGTATGCTTGGCACCCCCTGATCTCCATCACGCTGCACAGAAAAAATAAACAATCATACTCACCTCCTCTCTCCTCCAGCGCTGTGTTCCGCTCTGTGCCGGAATAGTCACTGCTCCCCACGCTGGGACTGCGTGCGTGGGGAGCAGTGACCTTCATTCTCCCCAATAGCGCGCACGCTGTAGCCGTAGCACGGCTCCTGCTGTGCTCGGTTGTCAACATGCCCGCTATCAAAGTCCATTAATATTCACCACACCCATGGGATATTCACTGGGCGTGGGGAGCAGTGAATATTCATTTTCTTTAGTAGCGGGCACAGCTAGGCTGCAGCAGGCGGCTGCTGCCTCCTGTGCCCCACTACTTCGCCACTCTCACTGTCGCTTCCCTCACAGCTACAGTATTTATGTATATCGGACTTTAAGACGCACCTCCGACTTATCTCCAAAATTTTGGAGGAAAAAAGGTGCGTCTTATAGTCCGAAAAATACAGTACTTCATCCAATAAGAAATGTTTATATAGCTTGCATTTGTAAAATTTGCATAAAAATGATCATATGGTCAAAATATTCACTTGCCTAATAATTGCGCAGACAGTGTATGTTTCAAAGTGATCAAGAAAACTATTTTTTATTCTCAACTGCTATAAGCTATGGATGTAATGTTCAGGAATCATCCCTCAATCCATAGATCGTGGATTCCACATCTCACCTTGACAAAGCCAAAAAGTGAAAATAGTTGGGCAATAATCTGAAGCTTATCTCCATTGTGATTATGATATGTTATAAGCAAGTTTAAATCTCTCAGTTATGTTAATGTGTATTAGGGGTGCACTGTTTTTTTTATGGTAATACAAAAAGAAATACTGGCATGGTTGCACCTAGCAGGGTGCAGTGCACGCTCAGGAGTTACAATAAATAAATGATTACAGCCATATCCTGTAGAATACAGCAAAAGAGGAGAAGAAACCTATTAGTGGTGTGGGCTGTGGGGCACTAAAACTATGGGGGTAACAAAGATGAGGATCATTACTGTATACGGCAATGAGAGGGGGGCTATTACTTTATAGGGCACTATAGATGGTTATAGCACTATGTGGAAGTGGGGACAAATGAGCAGGACAACTAAGGAGAGTAATGAAAAATATATATATGAAAAAGACAAAATATTAAAAAAACACACAAACAATAAATGTTTATATCATTCCCCTCCCCCCAAAGTAAATAGCAAAATGTAATACATTGAAAACATTATTCGGTATTGCCATGCACGTAACTGCCTGAATTAATAACATTTTGAAATATTTTTTCCCATGTGGTATAAATTGAAACACTAGGAATAATGTTTTTTGATCACTTCAATTCCACATAAAAATGTAATAAAAAGCTATTAAAATGTCATATTTCCTCCAAAATTGTATCAGCAAAAGCGAAGAAAACAAGAAATAATCATTGAAACCGGACCATCGATGGAAGAATGAAAATAGTTACAGGTCTCAGAAAATGGCGACACGAAAAAATTGTTAGATACTAAATTTTCAGCCCAGGTGACATCATAGATGTAGCGCATTAGACCGCTGCAGTCAACCACTGATCTCAGAACTGATGACTATTTATTCAGTATGACTCGTTGAGCTCAGTGACTGGCTGCAGTTGTCACACACGCTAAAGACATGACATCACCACTGCAGCCTATAAAGAAGACCCGAGCAGCAGCAGAGAGCCGGCGCTGGAGCAGGGGAAGGTGAGTAATGCTGATTGTAGTATTTGTTACACAGACTTGTAGATTGTGTACAGAACACTGAAAGGGGAATCCTCTTCTATGATACTCCTCTCTGCTGTTAGTCCAGGGCACATTGTGATGCTCAAAGTTATAATGAGCTTTAGCCTGAGGACAGACAGGAATAATTATGAGATGGCCACATCATGCTGAGGACTTTGCCACACACTTCAAAATAAAGATCTACCAATTAAGGCAAGTCTTTATTTTCCCACCACCACAACCCCTTCGTGTACCAGACCAATTCCCTTTTCCTATTACCTCCCTCTCCAACATCATTGAAGGACAGCTTACTCGCCTCCTCTACAAATCACACCTCACCACTTGTGCACTCGACCCCATCCCACCTCCTCCCCAACCTCACTACCCCACTTATCCCGGCCCTAACCCACCTCTTCTACCTATCAATATTCTGGTACCTTCCTTTCTGCTTTCAAACATGCCACAATCATGCCTGCCCTCAAAAAACCATCCCTCGACCCGCCCGCTATGTCAAACTATCGCCCCATATCGCTGCTACCATTCGCTTCCAAACTCCTTCAGCAACATGTACACACTAAACTTTCTTCCCATCTCTCATCTAACTTGCTCTTCGACAACCTACAATCCGGCTTCAGCCCCCATCATTCCACTGAAACTGCCCTGACCAAAATTGCTAATGACTTACAGCCAAAGCTAACAGACAATTCTCCATACTCCTCCTTCTAGTCTGTCCTCTGCCTTCGACACAGTTGACCACTGCTTCCTACTACAGATCCTCTCTTCCTTTGGTGTCAAAAGACCTCGCCCCATCCTAGAAAGACTCATACCTTTCCAGCTGCACATTCAGCGTCTCCCACTCCCACACTACCTCCTCAGCCCACCCTCTCTGTTGGAGAGGCTCTGTCCTAGGAACCCTACTCTTCTTCATCTATACCCTTGGCCTGTGACAGCTCATAAATCCCATGGCTTCCAGCACCATCTGTACGCTGATGACACCCAGATCTACCTCTCTGGCCCAGACGTCACCTCTCTGCTGTCCAGAGTCCCGGAGTGTCCATCAGCCATATCCGCCTCCTTCTCCTCTCGCTTCCTCAAGCTCAACGGTGATAATAATGTGTGTACAGCGCTGCGGAGTATGGAGGCGATATAGAAGGGAGAGGAATATCCCGATAGAGAGTAATGGGGAATCTCCACATACCTCCACCTGCAGAGTCGCCACCACTTATATGGCTGTTCTGTGCGCACAGGACCTGTGATGAGGTCACAGGAGGGGAGGAGTCAGGGGTCACATGATCAGGGGCCTCAGTGGGTGCAGGACTCTGCTTTGCTGGATTATGGGTGGGGTCTGTATGCCCCCAGTTTGCAGATAATTACAGATTGTTCTCAGTGGGAAACAAGATGATCCTGGAGGTCTGATGTCTTTAATGGCTAACGAAGAGAAATAATGATGTCACCAGCGAGCTGCTGTCAGACATCTTAGGTGTCACCAGTCCATGAGGAAGAGACCGGAGTACCTTATCTATTATCTATCTATCTATCATCTATTATCTATCTATCATCTATCTATTATCTATCTATTATCTATCTATCATCTATCTATTATCTATCTATCATCTATTTATTATCTATCATCTATGTATTATCTATCATCTATCTATCATCTATCTATTATCTATCTATCATCTATCTATTATCTATCTATTATCTATCTATTATCTATCTATCATCTATCTATTATCTATCTATTATCTATCTATCATCTATCTATTATCTATCTATTATCTATCTATTATCTATCTATCATCTATTATCTATCTATTATCTATCATCTATCTATTATCTATCTATCATCCATCTATTATCTATCATCTATCTATCAATCATCTATTATCTATCTATCACCTATCTATTATCTATCTATCTATTAATCATTTATCTATTATCTATCAATTATCTATTTATTATTTATCTATCATCTATCTATTTATCATCTATTATCTATCATATATCTATCCATATATCTATCTATAATCTATCATCTATTTATCATTTCTCTATTATCTATCTATCATCTATCTATTTATCATCTATTACCTATCAGCTATCATCTATATCTATTTATCATCTATTACTTATCATCTATTTATCATCTATTACCTATCATCTATCTATCTGTCATCTATCTATTACCTATCATCGATCTATTATCTCTCTATCAACTATGTATTTATCATATATTTATTATCTATTATCTATCTATTATCTATCGTCTATCTATTATTTATCTATGAGGGTCAGTCAATAAGTAATGCCTCCTATTTTTTTTCTCCTTTTAATTGGCAAGAAATTCAAATGCAATTACAGAGGTTGAAAACCACAACATTAACGATTAATTTGTCACTTTTCAATATAATCTCCATCCACTTCCACAGTCTTGGTCCACCGTTTAACAAGGACATGTATTCCAGCATGGTAAAAAGCATTCTTGGGACCCACCGTGCACAAACTTTTCTGTATCCCAGTTGTCCAATAATTTTCATCACACTGCCGTTACTGAGGCAGATAATGCCACACAATTCATCTGCAGTCACCCGGCGGTCACCACGAATGGTGTCATCGACTTGCTGAATGTTGCTTGGAGTCACTGCAGTTACTGGCCTGCCAATCCGCATTTTGTCAGCCAACGGTGATGGCCCTTCAGCTGTGTTACAGCGACGAACCCATCGTCTAACAGTACTGACATCCACTGCTGCATCACCGGACACATTTTTCAGTCTCTCATGAATTCGAATGGGCGTTTCACCTTCTGCATGCAAGAATTCAATCACAGAACGTTGTCTAATACGAACATCGATGTCAGCCATTTTGCAAACGGATACAGTCCTGCCACCTGTTGGTGCAGGAAGTTGCAATTGCTGTGGATTGGAGAAGAGGGTTTGAGGAATTGTGCCAAATTCGAATATTTAACATAACTACCTTATTTAAGGAGAAAAAAAAATAGGAGGCATTACTTATTGACTGACCCTCGTATCATCTATCTATTTATCTATCATCTAACCATATATCTATCTATTATCTATCATCTATCTGTTATCTATTTATCATTTATCTATCTATTATCTATCATATACAGTACAGACCAAAAGTTTGGACACACCTCATTTAAAGATTTTTCTGTATTTTCATGACTATGAAAATTGTACATTCACACTGAAGACATCAAAACTGTGAATTAACACATGTGGAATTATATAGTTAACAAAAAAGTGTGAAACAACTGAAAATATGTCTTATATTCTAGGTTCTTCAAAGTAGCCACCTTTTGCTTTGATGACTGCTTTGCACACTCTTGGCATTCTCTTGATGAGCTTCAAGAAGTAGTCACCGGAAATGGTCTTCCAACAATCTTGAAGGAGTTCCCAGAGATGCTTAGCACTTGTTAGCCCTTTTGCCTTCACTCTGTGGTCCAGCTCACCCCAAACCATCTCGATTTAGTTCAGGTCTGGTGACTGTGGAGGCCAGGTCATCTGGCGTAGCACCCCATCACTCTCCTTCTTGGTCAAATAGCCCTTACACAGCCTGGAGGTGTGTTTGGGGTCATTAAATAAAGATATAAATCACTGCACTCCCTATGAGTGTGCACGAGTAGGGGCCGAACCCTGGTATATCAGATCAAAGAGCCTCGGCACTTAATCGTCCTTTTGCAAGAGAAAATTTATTGACTTTGTGAAATAAATCTGCACACAGAAATAACACCAAAACGTTTCGGTCTTAGCGACCTTCTTCAGTTGACTGTAGAAAATAGGACAATGTCATAGACAATTAGATACAGAACGATATAAATATCATTTCTAGATGACATAGTGAAAAAACAGCATATCATAAGTAGTGAAACAGAAATCCTTCCCATTATATTATACAAGTGTGCACAGTAATGCATAAGCGAAATATATAGCACATAGATACACAGTATACTTTTCCATAATATGTAGGGAAATCACAAAGGAGGGAGGGGGGGGGGGGTGGGGGGTGGAAGAAGAAGGACAGGGAGAAGGGGACAAAGGTATGGAGCACATAGGTATGGGGGGAAGGGGAAGAAAAAACAGAACACAAGACAGCTGGCAGAAGTGGGCACATACCGGGTAATTCTGCGAGAGATGTGAGCAACAAGTGGGTCCCAATAGGGATGCCTACAGGTGAGAAGGTGACAGAAATCAGAGGCAAGGACCTCACAGAGTGCCCCAGAAAGGCGTGCTGTGCCAAAGGCTACCTGCTGAGAAGCGCGTGGGGGCATGGACATCACAACGCGGTCTCCACCGCTAGTTGGAGTAACCATAAGTGCAGAGAGCGAGGTTAATAAAGGGTCTAAAATGCAAAAGACGCGCGAATCTGAAACGCCGGACCGCGCATACCGGAAGTGCCATACTACGCAACCGGAAATGACGTTTGCGGGTCACCGTCTGCGTTCCACAGAGGGAGAGCGCAAACCGGAAGTTCCGGTTTGAAGCGAACAGGAAGTGATGACTGGCGTGTTTATGTAAGTTCGCGTGTGCGCTCTAACTTATGTCTCTTTTGTTGCAGATTCACCTTGTACTGTGGTCCTCTCCCACCTCCCCTTCGTTTTCCATCTATACCTCTCGTTGTTTCCCTCCCCTGGCTATGTACATCGTCCTGGAACGCAAGTGATCCCTTCATGGAACGCACCGGCTTTCATCACTTCCTGTTCGCTTCAAACCGGAACTTCCGGTTTGCGCTCTCCCTCTGTGGAACGCAGACGGTGACCCGCAAACGTCATTTCCGGTTGCGTAGTATGGCACTTCCGGTATGCGCGGTCCGGCGTTTCGGATTCGCGCGTCTTTTGCATTTTAGACCCTTTATTAACCTCCCTCTCTGCACTTATGGTTACTCCAACTAACGGTGGAGACCGCGTTGTGATGTCCATGCCCCCACGCGCTTCTCAGCAGGTAACCTTTGGCACAGCACGCCTTTCTGGCTCACTCTGTGAGGTCCTTGCCTCTGATTTCTTTCACCTTCTCACCTGTAGGCAGCCCTATTGGGACCCACTTGTTGCTCACATCTCTCGCAGAATTACCCGGTATGTGCCCACTTCTGCCAGCTGTCTTGTGTTGTTTTTTCTTCCCCTTCCCCCCATACCTATGTGCTCCATACCTTTGTCCCCTTCTCCCTGTCCTTCTTCTCCCCCCCCCCCTCCTTTATGATTTCCCTACATATTATGGAAAAGTATACTGTGTATCTATGTGCTATATATTTCGCTTATGCATTACTGTGCACACTTGTATAATATAATGGGAAGGATTTCTGTTTCACTACTTATGATATGCTGTTTTTTCACTATGTCATCTAGAAATGATATTTATATCGTTCTGTATCTAATTGTCTATGACATTGTCCTATTTTCTACAGTCAACTGAAGGTCGCTAAGACCGAAACGTTTTGGTGTTATTTCTGTGTGCAGATTTATTTCACAAAGTCAATAAATTTTCTCTTGCAAAAGGACGATTAAGTGCCGAGGCTCTTTGATCTGTTTGGGGTCATTGTCCTGTTGAAAAATAAATGATGGTCCAACTAAACGCAAACCGGATGGAATAGCATGCCGATGCAAGATGCTGTGGTAGCCATGCTGGTTCAGTATGGCTTCAATTTTGAATAAATCCCCAACAGTGTCACCAGCAAAGCACCCCCACACCATCACACGTCCTCCTCCATGCTTCACGGTGGGAACCAGGCATGTAGAGTCCATCCGTTCACCTTTTCTGCGTCGCACAAAGACACGGTGGTTGGAACCAAAGATCTCAAATTTGGACTCATCAGACCAAAGCACAGATTTCCACTGGTCTAATGTCCATTCCTTGTGTTCTTTAGCCCAATCAAGTCTCTTCTGCTTGTTGCCTGTCCTTAGCAGTGGTTTCCTAGCAGCTATTTTACTATGAAGGCCTGCTACACAAAGTCTCCTCTTAACAGTTGTTGAAGAGATGTGTCTGCTGCTAGAACTCTGTGTGGCATTGATCTGGTCTCTAATCTGATCTGCTGTTAACCTGCGATTTCTGAGGCTGGTGACTCGGATAAACTTATCCTCAGAAGCAGAGGTGACTCTTGGTCTTCCTTTCCTGGGGCGGTCCTCATGTGAGTCAGTTTCTTTGTAGCACTTGATGGATTTTGCAACTGCACTTGGGGACACTTTCAAAGTTCTCCCAATTTTTCAGAGTGACTGACCTTCATTTCTTAAAGTAATGATGGCCACTCGTCTTTCTTTACTTAGCTGCTTTTTTCTTGCCATAATACAAATTCTAACAGTCTATTCAGTAGGACTATCAGCTGTGTATCCACCAGACTTCTGCACAACACAACTGATGATCCCAACCCCATTTATAAGGCAAGAAATCCCACTTATTAAACCTGACAGGGCACACCTGTGAAGTGAAAACCATTTCCGGTGACTACCTCTTGAAGCTCATCAAGAGAATGCCAAGAGTGCGCAAAGCAGTCATCAAAGCAAAAGGTGGCTACTTTGAAGAACCTAGAATATAAGACATATTTTCAGTTGTTTCACACTTTTTTGTTAAGTATATAATTCCACATGTGTTAATTCATAGTTTTGATGCCTTCAGTGTGAATGTACAATTTTCATAGTCATGAAAATATAGAAAAATCTTTAAATCAGGTGTGTCCAAACTTTTGGTCTGTACTGTATCTATGTAGTGATATTGTGCAACAGGTGGGATATTTTTGCTCTTAGATCTTAAATTTGAAAAAGGAGGACTGGGTGAGTCAGAAGTCATTGAGTAATTTCCCAGGTCTTCTAATGTATTGCCTCTTCCTCCTTCTCCTTCATCAATATGGGTTCTAATGATTTAACCCCTTACCGACGTGGTACGAACTAATATGCACCATGTCAGTACCCCCGGTTTAGTGCGGGCTCAGTGCCTGAACCGGGCACATGTCAGCTGATCTATACAGCTGAAATGTGCCCGCAACATGTCACCCGCGGCTGTTAACCAGTTAAATGCCGCTGTCAATCTCTGACAGCGGCATTTAACATCGCCGCGCTGGAAGTGCGGCATTAGCCCCGCCCATCAGTCATGCCGTCACATGATCGCGGGTCACCAATGGGTTGGCATGACAACCTAGGGTCTGCAGCAGACCCCTGTGGTTGTCATGTAAAGATTACTATGAGTGCCGCCCAGTGGTCAGCGCTCATAGCCAGTGAGCATCTCTGCTACATACAGATGATCT
The DNA here is from genome assembly GCF_046119375.1 of Phyllobates terribilis. Taxonomy (NCBI): domain Eukaryota; kingdom Metazoa; phylum Chordata; class Amphibia; order Anura; family Dendrobatidae; genus Phyllobates; species Phyllobates terribilis. The sequence continues at coordinate 5,588,619 of NW_027362858.1, forward strand.
GTTCATCGCCTGTATGAAGCAGAGCCGATCAGGCAAGTGCAGCTTCTAGTCTCCCATGGACTATTGAAGCATGCAAAAAATATTAAAAAAATAAAAAATATATAAAAGTTTAAATCACCCCCCTTTCGCCCCATTAAATATAAAACAATAAAAAAAACACATACACATATTTGGTATAGTCGCATTCAGAATAGCCCGATCTATCAATCTAAAAAAATAATTAATTTGATCGGTAAATGGCGTAACGAGAAAAAAAATTCTAAACTCCAAAATTAAGTTTTTTTGGTCGCCGCAACATTGCAATAAAATGCAATAACAATCGATCAAAACATCGGATCTACCCCAAAATGGTAGATACGGCCCCAGATCATGAAAAATGGAGACGCTACGGGTCTCGGAAAATGGAGACTTTTTTTTAGCAAACTTTGGATTTTTTTTCACCACGTAAATAAAAAAGAACCTATATATGTTTGGTGTCTACGAACTTGTCATGACCTGGAGAATAATAATGGCAGGTCAGTTTTAGCATTCAGTGAACGTGGTAAAAAAAAAACTGTGGTATTGCACTTTTTTTGCAATTTCACCGTAATTGGATTTTTTTCCCCGTTTTCCAGTACATGATATGATAAAACCAGCGATGGCGTGCAAAAGTACAACTTGTCCCACAAAAAATAAGCCCTCACACGACCATATTGACAGAAAAATAAAAACGCTATGGCTCTGGGAACAAGGGGAGCAAAAAACGAAAATGCAAAAATGGAAAATGCTCTGGTCATTAAGGGGTTAATTGCATGATATTTATGCAAGGCCAGTTTACGGGTGAATAAGTTGACATCCTTCGTCCATACAAAGAGATCAAACCTTGGGGTTGGAGTAAATGACAGCCCTTTCCTTAGAAGTCCTATCTGTATGTCACTAAGTGAAAATCTGTAAATTATCATCATTACCGAGAGACCTATTATTACTTTCTATGTCTATTATTTGTTCCCTAAAAAAGGGAAAGTCTGTCCAGTGGCGCCTATTGATGGCATTGTTGTTGCCATAGTCATGGGGGTTGCAGGTAAAGCTGTCGCTACTGACATTTGGGGGACAATTGGTGTTCCCGTTGACATCATATTTCCAAACACAGCAGGTATAGTGGGCTGAGTTTTCCACTCCCTGAGTTACTGGTTCTGTTCTCATAGTGGTTAATGGAGATGAAAATAAGCAGGAGAGGGGGATTCTGGAAAACAATTTTGAATTGTTCCACAAATTGTCCCCCCAATGATTTAGAGAAGGACAATTTCCTTTGTCTCCGATTCCTTTTATATCGGCTCTTTCTCTTCATTCCTAACCTAAAATCTCCCTCACTGACAGCGCTATCAGACTCCGATAGATCAGTACGCGAAAGGTCAGTAAACCTGGGTCTTGTTGATCTTTGCTCACTACATTTATTTTTCTATACCTCTCCAGTCTCGAAGTCTTTCAGATCTCATATAAACTTCCCATGCTTCCTTTCTTTGATGTCCCTATTAAATATTTCAAGATTTTTTTGTAATTTTAACTCCAAATTCACGAAATCAGGCTGTGAAGCAAACTGTTCAATTTCTCTCATCTCTTTCTCTAATTTTTGATTCATCAGTAACAGGTTCTTCTCATATTCGAGAAGGTGATTAATCATCCGTAAGGAGCTGTCAGGAGATCTTCCCAACCTTTCATAAACGCCTCATCATCTCTATGTGCATCAGGAAGGACTGGGATTCTCACACCCCCATATACGATTCTCCTCTGAAAATAAGTTTCAAAACTCGCAATTTCCCACCATGTCCTTATCTGCTGCTTGTAAGTCCTGTAGATATTATCAGAGGAGCTATTCAAACTCCCTTGTGAAGAAGAACTGTGTAGAAAAAACTTGTGTTGCTTCCATACACCTCGTACATGCGGCTCCGCTCCGTACACCTCGCACACACGCGGCTCCGCTCCGTACACCTCGTACACACGCGGCTCCGCTCCGTACACCTCGTACACACGCGGCTCCGCTCCGTACACCTCGTACACACGCGGCTCTGCTCCGTACACCTCGTACACACGCGGCTCTGCTCCGTACACCTCGTACACACGCGGCTCTGCTCCGTACACCTCGTACACACGCGGCTCTGCTCCGTACACCTCGTACACACGCGGCTCTGCTCCGTACACCTCCTACACACGCGGCTCTGCTCCGTACACCTCGTACACACGCGGCTCCGCTCCGTACACCTCGTACACACGCGGCTCCGCTCCGTACACCTCGTACACACGCGGCTCCGCTCCGTACACCTCGTACACACGCGGCTCCGCTCCGTACACCTCGTACACACGCGGCTCCGCTCCGTACACCTCGTACACACGCGGCTCCGCTCCGTACACCTCGTACACACGCGGCTCCGCTCCGTACACCTCGTACACACGCGGCTCCGCTCCGTACACCTCGTTCACACGCGGCTCCGCTCCGTACACCTCGTACACGCGCGGCTCCGCTCCGTACGCCTCGTACACACGCGGCTCCGCTCCGTACGCCTCGTACACACGCGGCTCCGCTCCGTACGCCTCGTACACACGCGGCTCCGCTCCGTACGCCTCGTACACACGCGGCTCCGCTCCGTACACCTCGTACACACGCGGCTCCGCTCCGTACACCTCGTACACACGCGGCTCCGCTCCGTACACCTCGTACACACGCGGCTCCGCTCCGTACACCTCGTACACACGCGGCTCCGCTCCGTACACCTCGTACACACGCGGCTCCGCTCCGTACGCCTCGTTCACACGCGGCTCCGCTCCGTACGCCTCGTACACGCGCGGCTCCGCTCCGTACGCCTCGTACACGCGCGGCTCCGCTCCGTACGCCTCGTACACGCGCGGCTCCGCTCCGTACACCTCGTACACACGCGGCTCCGCTCCGTACGCCTCGTACACACGCGGCTCCGCTCCGTACACCTCGTACACGCGCGGCTCCGCTCCGTACACCTCGTACACACGCGGCTCCGCTCCGTACACCTCGTACACACGCGGCTCTGCTCCGTACACCTCGTACACACGCGGCTCTGCTCCGTACACCTCGTACACACGCGGCTCTGCTCCGTACACCTCGTACACACGCGGCTCTGCTCCGTACACCTCGTACACACGCGGCTCCGCTCCGTACACCTCGTACACACACGGCTCTGCTCCGTACACCTCGTACACACACGGCTCTGCTCCGTACACCTCGTACACACGCGGCTCTGCTCCGTACACCTCGTACACACGCGGCTCTGCTCCGTACACCTCGTACACACGCGGCTCCGCTCCGTACACCTCGTACACTCGCGGCTCTGCTCTGTACACCTCGTACACACGCGGTTCTGCTCCGTACACCTCGTACACACGCGGTTCTGCTCCGTACACCTCGTACACACGCGGCTCTGCTCCGTACACCTCGTACACGCGCGGCTCTGCTCCGTACACCTCGTACACACGCGGTTCTGCTCCGTACGCCTCGTACACACACGGCTCTGCTCCGTACACCTCGTACACACGCGGCTCTGCTACATCCACACTGTAAACCCCTCCTGACCCCACACATAAACTTCAGCTCATCCAGCACCATGACAACCAGCACAGCAGAGTCCTGCATCCACTGAGGCCCCTGATCATGTGACCCCTGACTCCTCCCCTCCTGTGACCTCATCACAGGTCCTGTGCGCACAGAGCAGCCATATATGTGGTGGCGGCTCTGCAGGTGGAGGTATGTGGAGACTCCTCGTTATTCTCTATGCGGATTATTTCTTCCTCTTCCTTCTATATCGCCGCCATACTCCGCAGCACTGTGCACATTATTATCGCACTCACTATAGTCCTTATTCACACCTGCGATTCCTATCTGTGTGTGCAGTGATTGCGGTTTCCTCCTGTCCTCCAGACAGTAATGTCCTCCCCTCTGTACCGGCCACTGTAATAATTCTCCCTTCTACCCCTGTGACTCCACATGATAATATTCCCCTATTCACCTGCAGCGGCCACAACTCCTCCTGTGTGCCCCATATATCAGTAATGTCCCCTGTGTGCCCCATATATCAGTAATGTCCCCTGTGTGCCCCCATATATCAGTAATGTCCCCTGTGTGCCCCCATATATCAGTAATGTCTCCTGTGTGCCCCCATATATTAGTAATGTCCCCTGTGTGCCCCCATATATCAGTAATGTCTCCTGTGTGCCCCCATATATTAGTAATGTCACCTGTGTGCCCCATATATCAGTAATGTCCCCTGTGTGCCCCCATATATTAGTAACGTCCCCTGTGTGCCCCCATATATCAGTAATGTCTCCTGTGTGCCCCCATATATTAGTAATGTCCCCTGTGTGCCCCCATATATTAGTAATGTCCCCTGTGTGCCCCCATATATTAGTAACGTCCCCTGTGTGCCCCCATATATCAGTAATGTCTCCTGTGTGCCCCCATATATTAGTAACGTCCCCTGTGTGCCCCCATATATTAGTAATGTCCCCTGTGTGCCCCCATATATTAGTAATGTCCCCTGTGTGCCCCCATATATCAGTAATGTCTCCTGTGTGCCCCCATATATCAGTAATGTCTCCTGTGTGCCCCCATATATTAGTAATGTCCCCTGTGTGCCCCCATATATTAGTAATGTCTCCTGTGTGCCCCCATATATTAGTAATGTCACCTGTGTGCCCCATATATTAGTAACGTCCCCTGTGTGCCCCCATATATTAGTAACGTCCCCTGTGTGCCCCCATATATTAGTAATGTCCCCTGTGTGCCCCCATATATTAGTAATGTCCCCTGTGTGCCCCCATATATTAGTAACGTCCCCTGTGTGCCCCCATATATTAGTAATGTCACCTGTGTGCCCCATATATCAGTAATGTCCCCTGTGTGCCCCCATATATTAGTAACGTCCCCTGTGTGCCCCCATATATTAGTAATGTCCCCTGTGTGCCCCCATATATTAGTAATGTCCCCTGTGTGCCCCCATATATTAGTAACGTCCCCTGTGTGCCCCCATATATTAGTAATGTCGCCTGTGTGCCCCCATATATTAGTAATGTCACCTGTGTGCCCCCATATATTAGTAATTTCCCCTGTGTGCCCCCATATATTAGTAATGTCACCTGTGTGCCCCCATATATTAGTAATGTCAGCTGTGTGCCCCCATATATCAGTAATGTCCCCTGTGTGCCCCCATATATCAGTAATGTCCCCTGTGTGCCCCCATATATCAGTAATGTCCCCTGTGTGCCCCCATATATCAGTAATGTCCCCTGTGTGCCCCCATATATCAGTAATGTCCCCTGTGTGCCCCCATATATCAGTAATGTCCCCTGTGTGCCCCCATATATTAGTAATGTCCCCTGTGTGCCCCCATATATTAGTAATGTCCCCTGTGTGCCCCCATATATTAGTAATGTCGCCTGTGTGCCCCCATATATTAGTAATGTCGCCTGTGTGCCCCCATATATTAGTAATGTCCCCTGTGTGCCCTCATATATTAGTAATGTCCCCTGTGTGCCCCCATATATTAGTAATGTCCCCTGTGTGCCCCCATATATTAGTAATGTCCCCTGTGTGCCCCCATATATTAGTAATGTCCCCTGTGTGCCCCCATATATTAGTAATGTCCCCTGTGTGCCCCCCTATATTAGTAATGTCCTCCTGTGTGCCCCCCTATATTAGTAATGTCCCCTGTGTGCCCCCCTATATTAGTAATGTCCCCTGTGTGCCCCCCTATATTAGTAATGTCCCCTGTGTGCCCCCCTATATTAGTAATGTCCCCTGTGTGCCCCCATATATTAGTAATGTCCCCTGTGTGCCCCCATATATTAGTAATGTCCCCTGTGTGCACTCATATATTAGTAATGTCCCCTGTGTGCCCCCATATATTAGTAATGTCTCCTGTGTGCCCCCATATATTAGTAATGTCTCCTGTGTGCCCCCATATATTAGTAATGTCTCCTGTGTGCCCCCATATATTAGTAATGTCGCCTGTGTGCCCCCATATATTAGTAATGTCGCCTGTGTGCCCCCATATATTAGTAATGTCGCCTGTGTGCCCCCATATATTAGTAATGTCGCCTGTGTGCCCCCATATATTAGTAATGTCCCCTGTGTGCCCCCATATATTAGTAATGTCCCCTGTGTGCCCCCATATATTAGTAATGTCGCCTGTGTGCCCCCATATATTAGTAATGTCGCCTGTGTGCCCCCATATATTAGTAATGTCCTCCTGTGTGCCCCCATATATTAGTAATGTCCCCTGTGTGCCCCCATATATTAGTAATGTCCCCTGTGTGCCCCCATATATTAGTAATGTCCCCTGTGTGCCCCCATATATTTAGTAATGTCACCTGTGCCCCCATCTATTAGTAATGTCACGGGCCATATACCAGGATGCACTACATGGGACCATTATACTGTGGTGGCACTATATGGGGAAGACATTATACTATAGTTCACTATATGGGGCCATGATACTGTGGGGCACATTATTCTGTGGGCCACTGTATGGGGCCATTATTCTGTGGGCCACTGTATGGGGCCATTAGACTGTGGGCCACTGTATGGGACCATTAGACTGTGGGCCACTGTATGGGGCCATTAGACTGTGGGCCACTGTATGGGGCCATTAGACACTGGGGCACTATTTGGGGGGGGCATTAGACACTGGGGCACTATTTGGGGGGGGCATTAGACACTGGGGCACTATATGTCGGGGGCATTAGACACTGGGGCACTATATGGGGGGGTATTATACTATAGTTCACTATATGGGGTCATGATACTGTGGGGCACATTATAGTATGGTGCGCTATATGGGGCCATTAGACACTGGGGCACTACATGGGGTTATTATACAGAGGACTTGGTGACTCTGATGAGCGGTGTAGTTACTGAGGTCACTGCTCATCAGAGCCGCCAGGTCTTGTGGAACGCAGTGGGCCCCGGAGTGGCTGCTGCTACGACCTATAGAGCGTCGTCCTCTGAACAAGGCTCCATAGCCTTTGGATGTTGGATTCGGGGATCGTTATGGGAATGCCATGGACTACGTCGGACCTGCATGTTTTTTTTTTTTTCAAAAATAAATTGGTGAACCAGGAAGAGTGTCGGGGAGTCTTTCTTCAAATAATTTTTTTTTTTATGTCTGTGTATTTTTTTCTCCATTACTAACCCCAGGGCTTGATGCCAAATGTGTTTTTTGACAATTCACAGCTGACATCAACCTCAACTATCATTACCCCAATTGCCACCGCACCAGGGCAATAGAGAAGAGGTGGGCAAAGCGCGTATTTTCAGGCTGGAAAGGGTCAATAACCAGGATCCTTCTGAGCCTGATATCAGCCCGCAGCTGTCTGCTTCACCTTGCCTGGTTATGAAAAATAGTGGGGGACCCCAAGTGTGTTTTTTTTCATTTATTTATTCGGGTAAACACTCTTTAGTGCCACATGAAAGGCACTTAAGTTTATTATATGTAGGGGCTTGTGAAATTATATATAAAAGCATCAAACTTCTGTGTGTGAATCAGACATGAGATCTAACGTGACATAAGATTACAGTCCGGGGAAGACGGGAAACATTCATATAGACGACCGGTGGAGATGTAGTCAATGATGGACTCTGGCCAAATATCTTTCTAGAGCCGTAGTAGATGATGAACGTGTCGTCCTCATCATGAAGTAGTTATTTCTCATGTTACATGTAATGAATATCTCCTGCAGTATTGCTAATGCCGATTCCAGTGTCGGTAAATGGGACGAGAATTAGCGTTATGGAAGATGAGTCTTTGAGAAACGTGTTCAGCTCCAGACTCCGAGGAAGAAACTGATTTTTGTTTGTGGCCTAAAATATATAGGTTTTATTACTAGATGTAAAGCAGAAAACTAAATACTGTAAAATAATAAATCTCCTCATGTTTCCCTTATTATCTCCAGGATTTTTATGATGTTCCATCGGCTCATTTTCTTCTTGTTCAGGTCAATATCAGATCCTCTCAGTGAAGATCTTCTATGTAAGAGAATTTTCCTGATTCTCCCATCAAAGATGGATATGGATAGAGACAAGATGGCGGAGAGAATATTACACCTCACCCTAGAGATCCTCTTCCGGATTACTGGAGAGGTGAGAGATTCTGATGACATCACATTACATCATTCTTATCTATGGGAATAACAGATGGACAGAACTGGAAAGGTGAGGACTCTGGAAATGTCTGGAGTGAGATTTATTAATGTGTCTCTCCATAACCAGGATTATACAGTAGTGAAGAAGACCTCTAGTGAGCGCTGTCAGGACCCTGTGTCTGAGGGATGGGGAAGACCCCTGAGCCCAATCACGAGGCCTCCATCTCACCCCCTGATACATGAGGACATCAATGACCAGAAGATCCTAGAGCTCATCTACAAGATGATTGAGCTGCTGACTGGAGAGGTGACACTGCTGGGAATGCTGGGACATTAGACAGTAACGCTATGAAGGGATTGGGGGGATGACGGTATCATTGTATGTGTCAGGTTCCTATAAGGTGTCAGGATGTCGCTGTTTATTTCTCCATGGAGGAGTGGGAGTATATAGAAGAACACAAATATCTGTACAAGGACATCAAGATGGAGGTTCCCCAGCCCCTCACATCACCAGGTAATAGATAGGACTAAATACACACGGCCTATAATTATCTGTATGTAAAGAATGAATTCAGTCCCTGTATGTGTTTCCTCCAGATCTATCCAGTAAGAGGACAACACCAGAGAGATGTCCCCGTCCTCTTCTTCCACAGGACTGTAAACAAGAAGATCCCAGTGTTCCTCGGGATCATCAGGTAGATGGAGAGATGGTGTCATGAGATCTCCCCTATGATGTGTAGACGGCTGTAAAGGTCTTGTGTTCAGTCTTGTTTTATCCACCAGTATTATATGTTTTATACTCGTGTAGTGAGAACGGTGGAGATGTCAGGATTAGAGCTGATCATAGATGTGACTTCTCCATCTGTCTGTGACTTTTACAATATTTGTTTCAGGGTGAAGATCTGACCTATATTAATACTACAGAAACATATGTGAGGAGTGATGAGCGGTGTAAAGAGGAGATTCCTACCGATAACCATCCAGGTGAGTAGTAACCACTAAATGCAGAGAAGTCACCGATTCTCCTCAGTCACCGGCTGTGGCTGCTTTATCGGTGGTGTAGTCCGGCCGTATCACAATCATGTGATCACCATTTTACCTCTTGACCACAACATTCTCCTTCACCCAAAACTGTTCGAATGACTTTGGGCATTGAAAGCCCTTTTCTATAGAATTTACAACCTGGAGGATCCACCTACCCTCTGTTGGCTTCCTAGAATCCTGATATCTTATTGGATGAATCTCCCTTCTCTCCCTTCTGTGCTGCTGAATGTGCTCATATGGTACCTACAAGACCTGGTCCAGTCTTTCTGGCCAAACTTCACTTTTATGATCGACAACATTTAATGTGCAGTGAGGAACAAGTGTGAATTTCTGTACAATAACAACAGAGTTTCCCTTTATCCTGACTTTACACTTTATTTTAAAACCAACTAACTTCATACAGGATTGTGATAGACTACATAAAAAACATTACACCTGTGCCATGATATATCTCTAAGCTGTGCGTGGCTGATGGCTGTAATATACATTTATTCACGCCTGCAGGAGATGTGTTGGCTCGAGCCCTGGTTTCATGGATTCACTCCACGTCATAAATTCCATTATGTTTTCAATCCTAAGGAATTCAGATTACTGCACAATCTCTCCTGAAATGGGAGCGCTAATACTTTCTCTACTCTTCTGGTCAGGACTCGTAGTAGCTCCAGTGGTCCACCATAAATGAATAAAGTCCGGTTTAGTGTTGGTGTTCTCCCCCCCATACATAAAATTTTGTTGGAGATGTAACATTTTTTTATTCCATATCTTTCTTTACAGCTTAATTCTGTGTGATAGTTTGATTGTGGTGGGATCGGCCTGCCTCACTTATGTATGTCTGTAACTCCCTGGTAGTCTTTAAAAAAAAAAAAAAGTCTCCATTGCCTCTTCCAAATGCCCTTACGATAGTTTAGATAGCTAAGAGCAACCAAGCCCCATACTCCAATTACCCAGAGAGGTTTCACCACTAGTTACTATTTACTGATGAAGACTGTTGAGTTTGATCATTTCAATAGATGTGTCATTGTCTATACTCACACTTTTTGACTGCACTAGTTAGTGTCCAAAATAGGGATTGCCTTGCCCATCACCCTTTTACCCCTCTACATGGATCTGGACTTGCACCCCTAGGCTTGGGCCATGGTGTTACCTGCTGTTCTTTGGTGTGAGATGGGAAGAAGAATAGTCATGTAGCCAGGTCAGAGCCAAGGGCTGGACAGAACCTGCATCACCCAGAGCTTCTGGTTCTGATGTCTCCTCCATTACCAGCGCCGCCTGCAGAATGAATAAGGTGACAGAGGCAGATGTCGCAGGAGCAGATCCCAGAGAAAATGGGAGATGCCTTTTGCAGAAGCCCTAAAATAACAAAATTGCTGAAAACCAGAGCAGTAGAAATCCACATAAGTGACTCCATTTTGGAAATTATAACCCTCAGTGATATAATCTATAGGAGTAGTGACTATTTTGACTCCACAGGCACTTTCCTGAAATTAGCATGCAGTGGATGTTGGAGAAAGAAAATTGCAAATATACCATTTTATTACCCAACACATAGTGCCCAGATTGTGCTCCAGGAGACATACACCGTAAATTAAGTGGGTTCTTCTCACTATAGTAATGCCGAATACATGGATGATAAATGTGGTTTGGGCGCACTGCAAGGCTCAGAAGCGAGGGGGAGATTTCAATTTGGGAGAGTGGATATTGCTGGATTGGGTTATGGAAGCCATGTTACCTTTCAAGAGCCTTTGAGCCACTAATGGTGTAGAAACCTTTGGTTTTCCACTGACACATGATGTACCTGAGTGGGGGCTTGTTTTTTGTGAGATGAGTAGAAGTTTTTATTGGTATTATTTTCGCCTACATAACATTGTTTGGTGGCTTTTTATTCCATATTTGGGAGGCAAAATGAACAAATAGTTGAACACCACGCTCTACTGGTTCATCCTATGAGGTTTTCTATTAGACTCTGAACTGTCATTGTCTTGATGAATAATTCAATATTTTACATAACTTGCCATTTTTACAGACAGTTTAAGTAGAAATGTTCAAAAATATACAATTCAAGGATATTTTATTCTAAAATAATAATTGGTTTTATTCTTGGCAGATGACTGTACCAGGAGTTCAGAAGAACAGCTGACATCTTCAATTTTTAAATCAGATGATCTTGAGATCCCACAGGATACAATTGAAGTGAATGTCATTACTCCGGATATACCATCATCCCTTCACAGCAAAGATCTGTCATCTGATCATTTGAAAGAGGCCCTGTCTTCGGATTCATTACCGACTACTAAGGAAAATCAAAGTCACAAAATAAGTATTAAAAAACAAACTGCTCCTAAAGCAAAGAAGCCATTTTCACATTCAGAATGTGGAAATAACTTTCCCCTCAAAAAATCTATTCTTAAACATCAAAAAATTCATACGACAGAGAATAGCTTTGCATGTTCCAAGTGTGGGAAATGTTTTAACCAGAAATCAGATTTCGTTAAGCACCAGAGAATTCACACAGGGGAGAAGCCTTTTTCCTGTTCAGAATGTGGGAAATGTTTTAACTCGACAGCACAGCTTAATTACCACCAGAGAACCCACACAGGGGAGAAGCCATTTTCCTGTTCAGAATGTGGGAAAAGTTTTAACTCGACAGCACAGCTTAATTACCACCAGAGAACCCACACAGGGGAGAAGCCATTTTCCTGTTCAGAATGTGGGAAATGTTTTAACCATAAATCAAATTTTGTTACGCACCAGAAAAGTCACACAGGGGAGAAACCATTTTCCTGTTTAGAATGTGGAAAAAGTTTTGTGAGAAAATCATATCTTTTAAGTCACCAAATAATTCACACAGGGGAGAAGCCATTTTCATGTTCAGAATGTGGTAAATGTTTTAACCAGAAATCAGCTTTGGTTAAGCACCAGAAAAGTCACACAGGGGAGAAGCCATTTTCCTGTTCAGAATGTGGGAAATGTTTTAACCATAAATCAAATTTTATTACGCACCAGAAAAGTCACACAGGGGAGAAACCATTTTCCTGTTTAGAATGTGGAAAAAGTTTTGTGAGAGAATCATATCTTTTAAGTCACCAAATAATTCACACAGGGGAGAAGCCATTTTCATGTTCAGAATGTGGTAAATGTTTTAACCAGAAATCAAATTTTGTTACGCACCAGAAAAGTCACACAGGGGAGAAACCATTTTCCTGTTTAGAATGTGGAAAAAGTTTTGTGAACAAATCATATCTTTTAAGTCACCAAATAATTCACACAGGGGAGAAGCCATTTTCATGTTCAGAATGTGGGAAATGTTTTAACCATAAATCAAATCTTGTTACGCACCAGAAAAGTCACACAGGGGAGAAACCATTTTCATGTTTGGAATGTGGAAAATGTTTTAAACTGAAAGCGCATCTTAATAGACACCAGAAAATTCACACAGGGGAGAAGCCATTTTCATGTTCAGAATGTGGAAAATGTTTTGTGAAGAAAACAAGCCTTCTTAGTCACCAGACAACCCACACAGTGAAGAAGCCTTTTTCATGTAATTAATGTGGGAAATGTTTTACACGGAATCAACTTTTAATAAACATCAGAGAAGTCACACAGGGGAGAAGCCTTTTTCATGTTCAGAATGTTGGAAATGTTTTAACTGAAAATTATATCTTCTTAAAGGAGTTGTCCACTACTACTGCCAACTCCAGAACCAGGCAGTAAGAACTAACACTGGCATTACATAAGTGTCAGAGGTGAGCTTATATAGCAGTGGCCAACACTGAACAGCTGAGACAATCCAGGTAGGAAAGCTCCGGGAGCGTCAACTGAACAGATTAACCCTTGCACTGCTAGCAAGGAAAAAACTGCACTTTTGAATATGATGGTGAAGTACTTTTAACCAGTGCAGAAGTACATGAAACCAGGCACCGCAGTCTTCTGACCCCTCTCTGTCGCAGTAACCCAGGGACTCTAACTCTGAAATTGCAATCACTATTAAGCCTCAGCCCTAAAGTACACCACATATTTAAGTTCTGCTGGTATTTTTTTGGGAAAAAGGTAACAATTTTAATGGAAGTGGTCATCAGAACATGATACCTGACCAACCTAGGTGGGGGGATGTGTTAGGGGTCCTATTGCCTTACCCTGGACTGCAGAATTAAGAATCAACCTTGATTCTTGTTTTAATAATAACATGAAGATTTCCAAATTGTGGAGGGACCTTGACCTTTTCTATTCCTGCAAAACACTTCAGATCAGCATTATCATGCATGTGTCTTCTAAGTGGAGAAGCTCCCTTTCCAGTGATTATAGAGCGATAATGTTCGGAAAAAGGTCATATAGTTTTACCTTTGTTATAGAATTTACATGGGGAGATGACGTATACCACATGCTTAGTTCTACATGACACAAAGTCCTTCACATGTCAGGTCAATGGTCCTAAGCGGAAGCTTTTATCTGTGGTCTGCAGGTGGCAGAACGAAGTTTCTCTAGCCAGTTACCTGTATTGTGTTCAGTTCTGTTTCTGACTATTAAATCTCCCAATTTACTACTTCTACATGAAGATAGGGGATTATTATTGGCTTTCTCGTTTAGCTCTTTGTCACTTTCTATCAGGTGTCCGTTTTGTCTTATAGCTGTATGGATCACCTTATCCATTGCTTTGTGTTTGACAGTTAAAGTTAACCTCTCTACAGTACTCTGCTTTTTCTTATCTTTCTGTTTTAATAAATCTTTTTGATTTTTTTTTACTGACTCTGTCTGTTCATTTAGTAGGGGTAATGGATAACCTCGACTAAGAAAATTTATGCAGAAGTTACTTTGATTGAGCACTGCGCATGATCAAAGTACGTTCCTGATGCCTGGTGACTCGGACATCAAGTCACCATGGCAACTACCGGGAGCCAGCACAGACAGCGCGAGATGCCGGAGAGAAGATAAGAGGGGCGTGCTTACCTCCCCTTGCTCCCGGAATGCCGTGATCGACTTCAATCGCAGCATTTTGGGGGTTAATGTGCCAGGAGCGGGGTGGCACCGCTCCTGGCACACAGCACCGGCAGCGATCGCCCTGCACAGCTTGTGTGCGTGCGTGATCACATGGTGCGTAATAGCAGTAGTCCAATAGGCTCAGGACACAGGGACGTACCATTGCTGACAATGTTAGAGAGGGGTTTTAATGTACATTCAATTGCCGTTTTTTTTGGGAATTCTATCAATGTTAAAATAAAATTCTCCTGTCATTCAGTGTCATATAAAGTCTTCAGGAATTCACCAGAGTCTTTTAGATATGGTGGAGTATTTGTTAACAATGGTCTCAGCAGCGAGTCGAGATATTTTGACAGTGGTTCCATTTCAGAACCAATCCCTGAGATTATCGGACTGCCAGGAGGTGAGGTTAAGGATTTGTGCACTTTGAGTACATAGTACCAGTATTTTTCAACCTTTTTCTGAAAAACATACGGAGTTGAATTTTATATTTATTAGTAGGATCATCCGGCAAAAGAACATATGTGGAGTCATCCATTAATTGTCTGTGTGCCTCTGAGATATACCATATGATGCCCTGGTATGGGGGAGGTCTGCTGCTGACACTGTTATAGGGTTAATGTACCCCAATTCTATACTAATATCCCCCATCCTGATATATATATGTCCCCATCCAGACATATATGATTCCCATGTTGGTATATATGGTCCCCCATCCAGGTATACACACACAGCTCCGCTCCAGAGCTCCTCTTGCACGCGCGGCTCTGCTCCGTACGCCTCGTACCCGCGCGGCTCCGCTCCGTACGCCTCGTACCTGCGCGGCTCCGCTCCGTACGCCTCGTACCCGCGCGGCTACAGGAAAAAATGGACCCCAAAATTTGTTGTGCAATTTCCCCTGGGCACGCAGATACCCCATATGTGGGGAAAAAACATTGTTGGGGCGCACGGCAGGGCTCGGAAAGGAAGGAGCGCATTTGACTTTTTGATTGTAAAATTTGCTTTAATAATTAGCGGACGCCATGTTGCGTTTAGAGATCCTCTGATGTGCCTAAACAGTGGAAACCCCCCACAAGTGACTCCATTTTGGAAACTAGACCCCTTAGGGAACTTATCTAGATAGGTGGTGAGCATTTTGAACCCCCAGGTGCTTCACAAATTAATCCATAAAAATGAAAAAGTATTTTTTTTCCCACTTTTTCATTTTTACGAATCAATTTGTGAAGTACCTGGGGGTTCCAAGTGCTCACTATGCATCTAGATAGGTGCCTTGCGTGGTCTAGTTTCCAAAATGGGGTCACTTGTGGGGGAGCTCCAATGTTTAGGCACACAGGGGCTCTCCCAACGCAACATGGTGTCCGCTAACAATTTGAGCCGATTTTCCATTCAATTTGTTAGCGGACACCATGTCGCGTTTGGAGAGCCCCTGATGTGCCCAAACAGTGGAAACCCCCCACGAGTGACCCCATTTTGGAAACTAGACCCCTCAAGGATTTTATCAAGGGTTATAGTGAACATTTTGAACCCACAGGTACAACACAGAATTTGATAACATTAGGTCATCATATTGAATAAGTTGTCATTAGTCTTGAGCGCAAGTGCTCACTACTTGAGTTTGCATCGGGTACTCAGGTATGCACCATGTATCACGGGTGCTCAAGTGACATGCTCGAGTCCCTGCCCCGCATGTTTCACGGTTATTAGACACCCCCCAAAAAAACATGCGATGATCGCTCGTGCATGGCAGGCAATCCCCGCAAAGTTTTTTTTGGCCACGAAGCATATGGGGGCGGAGATTTGAGCATGTCACTCAAATACCCACGATACTCAATGCATACCAGAGCACCCGATGCAAACTCAAGTAGCGAGCACTTGCGCTCAACACTAGTCGCAATATCGTCATCTTTTTTTCTTACTTTTGAAAAAAATCACAACCCCAACCCCAGCCCTAACCCGAGAGTTTATTTTTTACGCCGTTCCTCGTGCGGTATAAGTGATTAGACGACTTTATTCTTCGAGTCGGTGCGATTACTGCGATACTAGAATCATATGGGGTTTTTATGATTGACAGCTGTCACACACTAAAAGACACATTTTTTGTAAAATCTAGTTTTTGCATCGCCATATTTTGAGAGCTATAATTTTTCCATATTTTGGCCGACAGAGTCATGTGATGGCTCGTTTTTTGCGAGATGAGTTGAAGTTTTCATTGATGCCATTTTCAGGCACGTGACATTTTTTGATCGCTTTTTATTCCGATTTTTGGGAGGCAGAATAAACAAAAACCAACAATTCAGGAATTTTTTATTTTTTATTTTTTTATTCTGTTCCACGTGTGGTAAAATTGATAAGGTAGCTTTATTCTTTGGGTCAGTACGTTTACAGCAGTACCACATTTATATAGTTTTTCTATGTTTTCAACTTTTACATAACAAAAGCTATTTTATAGAAAAAATTATTTTTTTAGCATCGCTTTATTCTGAGAGCTATAACTTTTTTATTTTTCGGCTGATAGAGCTGTATGGTGGCTTGTTTTTTGCGGGACGAGATGACGTTTTCAGCGGTACCATTTTTATTTATATTCGTCTTTTTGATCGCGTGTTATTCCATTTTTTGTTTGGCGGTATGGTGATAAAGCATTGTTTTTTGCTTCGTTTTTTATTTTTTACCGTGTTCACTGAAGGGGTTAACTAGTGGGACATTTTTATAGGTCAGGTCGTTTCGGACGCGGCGATACCAAATATGTGTACTTTTATTGCTTTTTTTTTTTTTCATAATAATATTTATTGATGGGTACATTATATTTTTATTTTTGGTGGATTATTTTTTGTATTTTTTTTATATTTTTACAATTTTTTTTTTTTTTTTTTTTTTTTTTCACTTTCTGACAGTTTTTTTTACTTTTTTACTTTGTTCCACTATGGGACTTTCACTTTTTTTTTCTCTGATCGCCTGCATGGCACAGGAATGGAGCACCATCCCTGTGCTGTGCAGTCTGTCAGCGCTGGACAGGGACAAGATAATTTGAAAATGCACTGCGCATGTCCAAAAAATCTTCCTGCTGTCTGGTGACCCTGATGTTGTCATGACGACATTGGGTCGTCATGGCAACACCCTGGAAGCCGCGGCAGACAGCGCTGGAGGCCGGAAGAGGAGGTGAGTATACAGATCACCTCCCCTTAGCCACCGCAATGCTGCGATCGACTTCGAGGGTTAATGTGCCGGGACTGGTGCGGGACCGCTCCCTGCACATAGCACCGGGTGTCAGCTGTGACAATCAGCTGACACCCGGCGGCGATCGCGCCCGCACATCCTGTGTGCGGGCGCGATCGCCATGACGTACTAATATGTCCCAGGCTCTTAAAGTCCAGGGCACAGACGCGTATTAGTGTGTCATCGGTTGTAAAGGGGTTAAATGTCCAGTGTGAATGAGCGGTGTGAAGACACGGGGATCAGTGGGTGCTCTTGTCTGCTGGCCCGGCTGTCTTTAGAAAGACCACATGGACTAGGGCTCAAGACATCTCTGAGTGTTCAGCAATGGTCAATGGAGCCGATCTGTATTCCTCCAGCTGGGGCTGTAGTCCCCTAAGCTGACATGCTGTAGAATGACACCGAATAGAGGCAGAGACCCCCTTTTTATAGATCACAATTGTCCTTACAGCCATCATTCACAGGTCAAGGGTCAGGGTTGAAGGTGGAAAGAGATTGTTTGTTTGAGCATTTAATCCACTTGCATAGTTTGTCCTCCATTCTTCAGCAAATCAACAAATCCCTGGACCAGTATAATACGTAATCAGCATGTTATCAAACGGTATTGCTCCATGACCCTATCTTTTTAAGATTTGCAGACAATAAGTTGTAGTACATCTTAACTCAATTGTTAACATTCAGGATTATTCAAACAATAGTCTGTGTTAATCAACCAAAGAAGAACACAAGTTAAAAAGTCAACATAAAAATAGAGGTATATTGCTCTTGACCATCAGAAAGTATGTCTAGCATAATTAAGAAGAAAAGCTGTGTCGTCACATGCGCCGATTCTCCCGGTTGGTGTGATACCAAATTTAAGAAGAATTTATTATTATTCAGTGGTTAAAATAAAATAAAAGGGGAAGGATTTAAAATGTTTATTGTTTTTTACATATATTTTTATATTTTCAATTATTCCCCATTCGGCAGCTTGCACATCCCCCCCCCCTCCCCCTCCCACTTCCATAGAGCCATAACCATCCATTGTGGCTTAGATTCAGGGGCTAGCTGGCATGTTATATCCTGGGGTTACAAGCCCTAGCCCATGAGAAGCGGCCTATCGCTAAAGGCCACCATCCACATTGGACTACAGTTAGGCGAATCGATGGGATCTGCCAACAGTCTAATGTGTATGGGCGCTTTCCTATTCTTATGAATAAGATGAGAGAAAAGGATCCGAAACTTTGGATTTCTGAGGGCTGATTCTTTTGTTCACAGGGAGATAAGCGAATGCTAGAGCAGCTCTCTCATAGAGAACACAGAAGCTTGAGGCAGATACGAATGTTCTAGTGTATGCGATCTGGGCTGCTTTGGCGGCTTCCTTTGGCTCCTGGTCCAGCACAAACTGTCGCACTTCCACAGGGCAAAGATGAAGAAACTGGTCCTTCACTATCAGATCTTTCAGGTCCTCAAAAGTGATGACTGACAGTCCTTGGACCCACATAACTGTAGCTGTCATGTGGTCCACGCTATATGGCTCTGAACTTTTTCCGGTATGCCTCCGGAGTCAGCTGGTACTTTTTAATCAGGGCCTGCTTGATGGCCTCATAGTCTCCATCGTGGGCACGAGGGAGAGAAGCAAACACTTCCAGAGCTTTTCCTCTGAGTCCTGGAGTTATATCTGGTCCTCGAGCAACTGGTACTGTCTGCAGGCTTTTTCAAATCTCAGCAGAAATATGTCCAAGTCCCTCTTCTTTTCCATTACAGGAATATGCTCGAGATGGGGTTTAAAGCTGTTGGCACTGTTGCACTCATGGCTATGTATGGGGGATGGCTCCTTCTGAATCCAGGCTAGCTTCAGTGAGGACAGACGCTCGTCTTGGGCGTGTCGCTTAGCAGCCTCTCCGTCAGCTTGGGCCTGTCGCTCAGCAGCCTCTCGGTGAGCTTGGGCCTGTCACTCAGCAGCCTCTCGGTCAGCTTGGGCCTGTCACTCAGCTCTCTCAGCCTCTCAGAATTTCATGATCAACTGCAGTCATCCATCACAATCGTCTGCCGCGAGCTGCTCCCAGGCCATCTGCAGGTGGGGGTGCACACTACCCTGGCTTCGGGTATGACTGTCAATCACAGGTGGGACCCATGCAACAGCCCCGTCTAGGCCTTGGTTGGCCGCCCCATCAACAGGGTTCTGCTGTCGGACTGGCTCTGTGGCACCTTGCAACAGTTCAGCAATCATTTGGGCCTTGGTTTTGCCCGTGAGGTCAATCTGTCCCAGCTCGCAGAGGGCAGTGATAGTGTCCTTTGACTGCTGGTGATATCAGGGCTCTCCACGCATAACCATCATTGCCAAACAAAAGATAGGACAGAAAAACAAGAGAAGGGGGGGGGGTTGCAACTGCTGCATGTACAGTAATGTCCCAGATAAAATATATTAAAACACTGAGTCTGATTCCTTAAAACTATGCACAGAATTCTCGCAAGAACCGTGCAAGTGTTCAGTGACAGGAATGATTGCTCAATCCAGCCACTGATGTTCTGTAATATCCCACCATTGCCATGAAGTTGTCAGGGACGACACCGGCAAGATCATACAATATCCCACCGCTGCCCCCAATTTGTCAGGGATTATGCACACGCACGATCCTGATTACTCATTACGTAACTATCGGCAAGCGAGCAGTGAGCGTATGGTGTACACACCTACGAATTCCAGTGCATGGAATATGTGTATATGCCCCCGTATGGTCACTGCCAGCTTCACGATAATCCAATTAAGATTATTCGCTGCCACCACCAATCAGTTTTAAATATTCAATACAGGTCTGATTGGACACCTGCTTTCTGGTAGTGTATATGGCTTCGGGGGAGGAACTATTACAGAGCAAAAGAAACAGGACTATTACATTTTATATTTAATCCAAAAGGGAGGCAGTGTTTATGAAAAAATATACAAACATTCTACAAAGGGGGACAAGACGATACAACATATACAATTACACAAAATAAAAGGGATTAACAGAAAAAACTTACTAGACCGATCGCGGAGACGATTCAGTTTAGCTGGAGGGACACAATCCAATTCTGGCCGTTATGGATGAACTCTTTATGTATCAAATGACCAAGTTCTCCAAAAAATATGACGTACTGGTCATGGGAGATTTCAACTATCCAGACATTTGTTGGGAATCTCTCTCAAGTAAAACTAACAGGTCAAGCTAATTCTTATCCTCTCTTGCTGACAACTTTATCTTCCAAAAGGTAGGGGAGAAAACAAGGAGATCTGCTACTTTGGCTCTAATCCTTATAAACAGGGAGGAAATGGTTGAGGAGGTAAAAGTGGCTGGGACCCCAGGAAGCAGCGATCATGCTATTCTAGAATTTTGGATAACTAGAGGAAGAAGACATGTGAAGACTCAAACTTCAAGGTTAGATTTCAGAAAGGCAGATTTTAAGCGACTCAGAAAGAGAATAGGAGGGATCCAATGGCTGGATGTCCTTAAGGACAAAAATGTCCAGGAAGGATGGGAAATTTTTAAAAATGAGATTCTCAAAGCACAATCGTTAACAATCCTGAAAAGTAGGAAGAATGGGAAGCATTTAAGGAAACCAGGATGGATGAACACAGAACTTAAACACATGCTAAAAAGAAAGGAAGAAATGTTTATCAAATGGAAAGAGGGAGGCATATCTAAAGAAGATTATAATGCAGTCTGCAGAACCTGTAGGGCACGTATCAGGTTAGCTAAAGCTGACAATGAATTAAGGCTTGCAAGAGATGTCAAAAGCAATAAAAAAGGATTTTGGGGGTATGTCAAAAGTAAAAGAACAGTCAAAGATGCTATAGGATTTTTACAGGATGAAAATGGTGAAATGGTAAGAAAGGATGTTGAGAAGGCCAAACTTTTTAATTCCTATTTTGTATAAGTTTTCTCTCAGAAAGAAAATGTAACATCAACTGATCTTCACTGTCCTATTAAAGGAATAGAAGAATCCAGGTCATCTGTGAACATAAAGATTGTGAGGGAATATTTAGCTAACATAAATGAGTTCAAGTCTCCAGGTCCAGTCCAGATGAATTACACCCCAGAATACTGAAGGAGATCGTAGAAGAAATTTTAGAACCACTCTCCATAGTCTTTGAAAATTCTTGGAGAACAGAAGAAGTCCCAGAAGACTGGAGAAGAGCAAATGTTGTTCCTATCTTCAAAAAGGGGAAGAAGGTGGACCCAGGGAACTATAGGCCGGTGAGTCTGACTTCTATACCAGGAAAGATCTTTGAACAAATTATTAAACAATATGTATGTACTGTAAGTACCTGGATAAGAATGACGTGATTAACCAGAGTCAGCATGGGTTTGTAACTAACAAGTCATGTCAGACTAACTTAATTTCCTTCTATGACAGAATCACTGACTGGGTGGATGAGGAAAATGCTGTAGATATAGTATGTCTTGACTTCAGCAAAGCATTTGACAAAGTATATCACACCATCCTTATTGAAAAAATTACCAAGTATGGAATGGACAAGGCAACTGTTAGGTGGATTCATAACTGGCTTAGTGATCGGACTCAAAGAGTGGTCATAAATGGCTTCACATCCAGTTGGATGAATGTCTCAAGTGGGGTACCACAGGGCTCTGTCCTGGGACCTGTATTGTTCAACATCTTTATCAATGATTTAGATGAAGGAATTGAGGGTAAAGTGATTAAATATGCTGATGATACAAAGCTAGGAGGGATAGCTAATACTAGAGAAGAGAGAGAGAGAGGATTCAAAAAGACCTAAATAAACTGGAGCAGTGGGCAGTAACTAACAATGGTTTTTAACAGGGAAAAATGCAAAGTACTACATCTGGGCAATAAAAATGAAAAAAGCATATACAAAATGGGAGGAATAGAGCTAAGCAACAGTACATGTGAAAAAGACTTAGGTATACTAATAGATCATAGACTGAATATGAGCCAACAGTGTGATGCAGCAGCAAAAAAGGCAAATACAATTCTGGGATGTATTAACAGAAGCATACAGTCTAGATCACGTGAAGTCATTATCGGTCTTTACTCCTCTTTGGTCAGACCTCATCTGGAATACTGTGTACAGCTTTGGGCACCACATTTTAAAAAAGACATAGACAAACTGGAGCAAGTTCAGAGAAGAGCGACCAGAATGGTGACGGGTCTGCAAACCATGTCCTATGAGGAACGGTTACAGGATTTGGGAATGTTTAGCTTACAAAAAAGAAGACTGAGAGGAGACTTAATAGCTGTCTACAAATATCTCAAGGGCTGTCACATTGTAGAAGGATCATCTTTATTCTCATTTGCACAAGGAAAGACTAGAAGCAATGGGATGAAACTGAATGGGAGGAGACACAGATTAAATATTAGAAAAAACTTTTTGACAGTTAGGGTGATCAATGAGTGGAACAGGCTGCCACGAGAGGTGGTGAGTTCCCCTTCAATGGACGTCTTCAAACAGAGGCTGGACAGATATCTGTCTGAGATGATTTAGTGAATCCTGCTTTGAGCAGGGGGTTGGACCAGATGACCCAGGAGGTCCCCTCCAACTCTACCATTCTATGATTCTATGAAATACATTTCTGACATTTACTAAAAATTTATCAGTGACCAATATAGCCCACATTCTTCTCAATACCAGTGATAAGCCATCCATCCATGGAGTCCATTAGTTTCTTAATCTTCTGACGATCATCTTTGTGGGCAGCACCAGGCACAGTCCCCGACACTGATCACAGAGGGGACAGTTCTCCTTCACCATAAATCTCGAGTTTAAGAAAAGCTCGAAAGTTCTCAGGAAGGTTTAGGTCCAGTGAGGAAAAAGTCATGTCATTAGTCTTTCATCTTTAAGGCCTTTCTGGGTACTGAGCAGTGAAGACTTCGATGCTGCGATTGAGCATTCTCCCGCAGAACAATCCTGTTTTGTTTTTTTTAAAGATGTAGATTTTTTCTGTACCTCTGTTTGAAGAAAGTGTCAACTAAAAACTGGCAGTAGGTTTGGGATTTGATTTTTGAGTCCATATTCAACTCAAAAAGGTCCAACTAGCTCATATGTAGTAATACCAGCCCATAGTATTGCCCAACTCCATCTCGCTGACGTCTGAGTTGAAGTCTAGGTCTGTGCCCATTAATGATCTAGCCATGAGCCCATCCATCTGGTCTGTCAAGAGTCACTCTCATCAGTCCATGAAACCTTTAAAAAAAATCTGTCTTCGGATATCTTTTGGTTAAGTCTTGATGTTTGCACTTGTGTCTTGTTCAGAGGTGGTTGATATTCAGCCTCGGCCTTGTATCTGAGCACTGAACACCTAGTTCTTCTGGGCCTCCAGGGAGGCTGCAATTCTGGAATACGACAGCACTGGAGGATAATATCTTCCTGGTCGCTTCATGTTTGAGTCTTCTGAAATATTTTGCAGTTAATGTTATTCTGTTTATTTCTTTTGCAACGCTGTAGACTTTTGAAGCTTCTGTGATAACTCCCCACAGAGGGGGCCATACATACAGGGATGAAGGGGGCCATGCATACAAGGATGAGGGGGCCATGCATACAGGGTTGAGGCATGAGGGGGGCCATGTATACAGGGATGAGGCATGAGGGGAGGCCATACATACAGGGATGAGCCATGAGGGGGACCAGGAGCCGCGCTGCAGGCATGGGTGTGGGCATGGGGAGCAGTGAATATTCATTTTCTTTAGTAGCGGGCACAGTGTAGGCTGCAGCAGGCGGCTGCTGCCTCCTGTGCCCCGCTACTTCACCACTGTCACTGTCGCTTCCCCCGCATCCCCCACCACCCACAGCCACAGTATTTATGTATATCGGACTATAAGACGCACCCCCCACTTTCCTGCAAAATTTTGGAGGAAAAAAGTGCGTCTTATAGTCCGAAAAATACAGTACTTCATCCAATAACAAACTTTTATATAACTTGCATTTGTAAAATTTGCATAGAAATGATGATATGGTCAAAATATTCACTTGCCTAATAATTGCTCACACAGTGTATGTTTCAGTGATCAAGAAAACTATTTTTTATTCTCACCTGCTATAAGCTAGGGGTGCAATGCTCAGGAATCATCCTTCAATCCATAGAACGTGGATTCCACATCTCACCCCTGACAAAGCCAAAAAGTGAAAATAGTTGGGCAAGATTCTTAAGCTCATCTCCATTGTGATTATGATATGTTATAAGCAAATTTAAATCTCTCAGTTATTTCAGTGTGTATTAGGGGTGCACTGTTTTTTTATGGTAATACAAAAAGAAACACTGGCATGGTGGCACCTAGCAGGGTGCAGTGCACGCTCAGGAGTTACAATAAATAAATGATTACAACCATATCCTGTAGATTACAGCAAATGAGAAGAACAACACTATTAGTGGTGTCGCTGTGGGGCACTAAAACTATGGGGGTAACAAAGATGAGGATCATTACTGTATATGGCAATGAGAGGGGGGGCTATTACTTTATAGGGCACTATATATGGTTATAGCACTATGTATAATTGGGGAAAAATGGGCAGAACACCTAAGAAGAGTAATGAAAAATATATATATGAAAAAGACAAAATATTAAAAAACACACAAGCAATAAATGTTTATATCATTCCCCTCCCCCCAAAGTAAATAGCAAAAGGTAATACAATGAAAAAATTATTCGGTATTGCCATGCACGTAACTGCCTGAACTAATAAAAATATTTAAATATTTTTTCCCATGTGGTATAAATTGAAACACTAGGAATAATGTTTTTGATCACCACAATTCCACATAAAAATGTAATAAAAAGCTATTAAAATGTCATATTTCCTCCAAAATTGTATCAACAAAAACGAAGAAAACAAGAAATAATCATTGAAACCGGGCCATCGATGGAAGAATGAAAATAGTTCTAATCCCCACTTCCTCAGTTGCACTAACAGGAGCTCTATGGAACACTCGCTCCATCAGCAACAAACTTTCCTACATCCATGACCTTTTCATTACTAACAAACTTTCCTTCCTCGCCATCACCGAAACATGGCTCACCCCCTCTGACACAGCCTCCCCAGCTGCACTTTCATATGGCGGATTCCACCTTTCCCACACCCCCCGCCCCAACGGCAAATGGCGGAGGCATAGGTTTTCTCCTGTCAGATACCTGCGCTTTCACCCAAATATCACTGCCACCCTCCGTTACACTCCCCTCTTTTGAGGTGCACTGTGTGCGCATCTATTCCCCCTCTGACCTCCAACTGGCCATCATTTACCGACCCCCAGGGCTAGCCACCACTTTCTTAGACCACTTCACCACCTGGCTGCTTCACTTCCTTTCCACTGACATCCCCACTATCATAATGGGTGACTTCAACATCCCCATTGACACTTCCCACTCATCTGTCTCTAAGTTCCTATCCCTCACTTCCTCCTTCGGCCTTGCTCAATGGTCTTCGGCAGGTACTCATAAAGATGGCCACACACTGGACCTCATCTTCACCCGCCTCTGTTCCCTATCTAACCTCTCTAACTCACCCCTCCCTCTCTCTGACCATAACCTCCTCACATTCTCTACCCTCTCCTCTCCAGATGCACAATCCCCACTCCACAAACTTACACACACTCGCCGAAACCTCAAACACCTTGACCTACACTCACTCTCTGAATCCCTCCTCCCTCTTACAGACATAAATTCCTTACACAATGCAGATGTTGCTGCCGCTTCATATAACACCACAATAACTGCAGCTCTCGACTCGATCGCTCCTCTCACACAAACCAAATCTCGCACAATCAACAGGCAACCCTGGCACACCAAACTTACTAAAGAACTGCGACGGGCCTCCAGGGTTGCGGAGCGGAAATGGAAAAGGTCTCACTCCATCGAACACTTCATTGCATTCAAACAATCCCTCACTATTTTCAAGTCCGCACTCACTACAGCAAAACAAACCTACTTCTCATCTCTCATATCCTCCCTTTCTCACAACCCTAAACAGCTATTTAACACTTTCAATTTTCTCCTTCGTTCCCCAGCACCTCCTCCCTCTTCTCTCATCTCAGCCGAAGACTTTGCCTCATTCTTCAAGCAGAAGATTGACACCATCAGACAAAGCTTTTGCCTAAAGTCCGCACAACCCCTCCTCATATCTACTCAACCTTCCTCCTCCAAACACCACTTTTCCACCATTACAGAAGGTCAAGTTTCCTCTTTACTCTCCAAATCACACCTCACCACCTGCGAACTTGACCCAATCCCATCCCATCTCATCCCTAACCTTACCACAGTCTTCATCCCAACCCTAACCCACCTCTTCAACCTGTCACTAACAACCGGTGTCTTCCCCTCATGTTTCAAACATGCCGCAATCACACCCATCCTCAAAAAGCCCCCCTTGACCCATCCTCTCTGACTAGCTACCGCCCCATATCACTTCTCCCCTTTGCCTCAAAACTATTAGAACAACATGTCCACTTTGAACTGTCCTCCCACCCCTCCTCCTGTTCCCTCTTCGACCGCCTGCAATCTGGCTTCCGACCGCATCACTCGACTGAAACTGCCCTGACCAAAGTCACCAACGACCTATTAAACGCCAAATCCAAGCGACACTACTCCATCCTCCTCCTTCTGGACCTGTCATCTGCCTTTGACACAGTGGACCATTCCCTCTTACTACAGATTCTCTCATCTCTTGGCATCACGGACTGGGCCCTATCTTGAATCTCCTCATACTTAACAGACAGGACATTCAGCGTCTCCCACTCACGCACCACCTCCTCATCTCGCCCCCTATCTGTCAGTGTCCCCCAAGGTTCAGTTCTAGGACCTATGCTCTTCTCCATCTACACCTTTGGCCTGGGACAGCTCATAGAGTCTCACGGCTTTCAGTATCACCTCTATGCTGATGACACACAGATCTACCTCTCTGGACCCGATATCTCCTCCCCACTAACCAAAATCCCACAATGTCTGTCCGCTATTTCATCCTTCTTCTCTGCCAGATTTCTAAAACTCAACATGAATAAAACAGAGTTCATCATCTTTCGACCCTCTCATTCATATCCCCCATCTGACCTATCCATCAACGTAAATGGCTGTTCACTCTCCCCAGTCCCACAAGCTCCCTGCCTTGGGGTAACCATGGACTCTGATCTCTCCTTCAAACCACATATCCAAGCCCTTTCCACTTCCTGCCGACTCCAACTCAAAAATATCTCCCGGATGCGTGCATTCCTCAGCAAAGACTCTGCAAAAACACTAGTGCATGCCCTCATCATCTCCAGCCTCGACTACTGCAACCTCGTGCTCTGTGGCCTCCCTTCCAACACTCTTGTGCCCCTCCAATCTATCCTAAACTCTGCTGCTCGACTAATCCACCTGTCCCCCCACTATTCCCCGGCCTCCCCCCTCTGTCAATCCCTTCACTGGCTCCCCATTGCTCAGAGACTAAAGTTCAAAACCCTAACCATGGCATACAAAGCCATCCACAACCTGTCTCCTCCATACATCTGTGACCTAGTCTCCCGGAACTTACCTGCACGCAACCTCCGATCCTCACAAGATCTCCTTCTCTACTCCCCTCTTATCTCGTCTTCCCACAATCACATACAAGATTTCTCCCGTGCATCCCCCCTACTCTGGAACTCTGTAACCTAACACATCAGACTCTCGCCTACCATGGAAGCCTTCAAAAGAAACCTGAAGACCTACCTCTTCCGACAAGCCTACAACCTGCAGTAACCACCACTCCACCACATTACTGCATGACCTCCTCTACCCCCACCTACTGTATCCTCACCCATCCCTTGTAGACTGTGAGCCCTCGCGGGCAGGGTCCTCGCTCCTCCTGTACCAGTCACTGACTCGTTTTAAGATTATGTAAATGTTTTTGCTATGTATATCCCTATCACATGTAAAGCGCCATGGAAAAAATAGCGCTATAATAATAAATAATAATAATAATAGTTACAGGTCTCAGAAAATGGCGACACGAAAAAATTGTTAGATACTAAATTTTCAGCCCTGGTGACATCATACTGTAGCGCATTAGACCGCTGCAATCAACCACTGATCTCGGAACTGATGCCAATTTATTCAGTATGAACCGTTGAGCTCAGAGATTGGCTGCGGTTGTCACACACGCTAAAGACATGACATCACCACTGCAACCTATAAAGAAGACCCGAGCAGCAGCAGAGAGCCGGTACTGGAGCAGGGGAAAGGTGAGTAATGCTAATTATAGTATTTGTTACACAGGCTCGTAGATTGTGTACAGAACACTGAAAGGGGAAACCTCTTCTATGATACTACTCTCTGCTGTTGGTCCAGGGCACATTGTGGTGTTCAAAGTTGTAATGAACCTCAGACAGGAATAATGAAGAGATGGCCACATCATGCTGAGGACTTCGCCACACACTTCAAAAAAACAGATCTACCAATCAAGGCAAGTCTTTATTTTCCCACCACCACAACCCCTTTGTGTACCAGACCAATTCCCTTCCCCTATTACCTCCCTCTCCAACATCACTGAAGGAGAACTTACCTCCTCTCCAAATCACACCTCACCACTTATGCACTCGACCCCATCCCATCCCACCTCCTCCCCAACCTCACTACCCCACTTATCCCGGCCCTAACCCACCTCTTCAACCTATCTCTAACCTCTGGTACCTTCCCTTCTGCTTTCAAACATGCCACAATCACGCCTGTCCTCAAAAAGCCATCCCTCAACCTGACTGCTATGTCAGGCTATCACCCCATATCGTTGCTCCCATTCGCTTCCAAACTCCTTCAACAACATGTTCACGCTAAACTTTCTCCCCATCTCTCATCTAACTTGCTCTTCTACAGCCTACAATCTGGCTTCCGCCCCCACCATTCCACTGAAACTGCCCTGACCAAAATTACTAATGACCTACTTACAGCTAAAGCTAACGGAGTTCTCTATACTCCTCCTTCTAGACTTGTCCTCTGCCTTCGACACAGTTGACCACTGCCTCCTACTACAGATCCTCTCTTCCTTTGGCGTCAAAGACCTCGCCCCATCCTGGATCTCCTCATACCTTTCCAGCCGCACATTCAGCGTCTCCACTCCCACACCACCTCCTCATCCCACCACCTCTCTGATGGCATCCCCCAAGGCTCTGTCCTAGGACCCCTACTCTTCTCCATCTATACCCTTGGCCTGGGACAGCTCATAAATCCCCATGGCTTCCAGCACCATCTGTACGCTGATGACACCCAGATCTACCTCTCTGGCTCAGACGTCACCTCTCTGCTGCCCAGAGTCCCGGAGTGTCCATCAGCCATATCCTCCTCCTTCTACTCTCACTTCCTCAAGCTCAACGGTGATGATAATGTGTGTACAGCGCTGTGGAGTATGGAGGTGATATAGAAGGAAGAGGAACATCCTGATAGAGAGTAATGGGGAATCTCCACATACCTCCACCTGCAGAGCCGCCACCACATACAGTGGAGGCCAAAAGTATTGCCACCCCTGCAATTCTGTCAGATAATACTCCGTTTCTTCCTGAAAATGATTGCAACCACAAATTCTATGGTATTATTATCTTCATTTAATTTGCTTGCAAGGAAAAAACACAAAGGAGAATGAAGCAAAAATCAAATCATTGATCATTTCACACAAAACTCCAAAAATGGGCCAGACAAAAGTATTGGCACCCTCAGCCTAATACTTGGTTGCACAACCTTTAGCCAAAATATCTGCGAACAACCGCTTCCGGTAACCATCAATGAGTTTCTTACAATGCTCTGCTGGAATTGTAGACCATTCTTCTTTGGCAAACTTCTCCAGGTCCCTGATATTTGAAGGGTGCCTTCTCCAAACTGCCATTTTGAGATCTCTCCACGGGTGTTCTATGGGATTCAGGTCTGGACTCATTGCTGGCCACCTTAGAAGTCTCCCGAGCTTTCTCTCAAACCATTTTATAGTGCTTTTGGAAGTGTGTTTTGGGTCATTGTCCTGCTGGAAGACCCATGACCTCTGAGGGAGACCCAGCTTTCTCACACTGGGCCCTACATTATGCTGCAAAATTTGTTGGTAGTCTTCAGACTTCATAATGCCATGCACACGGTCAAGCAGTCCAGTGCCAGAAGCAGCAAAGCAACGTCAAAACATCAGGGAACCTCCGCCATGTTTGACTGTAGGGATCGTGTTCTTTTCTTTGAATGCCTCTTTTTTTTTCCTGTACACTCTATGTTGATGCTTTTTCCCAAAAAGCTCGACTTTTGTCTCATCTGACCAGAGAACATTCTTCCAAAACGTTTTAGGCTTTCTCAGGTAAGTTTTGGCAAACTCCAGCCTGGCTTTTTTATGCCTCGGGGTAAGAAGTGGGGTCTTCCTGGGTATCCTACCATACAGTCCCTTTTCATTCGGACGCCGACGGATAGTACGGGTTGACACTGTTGTACCCTTGGACTGCAGGGCAGCTTGAACTTGTTTGGATGTTAGTCGAGGTTCTTTATCCACCATCCGCACAATCTTGCGTTGAAATCTCTCGTCAATTTTTCTTTTCCGTCCACATCTAGGGAGGTTAGCCACAGTGCCATGGGCTTTAAACTTCTTGATGACACTGCGCACGGAAGACACAGGAACATTCAGGTCTTTGGAGATGGACTTGTAGCCTTGAGATTGCTCATGATTCCTCACAATTTGGTTTCTCAAGTCCTCAGACAGTTTTTTGGTCTTCTTTCTTTTCTCCATGCTCAATGTGGTACACACAAGGACACAGGACAGAGGTTGAGTCAACTTTAATCCATGTTAACTGGCTGCAAGTGTGATTTAGTTATTGCCAACATCTGTTAGGTGCCACAGGTAAGTTACAGGTGCTGTTAATTACACAAATTAGAGAAGCATCACATGATTTTTCAAACAGTGCCAATACTTTTTTCCACCCCCTTTTTTAGGTTTGGTGTGGAATTATATCCAATTTGGCTTTAGGACAATTCTTTTTGTGTTTTTTCATTGAAGACAAATTAAATGAAGAGAATAAAACCAAAGAATTTGTGATTTTAATCATTTTCAGGATGAAACTGAGTATTATCTAACAGAATTGCAGGGGTGCCAATACTTTTGACCACCACTGTATCAAAAAACGTCCAATATCACCAAGAATTTCAATTCAGTGGTGTCACCCTACATGCGGAACAGCATAAAAAAAGCTATTCCTGAACTGTTGGTTTTTGTTTATTCTGCCTCCCAAAAATTGGAATAGAAAGCGATCAAACAATGTCATGTGCCCGAAAATGGCACCAATAAAAACGTCAATTTGTCCTGCAAAAAACAAACCTTTATATGACTTTGTCGGTCGAAATATGGAAAAATTCTAGCTATCAAAATCAGACGGAACCCCCGGCGGAAGACTCCCTGTAATGAGTCAGATGGAGGCACTGTGGACGCAGTCTGGCCTGTGATCCCACGGTGTCTGTCTTTTAATTAGATTTGCATAAAAGTGCCGTTAGCCACAGTTTTGTGAAGCTCTGAAAAAAAGGACACGGCTAAACAGAGGCCAGATAGAGTCCAGAGTAACTCTGCTGCCTCTTTATAGTGAATGGATCCCTCGGGGTAGGGTTAGGGTTGTGTTAGGATTGGGGTTAGGATTACGGTTAGGATTAGGGTTGTTTTAAGGTTAGGGTTGTGTTAGGGTTGGGATTTTTTCCAAAGGAAAAAAAAAAGTGAGGAGGATATGGCGACTAGTGTTGAGCGCAAGTGCTTGCTACTTGAGTTTGCATCGGGTGCTTGGGTATGCTCCGAGTATCGTGGGTACTCGGGTTACATACTCAAGTCTCCGCCCCGCATGTTTCACGGCTGTTATACAGCAAATAAAAAAACACATGGGGATTGCCTACCATACACGAGCAAGCTCCGCATGTTTTTTTTGGGTGTTTAACAACCATGAAACATGCGGGGCGAGGACTCATGTCATGTCACTCGAGCACCCACGATACTTGGTGCATACCCGAGTACCCGATGCAAACTCTAGTAGCAAGCACTTGCGCTCAAAACTAATGACAACTTATTCAATATGATGACCTAATGTTATCAAAATTCTGTGTCGTACGTCTGGGTTCAAAATGTTCACTATACCCCTTGATAAAATCCTTGAGGGGTCTAGTTTCCAAAATGGAGCTCTCCAAACGCGACATGGCGTCCGCTCTCGATTCCAGCCAATTTTGCGTTCATAAAGCCACACAGTGCTCCTCCCTTTCTGAACCTGCCGTGCATCCAAACAGTGTTTTTTCCCCACATTTGGGGTATCGGCGTACTCAGAAGAAATTGCATAACAGTTTTTGCTGTCCATTTTCTCCTCTTACCCTTGTGAAAATAAAAAATTTGGGGCTAAAAGATCATTTTTGTGGAAAAAGTTTTGTTTATTTTCACGGCTCGTCTGTGAAGCACCAAGGGGTTCAGGGTGCTTACCACACATCTAGATAAGATCCTTCAGGGATCTAGTTTCCAAAATTTGGCAGTTTCCACTGTTTAGGCACATTAGTGACTTCCCAAACACGACATTGCATCAGCTAATTATACAAGCAAATTTTACATTCAGAAAGTCAAATGGTGCTCTTTCCCTTCCGAACCCTGCCATGCGCTCAATCCGTGGTTTTGCCCCACATATGGAGTATCGCCTTACTCAGGAGAAATTGCACAACAAATGGTATTGTGCATTTTATCCTGTTACCTTTACGAAAATGTCAAATTGGGGGCTGAAAAACATTTTTGTGGGAAAAATTTGAAAATTTTATTTTTATGGCTCAATGTTATAAACTTCTGCGAAGCACCTGGGGGTTCAAGGTGCTCATCACACATCCAGATAAGTTCCCTAAGGGGTCTAGTTTGTAAAATGGTGTCACTTATGGGGAGTTTCACTGTTTAGGCACAGCAGGGGCTCCCAGAACGTGACATGGCATCCACTAATTATTCAAACAAATTTTACATTCAAAAAGTCAAATGGCGCTCCTTCCCTTCCGAGCCCGGCCATATGCCCAAACAGAGGTTTTTCCCCACATATGGGGTATTGGTGTGCTCAGGAGAAATTGCACTACAAATTTTATGGTCCATTTTTTCCTGTTACCTTTTCAAAAATAAAAAAAAATTGTTTCTAAAGTAACATTTTTTGTGAAAAAAAGTTAAATGTTCATGGTTTTCTTCCACATTCCAAAACTTCCTGTGAAGCACCTGAAAGGTGTCACTTCTGGGTATTTTCTGTCATAATGGCTCCTCAAAGTCACTTCAAATGTGATGTGGTCCCTAAAAAAAGGGTTTTTTAAATTATGTTGGAAAAATGAGAACTCGCTGGTCAAATTTTAACCCTTAAATTTTGGTTCAAAAATTTTGCTGATGTAAAGTAGACATGTGGGAAATGTTATTTATTAACTATTTTGAGTGACATAAATCTCTGATTTAAGGGTATGAAAATTCAAATTTCGCCAAATTTCTGATTTTTTCACAAAGTAACACAAGTCACATCGAAGAAATTTTAACACTATCATGAAGTACAATATGTCACAAAAAATAATCTCCGAATCAGTGAGATCCTTTGAAGCGTTCCAAAGTTATTACATCATAAAGTGACAGTGGTCAGAATTGTAAAAATTGGCCTGGTCATTAACGTGCAAATCACGTTAGGGGGTAAAGGGGTTAACACAACAAAAATAAAAATTGAACGAAGCAAATAATATATATCAAACCAAAGGAAAGTATCTACGTATCAGACAATTGTCTAGTACCAATAAGATGGTGACATATCTACACTAGGATATGAATGGCAGACCATTTGGGAATAATCAGAAACCCAAAGCAGAAACACCAAACATGAGTTTGGTCAAAAACCTTTATTTCACCAGCAATTGGTTACATGGTGGCACTGCAGAAGTGGGTGCCCACACTACGTAAAATACAGTGATTGTATAATACACAAACAGTTATATATGTACAATATATCCAGAAGTCTATTGATCCTATTCTGAACATTATTGGCGAGTTTGGTGAATGGTCAGGCCTGTCCATTAATTGGGATAAGTCGATTATTCTACCATTTGAGGATATCCCTGATTCCAGCATATTAGAACATACACGAATACAAACGGTTGAGAAATTCTAATACCGGGTATAAATATAACAATAAGATCTCCGGATTACATTGTACTGATTCTATATCTTCTTCTGGAAAAGTATAAGAAGAAAATAGATGTGTGGTAGAGATTACCATTATTGGCTGTAGGAAGAGGGAACTTATTAAAAATGATATTGATGCCCCAACTCTTATACATTCTGCATAATGCCCCTATTTGGATCCATAATTCCTATTTTCAAAAAATTCATAGCAAGTTTCGTTCTCTTATATGGAAAAAGAAATCGGCGAGGATAAAATTTGAATAACTACAAAGTGACAAGGAATCTGGTGTTTTGGCGATTCCTAATGCACTAATATACAGTGGGGAAAAAAAGTATTTAGTCAGCCACCAATCGTGCAAGTTTTCCCACTTAAAAAGATGAGAGAGGCCTCTAATTGACATCATAGGTAGACCTCAACTATGAGAGACAAAATGAGAAAAGAAATCCTGAAAATCACATTGTCTGATTTAGAAAGAATGTTTTTTCAAATTTTGGTGGAAGATAAGTATTTGGTCAATTACAAACAAGCAAGATTTCTGGCTCTCACAGACCTGTAACTTCTTCTTTAAGGGGCTCCTCTGTCCTCCACTCATTACCTGTAGTACTGGCACCTGTTTCAACTTGTTATCAGTATAAAAAACACTTGTCCGCAACCTCAAACAGTCACACTCCAAACTCCACTATGGTGAAGACCAAAGAGCTGTCGAAGGACACCAGAAACAAAATTATAGCCCTGCACCAAGCTGGGAAGACTGAATCTGCAATAGGCAAGCAGCTTGGTGTGAAGAAATCAACTGTGGGAGCATTAATTAGAAAATGGAAGACATACAAGACCACTGATAATCTCCCTCGATCTGGGGCTCCACACAAGATTTCACCCCGTTGGGTCAAAATGATCTCAGGAACGGTGAGCAAAAATCCCAGAACCTCACAGGGGGACCTAGTGAATGACCTGCAGAGAGCTGGGACCAACGTTACACAGACTACCATCAGTAACACACTATGCCACCAGGGACTCAGATCCTGCAGTGCCAGACGTGTCCCTCTGCTTAAGCCATTACATGTCTGGGCCCATCTGAAGTTTGCTAAAGAGCATTTGGATGATCCAGAAGAGTATTGGGAGAATGTCATATGGTCAGATGAAACCAAAGTAGAACTGTTTGGTAGAAACACAACTTGTCGTGTTTGGAGGAGAAAGAATGCTGAGTTGCATCCAAAGAACACCATACCTACAGTGAAGCATGGGGTGGCAACATCATGCTTTGGGGCTGTGTCTCTGCCAAGGGACCAGGACGACTAATCCGTGTACATGAAAGAATGAATGGGCTCATGTATCGTGAGATTTTGAGTGCAAACCTCCTTCCATCAGCAAAGGCATTGAAGATGAAACATGGCTGGGTCTTTCAGCATGACAAGCACACTGCCAGGGCAACAAAGGAGTGGCTTCGTAAGAAGCATTTCAAGGTCCTGGAGTGGCCTAGCCAGTCTCCAGATCTAAACCCTATAGAAAACCTTTGGAGGGAGTTGAAAGTCCGTGTTGCCCAGCGACAGCCCCAAAACATCACTGCTCTAGAGGAGATCTGCATGGAGGAATGGGCCAACATACCAGTAACAGTGTGTGCCAACCTTGTGAAGACTTACAGAAAACGTTTGACCTCTGTCATTGCCAACAAAGGATATATAATAAAGTATTGAGATGAACTTTTGCAATTGACCAAATACTTATTTTCCACCAAAATTTGAAAAAAAATTCTTTCCAAATCAGACAATGTGATTTTCAGGATTTGTTTTCTCATTTTGTCTCTCATAGCTGAGGTCTACCTATGATGTCAATTACAGGACTCTCTCATCTTTTTAAGTGGGAGAACTTGCACAATTGGTGGCTGACTAAAGACTTTCTTGCCCCACTGTATTATATGGCAGCGCAATTGCAACATTTGGGTGGGTGGCAAAGCGCTGCAAACCCAAATAGTATTAAGCGGTTAATTACCTCAGGAACACCGTGGAATATTCCTATTCATATAGTGGAACTGAATGATCTCGCACACAAGAAATCAATATACCCTACACTTGCTCTACTCTACAAGGTCTGGGATAGGGGTAAAGATATAATGGAAATAGGAGACTGCAATGAATCTACACCTATATATGGTTTAATAATAAATATGCTGAGTTCTGTAAATTAGAGGGATTTTGGAGTTGGGTGGATAAAGGAATATATATGATATAAAACGTTATCTGAAGGGATACTTAAGTCCTTTGATCAATTAAAGGGGGGATTTGGGTTGACAAATAAACAATTCTATGAATATCTACAGTTTCGGCATTCATTTAATGCACAATCAAGATGGACGCCCTTTTGGGTAGAAAATAATACTTTTGTTAAGTTGGTATTAGAGAAGGGAAATACTAAGGGTCGTATTTCTGATATTTTATTGAGTCCTCCTTGATAATTATTTAACAAAATTTCCTTCTCCAGCTAGACAAAAATGGATGGAGATATAGGTCCAATTTCTGAGGATCAATGGAGAGAGGTATTAGACCTGGTACCCCAATTATCTTTAAATGAGGCACAGAGATTTTCCCAGATCATATTAATACATAGGAAATATAAGATGCCTAGATTCCTATGTAACATAGGATACCGGACTGCTGCTGAATGTCCAAGATGTAACATGGATGCTGCGGGCCTATTACATACGCTATGGGAATGCCGGGAGTTAGGTAAATACTGGAAAGGCGTTCTGTCTATTATAAAGAGGGTATATAAAATAGATATTCAACCAGACCCAAAAAATGCCTATTAGGTATATTAGAGGATGATATGGAATTTGACCCAATTTCAATAGGGATTTCACATATTTTATTTCAAGCTAGGAAACATATTGCATCCAAATGGATTAACCCCTTATCTCCAGAAATTAGTGAACTCAAAAATAGGATAAATAATATTATCAGATTAGAAAAAGGGGTATGTAAAAAGCTAAACTCCGTGAATACATTTAAGAAAACATGGGGCTTATGGTTGGATACACCTGGAATGCCATCAAGGGGGTTATTGTTGGAGAGACAATGACTTATGGGAGAAGGGCAGTATTGGCGAGGTCTAATGTTTCATTGTAATGTGTATTGGAATTCCTTAACATGTGGTATGGGTAATATAGCACACCTATATTGTGTAGAGGATTATGATGTTTATTACAATATTATGGTTATATAAGAGATTTCAAGACTGTGGAATGTTAATTGTAAGATATAGTAATTGCAAGTTATCAGATGGTAATGGGCAAGCTGAAAGGATATATAGGAGAGATGCATGTATGTGATCCCTATGGTATGTTATTTTATTATTGTATGCACTGGTTTCTTGTTTTATAAAAAAACAAAAAAAACAACTAATGAATAAATCTCAATAAAAATGTATTGGATTAAAAATAAGATTAGAAATAAGGCTTCTACCCTGTGTGGGTTCTCTGGTGCCTAATCAAATTGGATTTCTGGTTAAAACATTTCCCACAATCTGAACATGAAAAAGGCTTCTCCCCTGTGTGGGTTCTCTGGTGCTTAACCAAATCCGATTTATGGGTAAAACATTTCCCACATTCTGAACATGAAAAGGGCTTCTCCCCCGTGTGGGTTCTCTGGTGCGTAACCAAAGCTGATTTAAGGTTAAAACATTTCCCACATTCTGAACATGAAAAGGGCTTCTCGCCTGTGTGGGTTCTCTGGTGGTTATCAAGATGCTCTTTCCGGTTAAAACATTTCCCACATTCTGAACAGGAAAAGGGCTTCTCGCCTGTGTGGGTTCTCTGGTGGTTATCAAGATGCTCTTTCCGGTTAAAACATTTCCCACATTCTGAACAGGAAAAGGGCTTCTCCCCTGTGTGGGTTCTCTGGTGGTTATCAAGATGGTCTTTCCGATTAAAATATTTCCCACATTCTGAACATGAAAAAGGCTTCTCCTCTGTGTGGGTTCTCTGGTGATCAACAAAAACTGATTTCTGGTTAAAATATTTTCCACAATTGGAACAAAAAAATATATTGTCCGCTTTGTGTATTTTTTGAGGTTTAAGAATAGACTTTTCGAGGGTAAAACTATTTCCATTTTCTGAACATAAAAATGATTTCTTTGCTTTAGGAGCAGTTCGTTTTTTAATGCTTATTTTATTTTCATTTTCCTTAGTAGTTGGCAATGAATCAGAAGATAGGACCTGTTTCATAGGATCAGATGATTGATGTTTGCTGTGAAGGGATGATGGTATATCTGGAGTAATGGCATTCACTTCAATTGTATCATGTGGGATCTCAAGATCATCCAATTTAAAAATCTCCTGTCCCTCTGATCTCCTGGTACAATCATCTGCCAAGAAAAAAAAAAACAATTATTAATTTTGAATAAAATGTCCTTGAAATTTATGTTTTTGAACATTTCTACTTAAAATGTCTAAACAAACACATCCCTGGGCTACATGCTAGTCCAGGAAAATGAAGAAATATATGCTCAAGTTTAAAAATCAATTTTATTAGACACAAATCTAAAAAATAGAGAAATATTTTAAATATTCCTCTATTTTTTAGATTTGCGTCTAATAAAATAGATTTTTAAACTTGAGCATATATTTCTTCATTTTCCTGGACTAGCATGTAGCCCAGGGATGTGTTTGTTTAGATTGATTTAGAAGTGGTATGCAATCTTTATTTATTTTTCTATGGGATTCTTGTGTTAATTGTACTTAAAATGTCTGTAGAAATGGGAAGTTATTGACAGAATGACAGTTCACAGTCTAATAGAAAACCTCATAGGATGAACCAGTAGAGCGTGGTGTCCAACTGTTCATTCTGCCTCCAAAATATGGAATAAGAAGCCATCAAAAAATGTTATGTAGGCAAAAATGATACCAATAAAAACTTCTACTCATCCTACAAAAAACAAGCCCCCACTCAGGTCCATCATCTGTCAGTGGAAAAACAGAGGTTTCCACATTATTAGTGGCACAAAGGCTCTTGAGAATCAACATGGCTTCCATAAACCAATCCAGCAATATCTTCTTTTCCGAAGTCAAATCTCACCCTCACTTCTCAGCCTTGCAGTGTGCCCAAACCACATTTATCATCCATGTATTTGGCATTACTATAGTGAGAAGAACCCACTTAATTTAAGGTGTTTGTGTCTCCTGGAGCACAATCTGAGCACTATGTGTTGGGTAATAAAATGGCCAATATGCAATTTTTACTCTCCAACATCCAGGGCTAATTTTCGGAAAATGCCTGTGTAGTCAAAATAATCAATACTCCTATAGATTAATTCACTGAGAGTTGTAATTTCCAAAATGAAGTCACTTTATGGGGATTTCTACTGCTCTGGTTTTCTGACATTTTGTCATATTAGGGCTTCTGCAAATGGTTTGTCCCATCTCCTCTGGGATCTGATCCTGTGAATCGGCTTCTGTCACCAGGAGCCGCCTTATTCATTCTGCAGGCGGCTCTGGTGATGGGAGTAATTAGAGTATGGGGCTCGGTGGCTCTTGGCAATCTAAACTATCTTAAGGGACAATATTTTCTGGCAGATGAGTTTCAAGAAGAAATATTAGGCATTCAAAGAGAACTTTTTATAATAGTGCAGAGATGAGGTGTCTTAAATTTAGAGCTTGGGCATTTGGAAGAGGCAATGGAGATCTTTTTGAAAGGCTACCAGGGAGTTACAGAGTCACATAAGTGAGGAAGGCCGATCCCAATACAATGAAGCTATCATACTGAATGAACTGGTAAAAAAAAAAAAAAAATATATAAAAACATGTAACATCCCCAACAACAACGTATGTATGAAGGGAGAAATCCAACACTAAACCGGAGTTGCACTTATTTATGGTGGAGCATTGGAGCTACTATGAATTCTGACCAGCAGAGTATAGAAAGTATTAGTGCTCCCTGTTTCAGGAGAGATTGTGTAGTAATCTGAATTCCTTAGGATTGAAAACATAATGAAATTTATGACGTGGAGTGAATCCATGAAACCAGGGCTGGAGCCAACACATCTCCTGCAGGCGTGAATAAATGTATATTACAGCCATCAGCCACGCACAGCTTAGAGATATATCATGGCACAGGTGTAATGTTTTCTGCATAGTTTATCACGATCCTGTTTGAAGTTAGTTGGCTGAAAAGAAATTGAAAAGTCAAGATAAAGGGAAACTCTGCTGTTATTGTACAGTGTCTTGTAAGGACCATATGAGCACATTCAGCAGCACAGAAGGGCGAGAAGGTAGATTCATCCAATAAGATATCAGGGTTCTAGGAAGCCAACAGCATTATTACCCTCCGCTTTCTCTTACAGGCCCATCATAATATTTTTCTTCAAGTGATTTTCTAACTTGTCAGCACATTCTACGTACGCTGTCATTTGGCTTTGTAGTTTACAGATATGGGCAGGTAACGGTCAGCGTCTTCTAATCCTAGGGAGTAGGTGGATCCTCCAGGTTGTAAGTTCTATAGAAAAGGTCTTTCACAATTTCACAAAGTAATTTGAACATTTTCGGACAGAGGAGAATGTTGTGGTCGAGCGGCAAAATGGTGATCCACGATTGTGATACGGCCGGACTACACCACCGATAAAGCAGCTACAGCCGGTGACTGAGAAGAATCTGTGAGTTCACTGCATTTAGTGGTTACGACTCACCTGGGTAGTCATATGTAGGAATCTCCTCTTTACACCGCTCATCACCCATCACATATGTCTCTGTAGTATTAATATGGGTCTGATCTTCACTCTGGAACAAATATTATAGAAGTAAGATGGAGAAGTCACATCTATGATCAGCTCTAATCCCGTCATCTCCACTGTTCTCATTACACAAATATAAATATTTGTGGATAAAACAAGACTGAACACAAGACCTTTACAGCCGTCTACACATTGTAGGGGAGATCTCATGACACCTTCTCTCCATCTACCTGATGATCCTGAGGAACATTGGGATCTTCTTGTTTACAGGCCTGTGGAAGAAGAGGACGGGGATATCTCTCTGGTGTTGTCCTCTTACTGGATCGATCTGGAGGAAACACATACAGGGACTGAATTATTTTCATACGGATAATTGTAAGCTGCATGTATTTAGTCCTGTCTATTACCTGGTGATGTGAGGGGCTGAGGAATCTTCATCATGATGTCCCTGTACAGATCTTTGTGTCCTTGTAAATACTCCCACACATCCTGACACCGTATAGGAACCTGACATATACATTGATACCGTCATCTCCACAATCCCTTCATAGCGTTACTGTATAATGTCCCAGCATTCCCAGTAATGTCACCTCTCCAATCAGAAGCTCAATCATCTTGTAGGTGAGTTCTAGGATCTTCTGGTCATTGATGTCCTCATGTATCAGGGGGTGAGGTGGAGGCCCCGTGATTGGGCTCAGGGGTCTTCCCCATCCCTCAGACACAGGGTCCTGACAGCACTCACTAGAGGTCTTCTTCACTACTGTGTAATCCTGGTTATGGAAAGACACATTAATAAATCTTACAACAGACATTTCCAGAGTCCTCACCTCTCCAGTTCTGTTCATCTGTTATTCCCATAGATAAGAATGATTAAATGTGATGTCATCAGAATCTCTCACCTCTCCAGTAAGCCGGAAGAGGATCTCTAGGGTGAGGTGTAATATCCTCGCCGCCATCTTGTCCCTGTCCATATCCATCTTTGATGGATAAATCAGGAAAATTTTCTTATATGGAAGATCTCCACTGAGAGGATCCGGTATTGTAGAGACCTGAATGAGGAGATGATGAGCCGATGGAACATCATAAAAATCCTGTTGGTATAATACAACTATTGGACATAATGAGGGGAAACATATAAGATTTATGATTTTACAGTATTTAGTTTTTTCTTTACATCTAGTAATAAAACCTTTATATTTTAGGCCACAGACAACAAGCAATTTCTTCCTCGGAGTCTGCAGCTGAATACGTTTCTCATAGACTCATCTTCCATACCGCTAATTCTCGTCTCATATTCCGACACTGGCATTAGCAGTACTGCAGGAGATATTAATTTCACGTGACATGAGAAATAATTACATGATGAGGACGACATCTTCTACTACGGCTCTAAAAACATATTTAGCCACAAACCGTCACTAAACACATCAACACAGGCTGTCTGTATGAATGTTTCCCGTCTTCCCTGGACTGTAATCTTCTATCAAGTTACAGCTCATGTCTGATTCACACACAGAAGTTTGAGGATTTTATAAAAGCTGTTTTGATTGCACAAACACCGCGGACAGCAATTATTTGATATCAAAGTCTACGTGTACAGTGTATTATGGGGTTTATTTCTGGCCTTAGGCTTTCCTATATTACAAGAAAACCCCCAGAAAAAAAGAGCAGATATTAAAATGTTTCAAAAGAAAATGGTCACCAACAATTCTTGTAAAAAGAAAAAACATGCAAAAAGCAGAAGACACATATTATTTTTTAACACGTTAAACATTTGTTTTTGTTTTTATATGAATTCTTTTGGGCACCAGAACATAGATGTACACAGCAAGGATGACACAGGTGCGGCTGCAACAAAATCCCTGGCAGCTTAACCACTTGCTCCTGCAAAAAGCAAACATGGTATCTAAGAAGGTGTGACAGAGTTTGGCCCAATGCACCTTCTTCCCCAAATGCTCAAAGGTATAGTTCCTACAATACTTAAATGCCTAATAATGGTGTCTGGGCCTGCAATGTACAAAAGTCTATTAGGCCGGGCCATAGGCAGCGTCCAATAAGTTACCTTTTAACGCCACCCTTAAATATTAGACTAAAGTTGCATGAAAGCACTGATTTTGGGGGTTTTGGTCGACTATATAATGTATTTGGGGGCCTCCCTACAGATGCAGTCAGTCATACAGACCACAGGAAAGCTGGAATATTTGTGTGTATGGGGGAGTCGGGAGAGATAGCCATCTGCCAAATGACCATTCAACCAATACTTATCTCATGTGTATGGGGTCGTTACTATTGCACTGACAGGCAGTGATAATACACGGCACTACAGTAGTACAGTGCATCACCTGAGCAATCAAAGGTTTGTATGTTGTATGATTGCACTAATGAAAGTTGTTTAAAAAAGTTTATAAAAAAGGTTTAAAAAAAAGTTTAAGTGAAAATATCACAGTTTTAGCAAAAATAAATATTTGTCACTATAGGGAAAGCATGCATGTAATGGGAAAATGGAGAGGGAGGTCAGCTCACTGTTTATTCAATGCACTTTGTCTAAAGATCACTGGAGCCGCCCTGGTCAGGGACATTTCAAGTAGAGAAAGGAGGAGGGATGAATTCTCCAGCATTGTCTATATTGTTAAAACCTCACATTTATTGTAAATTCATAAAAACTGTTGTGATGTCATACCACCAAGTGCCCACATACGAAACCAATGCTTATTCATGGTTTGCAACATGTGAGTCTCTGATACTTTTATATCCTTCCCTTTCAAACACCTGGGTGTCCGTTGATTACTGAGCACTTCTCAGACAATTTGACCCTGTACTGTATGGAAGGAAAAGATAATTGTCACAGTTCCACCCCTCACTGTGTCTGGGATGCAGTTACTGACAGCTCAGCCGTCCAATCTTGTACAGGGGCATGCTGGAGCTGTCGGTACTTTGATTGACAGCTCGGTGGTCCAATCTGGTACAGGAGCGTGCTCAAGCTGTCAGTGTGTTGATTGACAGCTTGGCTGTCCAATCTGAGACTGGGAGGCACTGGCTATTTCCAGGTGTTCATCATTCCAGGTGACTGCTAGGCTACATAACTGAGCTGTTTCTCCCTGACCTCTGCCAGACGTACATTCAGCTAGTGTGAGGTTTGTTTCTCTGTGCCTAAGTGTTCTGTGTATTGATATTCTGTTGCCTGACCTTGGACCTTGCTCTGCCCATCCGTCTGTTTAACTCCTTCTGCTCTGATCCGCTATCCTGGTATTCTGACCAACATAACGTTACCTGACTATGCCTTTGCCTCTTCCCTCTGTTTATGACGTACCCTCCTGTTTTTTTACTCTGGACCCCTCGACTATTCTGTCTCACAGCTTGGCAGTGAAAAGTGACTCAGCGTCA
This sequence comes from Phyllobates terribilis, assembly GCF_046119375.1. Taxonomy (NCBI): domain Eukaryota; kingdom Metazoa; phylum Chordata; class Amphibia; order Anura; family Dendrobatidae; genus Phyllobates; species Phyllobates terribilis. The sequence continues at coordinate 5,633,195 of NW_027362858.1, forward strand.
CATTACGTCTGGCCAATACGTTTTTCTTTTTCATCTGTATGGAGACTGTTCACACGCTCTGTGACCATATGGCGAATTTGAAGCTGATGACTCAGGATCTGGCTAAGAAATGCCAGAGTCTGGAGTCATCACAATGTCAGTTGCAGGGTCAGATAACTAATCTAATGAAAATCTCGGATAACCCTCCACTGCCGGCAGTGGCTGTGACGTTAGTACCCTCTGATGTACAGTTGGTCTCTCCTGAATCTGTATTAGACCTCCATGATAAATTTTCTGGAGAGAAAGACCAGTTTAGGGTCTTCAGGGAGAGCTGTCAGGGGAGGAGTTCTAGCCGGTGGGAATAATCATGTCCCTTCGGCAAGGGTGCCCTCAGACCTGGGCATTTTCCTTGTCCCCACAAGCCCCAGAACGGTTTTCTGTTGACGCCTTCTTTGACTGATATATGACGAACCCAACAGGATCCAGGTCGCTGAGGCTAAGATCCTGGCTCAAGGGGGTCGCACAGCTGAGGACTACTGTACTGAGTTCCGGCAGTGGTCCACTGCAGTTCTGTGGAACGATGCAGCTCTCATGTGCCAGTTCTACAAAGGCCTTTCTAAAACCCTTAAGGACGCCCTGGTCCTCCATGAAGCTCCTTGTTCCCTGGCGGAGGCCATGACCCAGGCCATATGAATGGACTGTACAATCCATGAGAGACGTGAGGAACAACAAGCTGCCCATTATATTCTCCCGGAGCAGGTCCATTTACCAGAGGTAGAGCCATTGGAGATTAAAGTTGCCAGTCTTCGTGTTGTAGACGTAGACAAGATCTCGGACTCTGCCTGTATTGTGGTCTCGCTGAACATTTTCTCAAGAATTGCCCTACTTGCCCTCAGGCTAGCACACCATCAGGAGAACGTCCGAGTCTGGGTGATGGCCAAGGAGGTCACCCAGACTCCCACGTACCTTTTTCTGCTAAAGTACTGATAAATACAGTGTTATGCTTTGAGAACCAGGTGTTATCAACATTGGCTTTCATTGACTGTGGGTCTGCTGCTAACTTTATTGATTCGGGACTGGTTCTGAAGTTAGGGTTAGGGACAGTTCGTTTAGAAAGACCCAAGCAAATCTTTGCCCTTGACAAGACGCCATTATCTAGGAATTTGATCAAGAAGGTAACAGCACTCCACCTTGAATCCTTCTCATGTTTTGTGTTGGATAATTTACCTGTTGGGTTGGTACTAGGGCTTCCATGGTTGCCGATTCACAATCCTGTTATTGATTGGTGTCAGAGGGAGATTGTTAAATGGGGCCCTAATTGTTGCAAGAAATGTTTAAAAACTGTACAAACATGCTCTGCTAGTCTGAAGGGTCTGCCGGGGTACCTGAAGGACTTTGGAGATGTGTTCTCAGAGAAAGAGGCGGAGATACTACCTCCCCATCATCCTTATGATTGTGCTATTGATCTTATTCCTTGTGCCAAATTGCCTAAAGCTCTCCTTTACAATTTGTCTGGGCCTGAATGGGCAAGAATATGCTAACAAAAGTTTACAGAAGGGTCATATCCGTCCTTCCTCCTCTCCGGTAGCTGCCATTTTTTTCTTCGTAAAAAAGAAAGATGGGGGTCTCCATCCTTGTCTCGATTTCCGAGAACTCGACAAAATCATGGTTAAAAATACGTACCCACTTTCACTCATCCACAACCTATATAATCAGCTTCTGGGGGCCATGGTGTTCTCTAAACTTGATCTTAGAGGGGCTTACAATTTGATCCGCATCCGGGAGGGTGATTAGTGGAAAACAGCGTTTTTAAGGTCTGAGGGTCTGTTTGAAAACCTTGTCATTAGTGTTGAGCGAATTTGTTCAGCATTTCGGAGCTGATTTTTTGGCGTGAAAAAGTCGGAACCCTGCACACAAACACGAATTTTAAATGCCAAACAAATTCGCTCAACACTACTTGTCATGCCATTTGGGTTACTAAATGCACCCGTCCGTGTTGTGTTACAAAGATTAAGTGAGAACTCTTTGTGTGCTAAATTAGAGAAATGTGTTTGTTCTGTTCAGGAAATTTCATTCTTGGGGTTCATCTTGTCAGCAGAAGGGTTTAAGATGGACCCTTGGAAGGTACAGGCCATAATTGACTGGGTTCAGCTTCGTGATCTCAAGCCTTTGGAGCATTTTGTGGGATTCGCCAACTATTATAGGAAATTTATCAAGAGGTTTTCTCAGATTGTATAACCTCTTACTGACCTTACACGTAAGGGGGCAAATCTCAAGGTGTGGTCACAGAGTGCTATCAGGGCTTTTGAAAAATGAAAAGAGTGTTTCATGCCTCTTCCCATTCTGATCTAACCGGATCTCAAAGAGCCATCCATTGTAGAGGTGGATGCTTCGGAGGTCGGAGTGGGGGCGGTTTTGTCGCAGGGGTCCAAAACTCTGACTAACTTGCGTCCATGGGCTTTTTTGTCTAAATAATTTTCGGCAGAAAGAAGTTATGATGTTGGGAATCGTGAGTTACTTTCTGTAAAATTAGCCTTTGAGGAATGGAGGCATTTTTTGGAGGAGCGGTTCATCCAGTTACTGTGGTCAGTGATCAGAAGAATCTAGCTTACATTGAATCAGCTAAAAGATAAACTCCCACAGAGGCATTACATTCAGACCGGAGTCTAAAGGCCCCGTCACACTAAGCGATGCAGCAGCGATCCCGACAACGATACGACCTGTCAGGGATCGTTGCTGCATCGCTAATACATCGCTGGTGAGCTGTCAAACAGGCAGGCTCACCAGCGATGAGGGGAGCAGCGATATCGTGGAAAGAATCGTTCCACGATGTCCTGCTCCCGTTACCAGCCTGCTGCTTAAGCAGGAGCAGGCTGGTAACTATGGTAAATATCGGGTTACTAAGTGCGCGTGTGCCCCTAGTAACCTGCTGTTTACCATGGATACCACTCTGCTACGGTGCGCTGGAGCCTCCGCTCACTGTAGCAGAGTGGTATCCATGGTAAACAGCGGGTTACTAAGTGCGCGCGTGCCCCTAGTAACCCGATATTTACCATGGTTACCAGTCAGATCGTTGGTCCCGCTGGTCACACACAGCGATGTGTGCTGGCCAGCGGGAGGCCAACGACCAAAAAATGGTCCAGGACACTTTGCAACGATCAGCGACCTCACAGCAGGGGCCTGATCGTTGCAAAGTGTCACACATAGCGACATCGCTGGTGAGGTCGCTGGTGAGTCACCAAAACCGTGACACAGCAGCGATCTCGCTAGCGATATCGCTTAGTGTGACGGGGCCTTAAGAATGTGAAAGCTGACGCATTATCTCGTAGTCTCGATTCAGTTTCTCCTCCAGAACCTCCATCCTCCATTATTCCTCAGGGTATTGTGGTTTCTATGGTAACCTCAGAATTGGAAAAGGAGATCCATAACGCCCAGTCATTGGCTTCTTCCGACACTCCAGGATCTAAATCATTTGTGCCTGTGTACCTAAGATTGTGTGTGTTACAAGAATTTCATGATTCCGTCTTAAGTGGTCATCCTGGGGTTACTGCTACATGGAAAGTCTTTACCAGACTTTTTTGGTGGCTGTCCATGCATAATGATATCAAAGATTTTGTATCTGCTTGTGATGCCTGCGCACGCGCTAAAGTCAGTCACATCCGGCCGTCCGGGGAATTGGCTCCACTGCCAATTCTAGAAAGGCCATGGACTCATTTGTCCATGGATTTCATCATGGATTTGCCTCTGTCTGGTGGGAAAATTGCTATCTGGGTGGTAGTTGACCGATTCAGCAAACAAGCTCATTTTGTTCCTTTGTCAGGATTACCTAATGCAGAGACACTCTCCAAGTTGTTTATTTCTCATATTGTAAGTTACGTGGTATCCCTCTTAACATTTTGTCTGATAGGGGAGTACAATTTGTCTTCAAGTTCTGGAGAGCTTTTTGTAATAAGGTCAGGATTAACTTGTCCTTTTCATCTGCTTACCACCCTGAGACCAACGGTCAGACTGAGAGGACAAATCAATCTTTGGAACAAATTTTAAGGTGCTTTGTGGCAGCTCAGCAGGAGGACTGGTCTTCGTTTTTACCTCTTGCTGAATTTGCATTTAACAGTCGAGTACAGTCTACTGGAACCTCTCCGTTTTTCTGTAATTATAGATTGAATCCCCATTTTGGTGAATTTTCTAGGATTAGTTCTAAATGTCCTGGGGTGGAAGTCGCCGTACAAATACTTGGAGATGTCTGGAAGGAGGTTCAGAAGAATATTGGACCACTTAGACTCGCCAAAAACAGAAGGCCGATAGAAGACGTTCAGTGGGTCCTGTTTTTAAGATCGGGGATAAGGTTTGGTTGTCATCCAGGAACTTTAAACTTCAAGTGCCGTCTGCAAAATTGGGTCCAAAGTTTATTGGTCCAAATGAGATCGTTGAGGTGGTCAATCCAGTGGCATTCAGATTAAAGCTTCCTCCATCCCTTCGCATCCCTAATGTCTTCTATAAATCCCTATTAAAGGCGTTTATCCCTTCGGTATTATCTCTCTCATCCCCGCCTCCTCCAGTGTCAGTCGACGATGGCTTAGAGCATGAGGTTCAGAGGGTGGTGGATTCTCGTAGGGTCCGAAATTCCCTCCAATACCTCATCCACTGGAGGGGATACAGACCAGAGGAGAGATCCTAGGTCCCTGCTTGAGATGTGAAGGCCGATCAGTTAGTCAGGGCCTTCCATCTAAAGTTTCCTGGGAAGCCTTGGGGTCCGGCGGCCTCCCTTAGAAGAGGGGGTACTGTCAAGGTTCCACCCCTCACTGTGTCTGGGATACAGTTACTGACAACTCAGCCATCCAATCTTGTACAGGGGCATGCTGGAGCTGTCGGTACTTTGACAACTCGGTGGTCCAATCTGGTATAGGGGCGTGCTGAAGCTGTTAGTGTGATGATTGCCTGCTCGGCTGTCCAATCTGAGACTGGGTGGCACTTGCTATCTCCAGGTGTTCATCATTCCAGATGACTGCCAGGCTACATAACTGAGCTGTTTCTCCCTGACCTCTGCCAGACGTACATTCAGCTAGTGTGAGGTTTGATTCTCTGTGCCTAAGTGTTCTGTGTATTGAAATTCTGTTGCCTGACCTTGGACCTTGTTCTGACCATCCGTCTGTTTAACCCCTTCTGCTCTGATTCGCTATCCTCCTGGTATTCTGACCAACATAACGTTACCTGCCTAAGCCTTTGCCTCTTCCTTCTGTTTATGACGTACCCTACTGGCTTTTAACTCCGGACTCCTCGGCTATTCCGTCTCACAGCTTGGCTGTAAAAAGTGACTCAGCGTCACAATAATACACAAATACAACTCATGCATGAGATATTCAATAAAATCACTGAAAATCAAAAACAAATACAATTAATTGCACTGTAATATTAAATCCTGTCTGATGTTCATTCCCTGTGGGGCTCTAGTGTGTAATTTAAATATCCAATATGACTTTCTATTTAACATTTTTCTTTTCATATCTCCACCTCTTAATGGTTTATAAGCCTTTTCTATTCCTAAAATCTGAAGGATATGATATCCCCTTTATACAAAGTAACATAGTAAAGTAGGTTGAATAAAGACCTAGGTCCATCAAGTTCAACCTTTCTCCCCCAATTGTACTCCCTACGCTAACACTAAACTAACTTAATGGAACCAGGCCTCACAAATGTATTACCATTTTTATTATTACTGCACTATTACAGTTACAAATGAACCAGTTTATAATTTTTTAATTAGTTTTATTTTTTGTATTACTCATATGGTATTACTAAAATCCCTGTACTTAAATCTGTTGATCCAGAAGAAGGCAAAAAACCCAGGACACATTCAGACAATTTGCATCCTTCTTGACCCCGAGAAAAAGCGATCAGTACAAGAACCCTGGATCAAATGTACTACTATAGGTGTAACATTTTGTATAATTTAACTGTAACCCACAATGTTACCTGTGTCAAGGAAATCATTCAGCCCTTTTTTGAAAGCTGATATAGTGTCTGCCATTACTACCTACTGTAGTAGGGCATTCCACAGCCCAACTGCTCTTACTGCAAAGAACCATTTCCTGTTTAGGTGCCGGAATCACCTTTCTTTCACCTGTAATGATTGCCCCCTGGTCCTTAGTATAGTCTTTGGAAGGAATAAGTCATGTGCTAGACCTTTGTATTGACCACACATATCTCTATATATGTAGATGAGATCCCCTCTGAGGCGTCGTTTTTCTAAGCTAAAGAAGCTCAACTTTTTCAACCTCTCATCATATGAGAGGTCTACCATCCTATATAATAATCTAGTTGCCCACCTTTGAACTGACTCTAACTTCTGAATATCCTTTTTAAAATGTGGAGCCCAAAACTTGATCCCATATTCCAGATGTGGCCTCACCAGTGATTAATAAAGGGGTAACAATACGTTGGGATTGCAGGATTTTATTTCTCTTTTTATACACCCTAAAATCTTGTTTGCTTTTGCTGCTTGACATTGAGCACTGCTGCTCAGCTTACTTGTAACCAGAATACCCAAATCCTTCTCCTGTTCTGTAGTCCTGAGTATACTCCCACTTAATGTATATGCAGCAATAGGATTACTCCATCCTAGGTGCATTACTCTACATTTATCTACATTAAACTTAATCTGCCAAGTGTTTGCCCATTCAGTCATCTTATCCAGATCGTTCTGCAATATCGTAATGTCAAGATCAGATTTTAATATCCTACATAGTTTGGTATCGTCAGCAAAAACTGGCACTTTACTTACAATCCCATTCCCAAGGTCATTAATAAAGAGGTTAAAAAGAATTGGTCCTAGCACAGATCCCTGTAGCACCCCACTGCGGACTATGTCCTATTTAGAGAATGTACCATTTATGACGACTCTTTGTTTCCTATCATTTAGCCAATTCCTTACCCATCTACATATAGTTCCCCCAAGTCATTTCTTCTGTAGCTTCAGTATAAGGCTGCTATGTGGTACAGTATCAAATGCCTTTGCAAAGTCCAGGTAAATCACATCAGCCACATTACCAACATCTAGATTTGCACTTATCCCCTCATAGAACCCCAACATGTTGGTTAGACACAACCTATTTTTCATGAATCCGTGCTGATTATCATTTATTATATTATTCTCTGCAATATATCTCTGCAGGTCAACTCTTATGATGCCCTCAAAAACTATGCACACTACTGATGTCAGACTTACCGGACGGTAGTTACCTGGATCCACCCTCTTACCTTTCTTAAATATCGGTACATTTGCTATCCTCCAATCCTGTGGCACTACCCCTGTTACAAGAGTGTCTAAGAATACGAGATGCAGCGGTTTGTCAATTACTGAGCTCAATTCCCTCAGTATCCGTGGATGAATACCATCTGGTCCAGGAGATTTGACAATGTTTAATTTGCTCAGACGCAGGTGACGCGCCCCTGGGCCTGTGTCGCACTGCGGTGCGCACGCGGGAACTTACCCGGAGCCGGATCCGTGGAGGGTTGTAGTCTCGTGGCGGTGACCCGGTCCGTGCCCAGGGAGTCAAACTGGACGGCAGTCTATTAGTAGTAAATAGTTGATGACTACGCCACCCGTTGAGTGCAGCCAGGGAGCTGCTGCTGCGGGGCAGACCGCTGAGGCCGATGGTAGGATTATGCAGCGTGATAGTATAACCCCCAACGGGAGGGGTATGGCCTCAGGGCAGCCGACGTGGATGATGGGGGTAGCAGGAACCACTCAGAGACGGTACGGTGTAGTTCAGGGTCTTTACTGGTAACAACGATAGACCCTCCCGGAGTACTTGCTAGCGAACGGGGCCTGGTCAGTCCTTGAGCAGATGGGATCTCCCCTGGCCAGGCGTAGTTGTAGGCCTCCCAAACTGACTGTACTCTTCTGGCTACCTTGCTAGAAGCTGATGTAAGTAGCCCACGTCCCTGAGTGTACCGTGTGGTGCTCACCCGTATGGCCGGTGACTCGGGGCCTTCTAATGGCTTCCGCTCCACGATGGCGGTGCTGGTCCCACGCGTGTGACCGTGCCTTCGGGCTTCTGGGCCAGAGGACCTGAAATCCCCTGCCTGACGGATTCTGCTGCTGGGTAGGAGTTAGTCCCCACAGCCTCGGACTCCGGGTCCGGAAAGAAGTCTTCTTAGTCAGGGCGAGCTCTGCAGCTGCCAGCCCCTGACTCCTTGTGTCTCTGCTGTTTCCTATGCTGCTTCTTGTCTCTACTCCACTTGTCTCACTCACCCTGTCTCAGCCCCGGGTTTATACAGGGGAAGTTCTTCCCCTCCCAAGACTGGGCAGGAGGTGTGGCATGCACAGGATCCCTGACCAAAGGACCTCCCACCTGCTCTCAGACATAACATTACATTACTGTGGAAAACCAGACCCCTGGGGTGCCACATTCCCCCCTAGTGAAATTTAGTACTCCGGGACTAAACACATTTAGAAAAACATAACAAGGCAAAAACATTAATAATACAATAAGAAAACATATAAAGATGGTTACGGCGTGTCCGCAACCGGGTGCAGTCTCTGAAGAAAGCAAGGTGTCCATTTCACCAACACAGGGAGACGTAACCAGGTAGGGGTCTGTCCTACCCCGAGTCCTTAACAGTCTCTAGTCCATCCTGGGTTACGCTCCAACTATGTACAAGGATTCCCGGTAAATCCACCAAGGATCCCTAAAAATAACTAGAAACACAAAATTATACACAAGCAACAAGACACAGAAAAACATAAATAAAACAATTTATACACTTCAAATTCTCCAGCGTGCGGGTAACTGGCCTCTAGTGGCCCGAGTGGACCTACGGAGCTGACTGTCTGGCCCTGAACTACAGGGTGTAGGAACTGTCAAGGGTAAACTGGGCAGCTGTCTACCGGCTCTTTGTCTCACTAGGGGTACGGCAGGCTCACTATAAGCAGAGGGTTGATTCTTCTGTTCTGCTTGTGTGGAGTCTTCTGCCTCCTGGACCGGCTGTTCTTCCAGCTCTACCCGTTGCTCCGTAGGTTCTTGGGATGATGGTTGGAGGAAGGTGAGTACGGGTACCACAACTGCACCATTGACTTGAGTCCAAGACTGAGGGAAGTCCCCGAGCACGGTACTAACCATATCTTCCCTTTCTTCCACGGGTCGATGGTCTTCTTGTTCCTCTTCAGGGTTCCTCAGTTGTTCGGGACACTTCTTCAGGTGGTCCCGGGATACAATGGCTGTGGTTTCCCCTCCGTCTTTACTGATGGTACAGACCTTCGGGTTCTCGTGGCTTGAGGGCAGTACGGTGTACGGGTCCTTCTCCCACTGGTCGTCCAACTTGTGGAGCCGTCTCTTCCTCTTCAAGACCTGCTCTCCGGGTACCAGGGGAACAGCGGGAGCATACTGGTTGTAAGTTTTCTCTTGTCTTTCCCTAGCCTGACAGAGACTTCGCTCCACGCTCTCCTGTACTCTCCGGTACTGCTGCTGCCTCTCTGTGTCCCAGTCTGTTTCTGGTGAAGTGTCCTCGGGGGTCAGGACTCCCATTTCCAGGTCAACAGGTAACTTACCAGGTCTTGCCCTCATTAGGTAAGCCGGGGTACAGTTGGTGGAACCTACCGGGATGTGGTTGTATAGGTCCACCAGATCGGGCAACTTTTCAGGCCACAGACTGCGTTCTTCCAGGGGCAACGTTTTTAGAAGATCCATTACCACCTGGTTCATTTTTTCACAAAGTCCATTAGTCTGCGGATGGTAGGGTGTCGTCCTTATCTTCCGGCAGCCATACAGATTGCAGAATTCCTGAAAGACCTCCGCTTCAAAGGCAGGTCCCTGGTCCGTCAGCACTTGGTCCGGGTACCCGTGTGGACGGCAGAAGTGCTGCTGGAAGGCTCTAGCTGCTGTTTGAGCCGTTAAGTCCTTGACGGGGACGACAACCAAGAACCGGGAGTAATGATCCACGATGGTTAACGCGTAGACGTAGCCACTTCTGCTTGGGGTCAGTTTTACATGATCCAAGGCTACCAGTTCCAACGGTTGCCGGGTGACGATGGACTGCAGGGGAGTCTTCTGGCTGGCTCGGTCCTTCCTTCTCAGGTTGCACGGGCCACAATCTCTGCACCACTTCTCGATGGTTCCCCTCATGCCTACCCAGTGGAACCGCTCGCGCAGCAGGAACTCCAGCTTTTTCCACCCAAAGTGTCCAGCTCCGTCGTGGTATGCCTCCATCACCATGGCTGCGTCTCTTCGTGGCACCACTACTTGCCAGAGTAATTCATGCGTCCGGGAGTTAACCATTCTGCGGCACAACTTCCCTTTGTAAAGGAACAGTCGACTCTTCTCTGCCCATAGTTGTTTGGCTTCCTCCGGAGCGTCTGGTTCAAGGCGAGCCTCCGGCCGAGTCAGCATCTCCTTCACCAGTCGGACGGCAGGGTCGCTGTCTTGCGTTTCCGCCCAGTTGTAGTGGGGTAAGGGGTTCAACGTAGCAGCCTGCTTACTCCTTACCCGGTGGGAATACTGAATAGTCCCATGACGGTGGAACGCAGGGAGTTCAACTTCTTCCAGTCCCTCCGGATCTTCTCCTCCGTCCGGCAGGTTGGGCATCCTGGACAGGGCGTCCGCGTTGGTATTGGAGCGTCCTGCCCGGTATTTAATTGTGAACTCGTAGTTGGACAGACGGGCCATCCACCTCTGCTCCAGGGCACCGAGTCTTGCCGTGTCCAGGTGTGTCAGCGGGTTGTTATCCGTGTACACGGTGAACCGGGAAGAAGCGAGGTAATGCTTAAAGCGCTCAGTGATTGCCCATACTACGGCCAGGAACTCTAACTTAAATGAGCTGTAATTCTCGGGGTTCCTTTCGGTGGGTCGCAGTTTTCGGCTGGCGTAGGCGATTACTCGTTCCTTCCCCTGCTGGATCTGGGACAGTACGGCTCCTAGCCCGATGTTACTGGCGTCGGTGTAGAGGATAAAGGGCTGGCTATAATCCGGGTACGCCAGGATTTCGTCCCCCGTGAGGGCCATCTTCAGCTGGCGGAAGGACTCTTCTTCCAGCTCTTCCCATTTGAAGGGCGGCTTCTGGTTCTTGGCCTTCCGGGACTGGCCTATCAGGAGGTCCTGCATAGGTGCTGCCTTTTTGGTGAAACCGGGAATAAACCTTCGGTAGTAGCCTACCAACCCGAGGAACTGCCGCACTTCTTTTACGCTGGAGGGGCTTGGCCATTCCTTAATTGCGGTGATTTTATCAGGGTCGGGAGCCACTCCGTCAGCGCTCACTACGTGTCCCAGGTACTGCACCTTTGGTTTCAGGAGGTGACACTTGGAGGGTTTCACCTTTAGGCCGTAACTCGCCAGAGCCTCGAACACTTCCGCCAGGTGTTTCAGGTGGTCCTCATACGTCTTGGAATATACGATGACATCGTCCAGGTACAACAGGACCGTCTCGAAGTTTCTGTGGCCCAGACAACACTCCATTAGGCGTTGGAAGGTTCCTGGTGCGTTGCAGAGTCCGAATGGCATGCAGGTGAACTCGCTAAGTCCCATCGGGGTGGTGAATGCGGTCTTCTCCCGGTCTGCCTCTGCTACAGGAACCTGCCAGTACCCGCTAGTGAGATCCAAGGTAGAGAAGAAGTTAGCAGATCTTAACGCAGCCAATGACTCCTCTATCCTTGGTAAGGGGTACGCATCCTTGTGTGTGATACGGTTGATTTTCCGGTAATCTACACACATCCTCATGGTGTTGTCTTTCTTTTTGACTAAAACTAATGGGGCTGCCCAGGGGCTACAACTATCCCGGATTACCCCAGCCTCCTTCATGTCTCTAAGCATCCCCTTGGCGTGTTGGTAATGTGCAGGGGGTACGGGTCGATACCTCTCTTTTATGGGAGGATGATCTCCCGTGGGGATGCGATGTTCTACCCCCTTGACTCGCCCGAAGTCTAACGGGTGTTTACTAAACACTCTCTCATACTCTTGAACCACCCGATAGACTCCTTGTTTCTGATGTGAGGGAGTGGAGTCAGTACCCAGATGTAGTTGCTGACACCAGTCCTCCATGTCTTTCTTAGAGCCGTTACCTTCCTCCGGGTGAGATGGAGGCAAGGGTTCCACAGATTGTATAGAATTTTGATTAGTGATATATAATTTGGCTAGCGTGGCATACCGGGGCAGGTACACTTCCCTCTCCCCGATATTTATTATGCGAACGGGCACCCTCCCATGGCGTACATTGACGACCCCCCGTGCTGTCAAAATGGTGGGCCTACTGTCTGAGTAAACTGGTTCTACCATTGCCTGGTAATCTCTACCTCTCAGACCAATAGCTGCCCGGCACCAAATCATCATTTCACTTTTTGGGGGCATGGCAATAGGAAAAGGGTCACACATTCTTACGCTACCAATCTCACCGCCGGAGAGTTCCACTTGTTGCCGTTGCATCAGTGCCCGGATCTCTTTCTGGAGCACCCGCTGCTCGCCGGAGCTGGCATTCTTGGCAACCTGCTGTAAAAGGAAAATCACTTCTGCAAGACAATTTTCAATTACATTAGTTCCTAGAGTTATTTTTGGGTGACTCTCATGTTTATCAATATCTACAATGATCAGTCCCTGTGCGGCCAGTTCGACTCTACCAATTTTGATGGTCACCTCTTTAAATCCGATCTGTGGCACGGGCCGACCATTGCTGGCGATGATACTCAAGTCGTCGTCGGGGTAGCGGGTAATATCCGAGTCATTCCAGTACTGCTTGAAGAGCACGTACGGGATGGTGGTGACCTGTGACCCGGTGTCCAGTAGGGCACTCATGGGAATGCCATCCAGTACCACAGGCAAGACTGGACGTCCTCCCACATATCTGTCGCGCCAGTTCGATGGGCCTGGTGATCTTTTTCCTGGGGGTTGGCCCTCTACCCCAGGTTGTGCCCGTTTAAAGAACAGTACCTTGCCATATGTCCGGGTTGATTGCAGCGGCGGCAGATGGGTCGTCCGTCCTCACTGTATCGGTCACTGGGTCTTCCTCTGGCCGGTGGGGTCCTCCTTGGTCGACGCCACGGGATGTCCTCCGGTCCGGATGCCAGCTGGATCTTCCCTGGGGTGGAAACCTGTAAAGACTGCACAGTTCGGGTTAGCGCAGCAACGCTCTTAGCTAGCTCTTGGACCTGATGGTGTAGGTCTGGAGCCGGGTCATTGTCCAGAGCCTGCGCATCAGCTCCCACAGGCCCTGCTGACAAGGGCGCCGCCTCCTGGTAGTAAGTGGTAGTGGGGCGTCTGTGGGTCACAACGCCACCTGGTGCCGGTTCTCGGAGCACCCGGATGGCTCTGTCCTTGAACTATGCAAAGTCCAGATGGGGATCCTGTAAGGCCATTGCCCGCAACTGGGTTCGGTGGGCATTGCAATATAAACCCTCTATAAATTGTTCAGTCAACAGCCTGTCCTCGTTTCCCACCCCATCAGGGTCGGTCTGCTTAATGGCCCTCAGGGCCTCTTGTAGGTTTAGTGCATAGTCCCTTATACTCTCATGCGCTCGCTGCTTGCACCCGTAGAATCTAAGCTTAATCTCGGCTGAGGTGCGGGTATCAAAGGTGTCCTTCAGCCGGGTTAGTATCCCTGCGACAGTCTTCCTCCCAGGTGGCCAGGATTTTACTTCCCTTTTGGCTGCCCCAGTTAGTTGGGCCACCAGGATGCTCACTTTTTGCTCTTCTGTGAGGGGGTACACCTGGAAGAGGCTATCCAGCTTTTCTCTAAAGTCATGCAGGGTATGTGACTCCCCTGAGTACTGGGGTAGCCAAGCTGCTCCCGGGATATAGGGCATGGTGAAGGGCATAACTGCAGCAGCGGTGGCGCTGGCGGGGGTTGAGGCAGCGAAGCTCTCTTCCGTATCCGACATCTTCCTCCCCCCTAGTGGACCGTGGCCTACCTTGCGATGATCCTCTTCCGTAGGCCGCGGCTCCGCAGTGGATCGTCAGGGTTGAGGACCTTCCGTCGCGCTCCTGTGACGTCGGCGTCTGCTGGGCTCCTTCCAGGACCTTACGCAACGTCCGGACGTGAGGCGGGGCTTCAGTTCTCGCGCGCTTTCGGAGTCCACGCCCCTCTTCTTCCCGCGCGGCGTCCTCAAGATGGCGTCCAATGGCGGGAAAACTCCACGGATGGCGGGAAGAAGGTCGAAGATGGCGGGAAAACTTCGCGGATGGCGGGAAGAAGGTAGAAGATGGCGCCGGATGGCGGGAAACCTCCACGGATAGCGGGAATCTTCACCACTGGTAAGTTTGAACAGTCTTTGCTTTTCAGGCACGCAGTACCCGGTGGTTGCGGGCACGAAATCCTGCCGACTACGCCAAAGTTGACGCGCCCCTGGGCCTGTGTCGCACTGCGGTGCGCACGCGGGAACTTACCCGGAGCCGGATCCGTGGAGGGTTGTAGTCTCGTGGCGGTGACCGGGTCCGTGCCCAGGGAGTCAAACTGGACGGCAGTCTATTAGTAGTAAATAGTTGATGACTACGCCACCCGTTGAGTGCAGCCAGGGAGCTGCTGCTGCGGGGCAGACCGCTGAGGCCGATGGTAGGATTATGCAGCGTGATAGTATAACCCCCAACGGGAGGGGTATGGCCTCAGGGCAGCCGACGTGGATGATGGGGGTAGCAGGAACCACTCAGAGACGGTACGGTGTAGTTCAGGGTCTTTACTGGTAACAACGATAGACCCTCCCGGAGTACTTGCTAGCGAACGGGGCCTGGTCAGTCCTTGAGCAGATGGGATCTCCCCTGGCCAGGCATAGTTGTAGGCCTCCCAAACTGACTGTACTCTTCTAGCTACCTTGCTAGAAGCTGATGTAAGTAGCCCACGTCCCTGAGTGTACCGTGTGGTGCTCACCCGTATGGCCAGTGACTCGGGGCCTTCTAATGGCTTCCGCTCCACGATGGCGGTGCTGGTCCCACGCGTGTGACCGTGCCTTCGGGCTTCTGGGCCAGAGGACCTGAAATCCCCTGCCTGACGGATTCTGCTGCTGGGTAGGAGTTAGTCCCCACAGCCTCGGACTCCGGGTCCGGAAAGAAGTCTTCTTAGTCAGGGCGAGCTCTGCAGCTGCCAGCCCCTGACTCCTTGTGTCTCTGCTGTTTCCTATGCTGCTTCTTGTCTCTACTCCACTTGTCTCACTCACCCTGCCTCAGCCCCGGGTTTATACAGGGGAAGTTCTTCCCCTCCCAAGACTGGGCAGGAGGTGTGGCATGCACAGGATCCCTGACCAAAGGACCTCCCACCTGCTCTCAGACATAACATTACATTACTGTGGAAAACCAGACCCCTGGGGTGCCACACAGGCGTACTTCTTTTTGTGTTAAACTAGTTATATTAGGAGGTGAACTTTGATTTTTGCCCTCTTGAAAGAACCCTGAAACAGACTGTTTGTTGGTGAACACGTATGAAAAGTGTCAGCTTAATATCTCAGCCTTTTCTTTGTCCTCTATAATTATCTTGGTATTATTGTCTTTTAAGGGGCCAATACCATCTGATTTACTCTTTTTGGCAATGGAATTTAATGTCTCTGTCAATTTGTTTCTCTGTAGATAATTTTGCTAGGTTGATTTCTTTTTTACATTTCTTATTTAGGTCTTTATACTACTGAAATGCTATTTCTGTATTCTCGGCCTTCAAGATTTTGAATGCCCTTTGTTTTTGTCTTATTAAACTTTGTACTGTCTTATTTATCCATAATGGTTTATTTTTATTCCTGGTTCCTTTTTATTCCAGGGTATAAATTTTCTACAGGAATCTAGTAGTATTTCCTTAAACATGACCCATTTACATTTGGTATTCCCAGTTACCATGATATGGTCCCAGTCTACACAATTAAGCTCTTCCCTTAATTTGTTGAAATCAGCTTTCCTAAAGTTCCAGGTTTTAGCATTTTCGTTTTGAAATGTTTTATTAAATATTACATTGAAACTTATCATATTATGGTCGCTGTTTCCCAAATGCTCCCGGACCTCTAGATCTGAAATTGTATGTGGTCTATTTGACAGCACCAGATCCAGCAGATTACCTCCCCTGGTTGGTTCATCTACCAACTGAGAGAGGTAATTGTTCTGAACTGTGGATAAGAATTTGCAGCTTTTAGCACAAAAGATTCTATGTCCCAATGAAAATCTGGATAGTTAAAATCCCCCATAATAAGGACCCTATTATTATTTGCTGCATTTTTAATTTGTTCCAACATTTCGTCCTCTAGAAGTTCAGCTATATTAGGAAGCTTGTAACAAACTCCTCTTAGCAGCTTTCCATTATTGCCATCCCCATGTACATTTACCCAAATTGACTCTACATTGTCGCAGCTCCCACCAATGTTGTCATTGAGCACAGATTTTAAGTTGGATCTTACGAAAATACACATCCCTCCACCTTTTTTCTCTTTCCTGTCCTTTCTAAATGTAGTGTATCCCTCTATATTTGTCACCCAGTCATGGCTTTCATCCAGCCAGGTTTCTGTAATACCCACCACATCGTATTCTCTGACCGACATAAGAGTCTCCAGTTCAGCCATTTTGTTTGCAAGACTTCTTGCATTTGCTAGCAGACATTTAATACAATTAGCAAATTTCCTACTCCTACTCAACTCCTTACTTTCCTTGCTTATCCCAGCCTCCCTAGATCCTCCATAGCCCCTACTCTCCCACTCTGTCTAGTCTATCTAACCCCTTATAAGCATGACTACCCTCTCCCCAGATCTTAGTTTAAAAGCTCCCCCATCCGTCTGACCATTTTTTCCCCCAGCAAAGCTGCACCTTCCCCTATTGAGATGCAACCCATCCCTACCGTAGAGCCTGTAGCCAACCGCGAAATCGGCACAGTTCTCCATGAGCCCAAACCCTTCCTTCCTGCACTAATTTCTAAGCGACTGATTTATCTCCCTAAGCTCCCGACATCTTTCTAGTGACGCAGGTGGCACCGGCAGTATTTGTGAAAACACCACCTTTGGGGTACTGGTCTTCAGCTTCCCTGTACTCATTTTTAAGGACCTTCCACCTCCCTCTAACTTTGTCATTAGTACCAATGTGTACCATGAACGGTGGGTTTTCCCCAGCTCCACCCAGCAATCTGTCTATCCGATCCGCAATATGTTGAACCCGAGCACCCGCGTTATGTTTTTGTGAAAAGTGTCTTGAAACCACAGACACGTTTAATGTTGTGGGATTGATGTCGTCGGATAATTGTCTGCTAATATAGTTTTTTGCGGACCTGACGTGCATCCCACATATTGTAGTTAACTCTCTATACACTCTATTAAATAGATGACCCCTATAGTGTTACAATTGATGAAATTGTGTATTGCAAATTGCTGTTCCATTAGGTTTTCTTCAAATGTGTCGGTTTTATAAACATAGTTGCACGCTTTACAGGGTGTATGTCCACATTTAAAAAAAAAATTATAGGATAACCAAGTCACATTGCGTTTGATATTTGTTTCTTGAAAATAACTAGGTGAAAGTTTTCCGCCTAGTGTAGAAGCCTTTTTGGATACAAAACTCAAAATATGCAGAAGAATTTACAAAGTCTGGAGGATGGATCTCAGACATCAAAAAAATTAAGTTTGAAAGAGATATCAAAGACTACGAGTCAAATTCAATTTACACATGGAAATGAAACAAACCAAGAGCTACTGTTCTGAAATACAGATCACACAACAAATTCAAAGGAAACAGAGGAGAGCGGAGGTCAGCTTCACAAATCCTAATGTGTCCATGGGTTCCTCTAATTATAATTCTCCGAGGACTTATCTGATGTATCAGTGGGATCAACTAAAGACAGAACAAAAATAAATTCTCAAGTATTCCCCACAATTCAGCACAAAACAACGGAGAGGGGCGGGCAGAAAGCACAAACGTGCCCGGACATGTGCGTTCCACGACGGAGTGCATCATGGTCTCCTATCTGCGAATGCGCATGTCCGGAAGCATGCGTTCCACACTGGAGCGCATAATGGTTTTGGATTGCATTCCACCAACATAGGATTTTTCTATCTTTGAGATCAGCGTCATGGGAGACTAAAAACAAGTATTGCACATCCTTCCATCATGCAATAGGCATGTAGATATGCTTTATCACTACATAAGATATGGGATGATGGCCCACAGTATATTCCTAAATGGTCAAATTTTCTCTCTATTGCACAATTAGAGATATACAAGGATCACCACAGTTGTTAATTATGAAATAGTATAAGTGGAATATAATTGATAAGTAATAATTCTGATATAGAAGCTCAGATATCTCGATGAAGTACAACAATATGTGAACCCCATTCACAGGGAACTGAGTAGCAATGGGTAGAGTATACAATCCAAAAATATAATCCAGAATGGGTCTGTCTGTATTCACACAAAACAGGCATAGGAAATTTGCTCATTGAGTCCCTTAGGGGCCAGTGAAATCAGTCTAACAATCCACTCACTTTCTTTTTTGAGGATACATCTATTGTTATCACCTCGTCTCACAATGAGTTTAACCATCTCAATGATACAAAAGGAGATGTCTCCAGATTCACCTCGATGTACACTGTTTATGTGTCTCTCTAATGAGGTGTCCCAACCATGGCGTATGTCACCCAAATGCTCCCCCACCCTCCTCCTAGACTCCCACTTGATCTTGCCTACATAATCTAGGGGGCAGGTGCATGTGACCATATATACTAGTCCTGTGGTTTTACAGTTGGAATAATCCCACTGGAAAAAAAGATTTCAACCATGGAGGAGCTCTAGAACGATTTACATGGTCTCATCCAATTACATGTACAATGTTCTCCAAATCTAAAGAAACTGCAGATTCCTCTATCTAGCCAAGTCCCCTTGGGTGCAGGTTTTTTATAGAAATTATGCACTAAATGGTCCCTAATGGACCGACCCTTTCTGAAAGTTATTGTGAGAGTAGATCCCACTGCACCCCTCAGGTCCGGGACAGTCACAAGTATATCCCAGTGTTTTCTGAGGATATGAAAGATACAGTCACTCTGATTGTCATAAGTTTTTCTTACTCGTGTAGTTCAATATTTTTCTTGGTCTCTTGGTTAGGTATGGAGGAGTGTGTGTCTCTCCCATTTTTCTGCAAACGATGATGTGAAATCCAAAATGTACCAGGAGTACCCTTTTTCCCTGAATCTGGTGTTCAGGTCTATTGCCTGTATATTAAAATCTGTGACATTATGGCAGTACCTTCTCAACCATAAAAATTGGCCCTTGGGTATTCCTCTTTTTATGGGGATGGGGTGGTGGCTATCCCACTTCAATAGTTTATTAGTGCTTGTAGGTTTATGGTAGATGAGTGTTCCTAGGGTCCCATTCCAATCTTTCTTGATTAGTACATCCAAGAACGGCAACTGGTAATAATTAAACTCTGATATAAATCTCAGGCCCAGTCTATAAATATTGAGTTCCCTGACAAATTCAAAACATTGTTCACTCTTCCCAGACCAGATGATAAAAATGTAGTCAGTATATTTATATCATACCCCAATATATGGATGTCATCACTTATGATCATCCCTGAATATTGTGTTTTCCTCCCACCAGCCTAGGAATAGGTTAGCATATGAGGGGGCACAGAGGCTCCCCATCGCAGTACCCCTGAGCTGGGGGAAGTACTTACTGTCAAAAGAAAGACGTTATAAGTAAGAGTGAATTTTAGAAGATCCTCCATGAAGTCATTATGTCTGCTACACTCTATTGATGTCGATTTCAATAAACGTTTTACCCCTCTGATACCATCCTCATGCAGTATATTACTGTACAAAGCCTCGATATCTAGTAAGGCCTGCTCCCCTACATGCAAGTATACATGCTCGAGGGTCTACATGTAGGGGAGCAGGCAGAGGGAAAACCAACTCCAGAGGGATTATTCCAACTGTAAAACCTCAAGACTTATTCCAACTGCAGGACCTCAGGGAGCATTATACTGTGTGGGGGCATCATACATACTGCATAAGGGGCATAATGGGGGCATTACACTGTGGGGGCATCATACATCCTGCATAAGGGGCATAATGGGGGCATTACACTGTGTGGGGGCATCATACATCCTGCATAAGGGGCATAATGGGGGCATTACACTGTGTGGGGGCATCATACATCCTGCATAAGGGACATAATGGGGGCATTACACTGTGGGGGCATCATACATCCTGCATAAGGGGCATAATGGGGGCATTACACTATGTGGGGGCATCATACATCCTGCATAAGGGGCATAATGGGGGCATTACACTGTGTGGGGGCATCATACATCCTGCATAAGGGGCATAATGGGGGCATTACACTGTGGGGGCATCAAGGGGGCATTACACTGTGTGGGGGCATCATACATACTGCATAAGGGGTATAATGGGGGCATTACACTGTGGGGCCAGTAAAGGGGTCCTGTACTATGAGAACAATACGTTTCCTCCCTTCCTGCCTCCATAGTTGGGTCGTATGTATCTATTACAGGAAACAGAACAAAAACCTTATGATTCTTATAAAGGGGCAACACAAGACCCCAAAAGAGTCTTGGTGCTGAAGGGGTTAATGCCCCCTGCGCCCAGTAATGGAGGTCTCCACATACCTCCACCTGCAGAGCCGCCACCACATATATGGCTGTTCTGTGTGCACAGGACCTGTGATGAGGTCACAGGAGGGGAGGAGTCAGGGGTCACATGATCAGGGGCCTCAGTGGATGCAGGACTCTGCTGTGCTGGTTGTCATGGTGCTGGATGGATACTCCGGGCCCCCAGCGTGTTAGGAGCAGACGGGGTGTTTGTCCCTGGAGCTTCTCTGCTCGGTATAATGAGACTCTGATCTTGTTCTTATAAAGAGGGTTGGAGTAGAATAGAAGCTGCCTGAATATGAGGACCTTGTCTGATCTCTATGTCCTTGCGTACAGAGCTATGGAGATAGCGCTATTCTCTGTATAATAGATGTGATGTCTCTGGAGCCCTAATATTCCTGTACAGGGGTCTCTGTAGAGATAATCTTACCCCAGCATTATGGATTGGGAGAAAGGAGAAAGCGGATTGGTGACATTTTATTGTAATTTCCCTTTAAAAAAAAACAAAACCTGTAATAAAAAATAACTGATTAAAAAAAGTGGTTCATTTTCCCCCATTTTGTCTGTAGGAGGTAAAGAGCCGAAGCTGAAGATGCTTTATCTCCAGAAGTCTACAAAAGAGGGAGGATTGGCAGCTCCGAATGTCCTTGTCTATTTTGGGATTATGAGTTAGGAAAAGGGGCAGGAGAACATTTTCGATTTTGTTTTGGGGGCAAGAGATGTAATATTTGTCCATATAGTGTAAATATATGAATACAGTTAGGTCCAGAAATATTTGGACAGTGACTGAATCTTTGTGATTTCAGCTCTGCAGCCTACTTATTAGGATTTAAAATGAAACAACTGAGATACAATAGAACGGGAGACTTTCAGGTTTAATTAAATCAGTTCAACAAAAATATCCTGTGAAATGTTTAGGAATTGCAACCATTTTTCTACGAACCCTCCTCATTTCAGCAGCTCAAAAGTAATTGGACAAATTAACTTTACCATAAATACAATGTTCATGTTTAATACTTTAAAAGACCCAAGATAAAAACATAGTAAGTAAATACTCTTGCAGTAAATGAACAACAACAGTGAGTGCATGAAAATAATATAAGGTGCTTAGTTAACATAATTTTGATCAAAAAAATGTAAAAGCCATCCCAACACACCTCGGTGACCCTATTCGGAATGGTCCTAAACTCTAATATTAAAACCTTACCATTTGTCAAGTAGAGTGTACGTGGATAAGGACTGAGAAGTACCGAGACCCGGCTAATGGACACCCAGCCATGGGAAACTGCATGAATATATTGTCCAGCTCAAAGAAAAGGCAGGCATGTTTAATACTTTGAAGAGAATCCTTTGCAGCAATGATGGCCTGAAGTCTGGAAGCCATGGACGTCACCGAATGCTGGGTTTCCTCCTTTGTGAGGCTTTGCCTCCTTCACTGCAGTGACTTCAGTTGTTGCTTGTTTGTGGGTCTTTCTGCCTTATGTTTTGTCTACGGCCTGTGAAATGCAGCTCGATGGGGTTGAGATCTGGTGACTGACCCGACCATTGCAGAATATTCCATTTATTTGCCTTAACCCCTTTACCCCCAAAGGTGGTTTGCACATTAATGACCAGGCCAGTTTTTACAATTCTGACCACTGTCACTTTATGAGGTAATTACTCTGGAACGCTTCAATGGATCCCCCTGATTCTGAGATTGTTTTTTCGTGACATATTGCGCTTCATGATAGTGGTAAAAATTTATTCGATATCACTTGCGTTACTTTGTTAAAAAATCAGAAATTTGGCAAAAATTCAGCAATTTTCAAACTTTGAATTTTCATACCCTTAAATCAGAGAGATGTCACACAAAGTGATGAGCGAGTATGTTCGGTTAACCCTTTCGGCGAGTATTCTCGGGCGAGTACTGAGTATTTATAGAATGCTCGGGCTTTAAGTTTTCGTCACTCTGTGAACATGATTTGCGACTGTTTGACAGATTTAATACATATGAGGAATGCTGGAAAAACAGGCATTCCTCACATGTATTAAATCTGTCAAACAGTCGCAAATCATGTTCATGGAGCGACGAAAACTTAAAGCATGCTATAAATACTCGGTGCTCGGCCGAGTATACTCAGCGAAAGGGTTAACCGAACATACTCGCTCATCACTATTGACTATACAAACTGTAACTAAGGAACTAGATAAGAGAGTATCTCACATGGAAAATAAAATGGGAGCCTTTGCGAAATCACACAACAAGCTGATAGCTGCACATAATGAACTCTCAGATGAATTGTAAGCAATACAAACTAAACTAGTGGATTTCGAGGAAGCAATGTAAAATTGCGAGGGATACCAGAAGATGTGCCTCCTCAAGAACTGGGGATTCCTTCAAGGTCTGATTTAAAGAAGTGCTGGCTCCAGCTCTAATGGGGTTAATCGACAACTTCCTGTCTCCTGACTTCCTGTGTTCTAATACTATAAGTTCCATCATGCATTGCACTGGCCTGTAAGCCAGCACCTAGCACACCCACCCTCCTCTATCTTCAATCTGTAGCATCTTATTGTGACACAAGCACCTATGGCTGAGGAGACATCACATCAGTGTCACAAGCTCCAGGACCAAGGATGGCACAGCCATGGTAATAAAGCTTTTATCTTTTGCTCTTTATGATATATTTCATAGTATATATAGATTAGTATAGATATACAGTACAGACCAAAAGTTTGGACACACCTTCTCATTTAAAGATTTTTCTGTATTTTCATGACTTTGAAAATTGTACATTCACACTGAAGGCATCAAAACTATGAACTAACACATGTGGAATTATATACTTAACAAAAAAGTGTGAAACAACTGAAAAATATGTCTTATATTCTAGGTTCTTCAAAGTAGCCACCTTTTGCTTTGATGACTGCTTTGCACACTCTTGGCATTCTCTTGATGAGCTTCAAGGGGTAGTCACC
This sequence comes from Phyllobates terribilis, assembly GCF_046119375.1. Taxonomy (NCBI): domain Eukaryota; kingdom Metazoa; phylum Chordata; class Amphibia; order Anura; family Dendrobatidae; genus Phyllobates; species Phyllobates terribilis. Next base: position 5,656,670 of record NW_027362858.1, read on the forward strand.
AGAAATGGTCTTCCAACAATCTTGAAGGAGTTCCCAGAGATGCTTAGCACTTGCTGGCCCTTTTGCATTCACTCTGCGGTCCAGCTCACCCCAAACCATCTTGATTGGGTTCAGGTCTGGTGACTGTGGAGGCCAGGTCATCTGGCGTAGCACCCCATCACTCTCCTTCTTGGTCAAATAGCCCTTACACAGCCTGGAGGTGTGTTTGGGGTCATTGTCCTGTTGAAAAATAAATGATGGTCCAACTAAATGCAAACCGGATGGAATAGCATGCCTCTGCAAGATGCTGTGGTAGCCATGCTGGTTCAGTATACCTTCAATTTTGAATAAATCCCTAACAGTGTCACCAGCAAAGCACCCCCACACCATCACACCTCCTCCTGCATGCTTCACGGTGGGAACCAGGCATGTAGAGTCCATCCGTTCACCTTTTCTGTGTAGTACAAAGACACGGTGGTTGGAACCAAAGATCTCAAATTTGGACTTATCAGACCAAAGCACAGATTTCCACTGGTCTAATGTCCATTCCTTGTGTTCTTTAGCCCAAACAAGTCTCTTCTGCTTGTTGCCTGTCCTTAGCAGTGGTTTCCTAGCAGCTATTTTACCATGAAGGCCTGCTGCACAGTCTCCTCTTAACAGTTGTTGAAGAGATGTGTCTGCTGCTAGCACTCTGTGTGGCATTGACCTGGTCTCTAATCTGAGCTGCTGTTAACCTGCGATTTCTGAGGCTGGTGACTCGGATAATCTTATCCTCAGAAGCAGAGGTGACTCTTGGTCCTCTTTTCCTGGGGTGGTCCTCATGTGAGCCAGTTTCTTTGTAGCGCTTGATGGTTTTTGCAACTTGACTTGGGGACACTTTCAAAGTTTGCCCAATTTTTCGCACTGACTGACCTTCATTTCTTAAAGTAATGATGGCCACTCGTTTTTCTTTACTTAGCTGCTTTTTTCTTGCCATAATACAAATTCTAACAGTCTATTCAGTAGGACTATCAGCTGTGTATCCACCTGACTTCTGCACAACACAACTGATGGTCCCAACCCCATTTATAAGGCAACAAATCCCACTTATTAAACCTGACAGGGCACACCTGTGAAGTGAAAACCATTTCCTCTGACTACCTCTTGAAGCTCATCAAGAGAATGCCAAGAGTGTGCAAAGCAGTCATCAAAGCAAAAGGTGGCTACTTTGAAGAACCTAGAATATAAGACATATTTTTAGTTGTTTCACACTTTTTTGTTAAGTATATAATTCCACATGTGTTAATTCATAGTTTTGATGCCTTCAGTGTGAACGTACAATTTTCATAGTCATGAAAATACAGAAAAATCTTTAAATGAGAAGGTGTGTCCAAACTTTTGGTCTGTACTGTATGATATAGAGAGATCTCACTGTACATATGTCTCATATAAGTAAATGCACACTACATGTGTGGGTATATATGTCCATCTACATATACTTGTGTGCATATTATATGTGTGTGTATTTTACACCATAAGGGCTCATAGACAGGAGAGACACCTGTTTCAGAAACGGTATATGGGCCCTTTGCAGTACAAGGGTATGTGCACCCTATCAGTATTCGCTGTGTGCAATCTGCAGCGGCCAGATGTTACAGCATAGTGGATGGGATTTCAAGAAATCTTATGCCCACTATGCATCCCCGTGCAACTGCAGCTCACCTGCGGACACGGACATGTGGCGTGTCTTTCCAGACCGCAGCATTACAATTTCTCTTGCGGAGCCACTAGTCTCCGAAAGAGAAATTCTATCACTACAATGTAGTGGATGCAGTGAATCCGCATGGTTCAATGAACACATGCAGATTCACCTACGTGCAGCGCTTTGGACACAGCATAAAGTGCGTTCAAAGCACTGACAGTACGGATGGTTGCACATACCCTTACAGCTCATCATAATGCACAATTGCACCTTCTCTGAAGGTAGAAATGACCCCCCTTGCCTCTTGGCTGCACAAATTGCACCAGTGTTATGTCAACCCTGATATACACACACATATATATATATTTTTATGTGTATGTATGTAAGTAAAAAAATAGTTATCCATGTACATATATTATACACTTGAATATTTTGATGCAGAGTCAGATATGTCTATATATATATGTCAGGGACGACACCGGGGGGATCATACAATATCCCACTGCTGCCATCACTTTGTCAGGATTGTCAGGGATTCGCGCACACGTGATCCCAATTACTCACTACAGAGGTATTGGCAAGCGCACAGTGAGCGTATGGCATATACACCTCCGAATTCCAATGCATGGAATATGTGTATATGCCCCATACGATCACTGCCAGCTTCACGATAACCCAATTAATATTATTCGCTGCTACCACCTATCAAGTTTGAAATACAGGCCTGATCGGACGCCTGCTTTCTGGTAGTGTATGGCTTCGGGGGAGGAACGATTACAGAGCAAAAGAAATAGGACTATTCAATCTTATATTTAATCCAAAAGGGAGGCAGTGTTTATGAAAAATATACAAAAGGTTTTACAAAGAGAGACAATACAGTACATAATATGCAGTTACACAAAAATAAATGGGATTAATATCAGAAACTTACTATACAGATTGCAGAGACAATTCAGTTTAGCTGGAGGGAAGCACCCCAATTCTGGCCATTATGTAACCGGACCCGTGCTACATGAAATTATGTAATTTCCTGCATGAGTATTGATCCATCTTTCGCTGGATCTGTTATGCCGAAGGGGGGACTTGCCCACACACTCCCCTGTGATGACCTCACGTGGGCTTGGCTCTAGCCTTCATGGTTTTATTAAAATATCTAATTTCTGCGATAACTCCTCGATGGTTGATCGCCGAAGTTAGCAAGTGATGCCATATTTTTTATTATGAATTTACCTTTCTTTAGAGACTACACATGGCATATCTGTGACTGTTATTTTTGTACGTTTGCCTTATAGCTCACCAGCGGGGCGTGCAGATACTGAAATATATGCGTATTGTTCCTTAGCTAACCCCACCGCTAAAAATGTGTCCCATTGCAATTGGTATTATAGAAGCCCCGATATTATTATTATTATTTTATTTATTATTATAGCGCCATTTATTCCATGGCACTTTACATGTGAAAAAGGGGTATACATATAAGAACAATTACAATAATCTTGAACACAATGTGACGGCGACTGGTACAGGAGGAGCGAGGACTCTGCCCGTGAGGGCTCACAGTCTACAAGGGATGGGTGAGGATACAGTAGGTGAGGGTAGAGCTGGTCGTGCAGCGGTATTGGTGGAGTGGTGGTTACTGCAGGTTGTAGGCTTGTCTGAAGAGGTGGGTCTTCAGGCTCTTTTTGAAGGTTTCCACGGTCAACGAGAGTCTGATGTGTTGGGGTAGAGAGTTCCAGAGTAGGGGGGAAGCGCGGGAGAAATCTTGTATGCGATTGTGGGAGGAGGAGATAAGAGGGGAGTAGAGAAGGAGATCTTGTGAGGATCGGAGGTTGCGTGCGGGTATGTAGCGGGAGACTAGGTCAGAGATATATGGAGGAGACAGGTTGTGAATGGCTTTGTATGTCATGGTTAGGGTTTTGAACTGGAGTCTCTGGGCAATGGGGAGCCAATGAAGAGATTGACAGAGAGGAGAGGCCAGGGAATAGCGGGGGGCAGGTGGATTAGTCGGGCAGCCGAGTTTAGGATGGATTGGAGGGGTGCGAGAGTGTTGGAAGGGAGGCAAGAGAGCAGGAGGTTGCAGTAGTCAAGGCGGGAGATGATGAGGGCGTGCACTAGTGTTTTTGCAGATTCATGGTTGAGGAATGTGCGAATCCGGGAAATATTTTTGAGTTGGAGTCAGCAGGAAGTGGAAAGGGCTTGGATATGTGGTTTGAAGGAGAGTTCAGAGTCCAGGGTTACCCCAAGGCAGCAAGCCTGAGGGACTGGGGAGAGTGGGCATCCATTGACGTTGATAGATAGGTTAGTTGGGGGGTTGAATGAGATGGTGGAAAGATGATGAATTCTGTTTTGTCCATGTTAAGTTTTAGAAATCTAGCAGAGAAGAGGGATGAAATAGCAGACAGACATTGTGGGATTTTGGTTAGTAAGGAGGTGATATCGGGTCCAGAGAGGTAGATCTGTGTGTCATCAGCATAGAGGTGATAACGAAAGCCATGAGACTCTATGAGCTGTCCCAGGCCTAAGGTGTAGATGGAGAAGAGCAGGGGTCCTAGAACTGAACCTTGGGGGGGTATTCCATATTCTATATTTCATGTCGGTGCCCGCGAGATTGCAGATTTTTGTTGAGCAAAAAGACTTTCCAAATAAGGGTGACCCTGCTATTGTGTGAAGTGTGAAAGAATTCCTTTGAAGCTCAAAGGAGCTGTATCCTCCTCACCAAGGTGTCTATTCATCAACTCTGTCTTTCCATTTGATGTGTTAATTAGCCTGGACACTTGGTGGCTTCTGTTATTTGCATATGAGCAACTGGTTATAGCTGTTTTGACAAATAGTACAGTGGAGGGAGGAGAGAGAAATTTTCTTAATATTTTCTATGACAATATATATAAAACTATATATGAACTTTGAAGGGTTTGTCCACTATTCTAACAGCCCCTTCTTAGTCTGTATGTTTACTCAATTCCAGTGCCTGTACGTTCCAATGGTGTCGGCACTGTGTCTCTCCCAGCGATTGCGTCACAGTGTGACCTCACTCGAACCCTGTGGTCAATCAGTGGTCGCTTCACTCTTCCCACCTTCTGACCAACCACTTCTATCTGTAGAACGTGAGCGCTGATGCTGCTTTTTCTCTTCCTCCAGATGCAAGCGATTTTTACTAAGGCGAAGACAGTGAAGTGGCCACTGTGTGAAATGTGACAACAGCTGGAGAGCTCTAGGACCCTGTGACTTTTGCATGGCTGGGCTCAGAGGAGGGGCAGGGCTAGAAACTGTGTGTATTTTGAGAGCATCTGATGTGTGAGTCTAGACAGGAAGTCTGAGAGAAGGAGCTGCAAGAAGACGCTGTCTTTACTCTCTTCTGTGTGGAGTTTGCTGACCCCTATCCCTGTTTAAGGACAAGTGCTGAGCTGGGGAAGCTGTGTGGCTCTGTGGAGTTTTGTGAAAGTCCATGCTGAGTGGATTATAGACTTTGTGCTTGGGGAGTCACTGTCGGGTGATGAAGAGGCTGAGCAATCCATCTCTGTGACTGAACACGTGTATGGTGTACTGGATAACAGTGAGAGACTTCGGGAGGAAAGACGATTTCTGGTGCTATTTCCACTGAGAGGATATTGACAAGACTTTGTGAAGAGATCTTCCCAGACCTTAATCTGAGGCTACAGGACTTAAGTCCCCGGCGTGTGGGCTCGGCATCGGCCGACAAGACAAGGAATTTTTGCTGTTTTGTGAACTCTGTTTTTGTTTTGGCGCCAAAGTTTTCCGGGACTAGCTGCAGCCACCGCGATTCACAGCCCTGTGATAGACTGCATCCGAGGTTAACGGTACCATAACTTTAAGATATCCGGATATCCTAATAATAAGAGCAATTGATATAGTTTCATGCATTATTATTGTTTATAGTGGTAGGATTGTATGCAGTGTGCCATCTCAGGGGGTCCCCATATACCGCCCTCACTAGTCTGACACTGTGTTTAGGTAAAATTGCTCCAGATCTTTAGAATAATTTACATGAGCTGGAAACCTTGAGATTGGCACATTGATTTCAGCTCTTGCTGATTGTGTGTAGTTACTAGAGACAGTGTCCCAGGCAGAACCTGAGACTGATTCATCCAATACTGAATTTTAGTCTAATCTCTGTTTTAGTAAAGAAAGTGTTGTTTATTTCTGTCTCTGTCTCAGTTTGTGACTCACTGGATCTCTCTCGGACCACCGGTCATTACATTTTTGGCGTAGTTGGCAGGATCCAGTGCTTGTCATGGACGGAGACGAGGGAAGAAATGACTCTCCTGCACCAGCAGCCCCCCCGCTGGTAGCGGAACCCCTGGCAGCCGCGACGACTGTGGGAGGATATGTGCCGGTAGGAGCTTTACTCCAGCACATGCCAAAATACGACGGGCGTAACATGCCTTTGCAGGATTGGGCTGAGAGGGTTCAGAGTGTGCTGCGGATGTGTAATCTGGCCCCCGCATTACGGGCAGAGTTGGCATTAATTGCACTAGAGGGCGACGCTAGGCGGATGGTGATGGTACGTCCAGAGTCAGAGAGGAGCACGTTAGAGAAAATCTTGGAGCTGTTAGAGGGGAGTTCAGGAGGCCGGGCTCGTGTGGCCCAGCTTCGTTCCTTGTTTTTCAATCGTCCCCAAAGGGAATGTGAGACTTTGATGCAGTACTCGAACACTTTACAGGAAACGTTGAATGAGGTGCAGCGACTAGACCCAGGGGCCATGGGGGCATTCCGAGAGGTAGACCGCTTACTCCGGGATCAATTCATAATGGGGTTAGCCAATAGACTCCTTCGAGACAAACTGATGGAGATGTCCCGAGCTACCCCGGAATTATCCTTCTGGCAGATTTATCGGGCCGCGGTGGAAAGGGAGGAGTCTACTCTGGTGGCCGTGGGGGCAGTGGACAGTGCACAGCTGGAGGGAGGTTTGGCGCCATTTTCAGGAGGGGGTGGACTGGTAAACGTTGTACAGGCTCTGCGTGCCGAACTGAAGGAGTTAAAGCTGGAGGTGTCTAAACTCAGAGCTGGGCCGGTCCCTACTCCTACGGAAGGGCCACCCGCCCCGTCCTCTGGAATGGTGGTTCCACAGTCTGCCAGGTCGCCCCCCTCGAATGATCCAAGTTCTCATCCACGAGGAGCAGTCACCTGCTGGAGGTGTGGGCGTCGGGGACACATCTCCCGGTACTGCCGGATGTCTGCAACCCCGGAGCCTCCTTCACCGTCGTTAAACTCCCAGCCGCTGCCATGAGAGAGCGAGCAGCAGCGGCCCACCCCACACAAAGCCCTCGACGGGAAGAACAAGATTTGTTCGCATGCAGTCCAGTGCTGGAAGCAGAGTTTGAAGGGCGGAAGATGAGATGCTTGGTCAACACAGGATCTGAATGTACCATAATGCCCTTAGAGGTGTACAAAAGGCATTTCAGTCAACTCGTGGTTCCCGAGGACGGCCGAGTGATAAGGCTTACAGCCGCTAACAATGGCCAACTGTCAGTGAAGGGGATCGTGTGGATGCAACTGAAAATGTTTGGTCAAGAGCTGGGTCAGAAAGGGATAGTGCTGGTGGACCACCCTCCCAGAAGAGGGATGGAGGTGACGCTCGGAATGAACGTTCTGCGAGATTTAAATCATCAGATGTATGCCAGAGAGGGACCCAGATACTGGGCAAGTGCTACCCACCATCGACCAACCCAGAGAATGTTACATCGTCTAGTGCTGAGTTGCGATCTCCTGAAGAGTGCGGTCCCTGGGGGTCGGGTGGGCCTGGTCCGAGTGCCATCGCGGACCACGATCTCGCTAGCGCCCCGGCATGAAGAACTCTTAATGTTACCGGTGGGGGCTGCGCAGAGACTAAATGGGCTTGAAGTACTCATCGAGCCAGCCCCAGAGAAGTCCTCGTTCGCGAAGGCGCATGTGGCCCGGTCTCTGACGATTGTGAAGAATGGATGGGTGCCAGTCAGATGTATCAACGTTTTAGATGAGGCTGTTACAATTCCTGCTGGGACCATTCTGGCTGAATTGTTCGTGCCAGCAGGGAAGGTGCCTGATAAGACAGTGTTTGAACTTTGCTCAGATGAACAGTCTTCCTGGACATTTGCGGTTGAAGTAGGCCAGACCGAATCTCCTACCGAAGAATGGAATGGTCGTGTGATCATGGACCAGATGGGAGTGGATCGGGAGAAACTGACCCCCGTGCAATTGGAGCAGCTGGAGAGGGTCTTGTGGGAACATCAAGAGACCTTTTCGCGACATGCGGAGGATTTCGGTTGTTCCCGGACGATTGAGCATGAGATTCCCACAGGGGATACTCCTCCTATTAGGGAACGTTATCGTCAAATCCCCCCAACACTCTATCAAGAGGTGAAGCGCATGGTGGCCAGTATGCTTGACAACCAAGTGATCCGAGAAAGCCAGAGCCCCTGGGCGGCCCCTGTGGTCTTGGTGCGGAAGAAGGATGGGACCCTTCGGTTTTGTGTGGACTATCGCAAATTGAATGCTCACACGGTGAGGGACGCATATCCATTACCTCGCATAGAAGAGTCTCTGTTGGCATTGGGTCGGGCCAAATATTTCTCGACGTTGGATTTAGCAAGTGGCTATTGGCAGGTACCAATGGCCGAAAAAGACCGAGCCAAGACTGCGTTTGTCCTACCAATGGGGCTCTTTGAATTCAACCGGATGCCCTTCGGGCTCACTAACGCCCCGGGAACTTTTCAGCGCCTGATGGAACATTGCTTAGGTGACCTGAATTTTGAATCAGTCCTGATATACCTAGATGACATTGTGGTGTTCGGGTCCTCATTTGAAGACCATCTTGAGAAGTTACGTCAAGTTCTCCGACGGCTCAGTTGTTATGGCCTAAAAATTAAACCAAAGAAGTGCCAACTGTTACAGAGTCAGATTGAGTATCTAGGTCACGTGGTGACTCCGGACGGGGTTCTGCCCGCGACCAGTAAGGTCATGGTTGTGCAGGAGTGGCCACCCCCCCGTACCCTGCGAGAGGTTCGGGCCTTCTTAGGTTTAGCGGGGTACTATCGGCGATTTGTGCCTAAGTTTTCACAAGTAGTGAGTCCCCTGAATGAGCTCTTAAGAGGGACTGCTCAAGGCCCCCAAAATCGCCCCATCCCATGGGGACCCCAGCAGCGAAAGGCATTTGAGGAGGTGAAGGCCGCCCTAACAAGTGCTCCGTTGTTAGCGTATGCCCGGTTCGATTCCCCTTTCCTGCTATATACCGATGGCAGTCTGCATGGGCTGGGGGCGGTACTAGCACAAGTGCAGGATGGTCAGGAGCGAGTAATCGCCTATGGCAGCAGGTCTTTGAAAGACACTGAATGCAACCCAGCTAACTACAGTTCGTTTTGCCTAGAGCTACTGGCCCTGGTGTGGGCGATGACGGAACGCTTTGCCGAGTATTTAACGGGAGCTGAGGTGCTGGTCATGACTGATAATAACCCTCTGGCTCACCTAGAAAACGCAAAGCTGGGAGCGTTGGAGCAGCGGTGGGTTGCTCGCCTTGCTAAGTTTAACTATCGAATTAAGTTTCGATCTGGGCGGGAAAACGGAAATGCGGATGCACTCTCAAGGGTGCCCCTTGGGTCCTCGGGGAAAAATGTTGATGACCAGCTGGAGGACACTGAAACCCCTGACTTGGGGCAGGTACCTATCTTCCGAAGTGTGGTACATTCAAGTGGGGTGGCGTCAGGGATGCCGTGTGTTCTGGGGAAAACACCCTCGGATTGGGCAAAGGACCAGAACGATTGCTCTGACATTGCACTAGTGCGCAGTTGGGTACAAAAAGGGGTCTGGCCGCGTGCAGAGGAAAAGGCCCAGCTGTCCGTGGAAGGAGTGAAACTACTGCGACAGTGGGATAAGTTGTGCGTGGAACAGGGCCTCTTGTACCGTAAGGTGTACCTGCCATCTGAGCTGCAGCACCGGTACCAGCTAGTAATTCCTATGGTGATGGGTCCGGTAGTCGCTCGCGAGGCGCATGAGAAGGGGGCCCACTTTGGGAGTGAAAAGACACTCCAGTGGCTACAGCGAGTCCTCTATTGTCCTGAATTGGGGGAGATGGTGACAGAGGCGTGTCGGCAGTGTCGGGTCTGTGGTCTCAGAGCCCTGAGCAGCGGGCGCCCACGCAATCTATTAAGACTTCCGCTCCTTTAGAGCTGCTCATGATTGACTATGTCCTGATAGGATACTCAACGTCTGGGTATTCCTATTGCTTGGTAATGACAGACCACTTCACCAAGCATGCTGTAGCAGTGCCGACAAGAGATCAGACTTCGGAGTCGGCGGCTGAAGCCGTGTGTCGATATTTCATTCAGGTGTTTGGGTGTCCGCAAAGAATACACTCAGATCAAGGGGCATGTTTTCAGGGGGCATTGATGAAGGAGCTGTACCAGCTGTATGGTGTCGCACAGTCGAGAACGACACCTTACCACCCCCAAGGTAACGGAGCTTGTGAGCGCTTTAATCGGACTCTGTTGCAGATGTTGAGGACGTTGGAGGGTAAACAACAGGTACGCTGGCCTGAGTATCTTCCCGAATTGATGTGGGCCTACAATAATAGAGTGCACAGCACTACTGGCTACTCACCACACATGTTGATGTTCGGGAGGCCAGGGCAGGACATTGAGGATTTGAGCATGCCAGATCCCTCCTCCAATCCCCCTCGGACCGCGTCAGAATGGGTTCGGGAACACCGACGCCGATTGAGGGTGGTGTATCAGGTGGTGGGTGATCGACTCAGTCAGGTGACCCATAAGGACACGCGCCCTGTGCAAACCGAGCCTTTCTCCCCGGGGCATAGAGTGTTGGTGAGAATCAAACGACGGTTCGGAAAGCTGAGTGAACGGTGGGAGGCGACTCCGTACCTGGTAAAAAAACGACTGAGCCCTGAGACTCCAGTCTACGAGGTTGAACCAGTGGGGACAGGGGGACCATCCCGTAATCTTCATCGTAACATGCTACAACGGTGCTGGTTTAAAGATGCTGTCCCCGTTTCCCCGGAACCACCGGCTGTGTCCCGAGGGGTGGGCATCCCTAATACTCTCGAATTTGATGGTGAGTCTGTCTCCGCCCCTGCTTACTCGCCTCCTGCAACCGATCTGTCCCCGTGTGGAGAGAGTATTGAGAATGTGGTATGTTCTACAGAGAACGGGGACTCAGGTCAGTTACCTGATCCGTCTGGTGTGGCACAGGGCGCCACACCTCAGGAGGGAGCAGCCTCATTGGCTCCCGTTGAAGAGACATCTGCTCCCTCGGGAGCTGAGCCTGTTGGGGTGGGTCTCAGGAGAACTACTCGAGCTACGGCGGGTATACCACCACGACGCTATGCACAAGACGACTTTGAGTGGGGAGGTGTGTCGAGGACGCCAACCTCTATTGGGGTGGCATGTGAGAGTCTGAAATGTGACAACAGCTGGAGAGCTCTAGGACCCTGTGACTTTTGCATGGCTGGGCTCAGAGGAGGGGCAGGGCTAGAAACTGTGTATTTTGAGAGCGTCTGATGTGTGAGTCTAGACAGGAAGTCTGAGAGAAGGAGCTGCAAGAAGACGCTGTCTTTACTCTCTTCTGTGTGGAGTTTGCTGACCCCTATCCCTGTTTAAGGACAAGTGCTGAGCTGGGGAAGCTGTGTGGCTCTGTGGAGTTTTGTGAAAGTCCATGCTGAGTGGATTATAGACTTTGTGCTTGGGGAGTCACTGTCGGGTGATGAAGAGGCTGAGCAATCCATCTCTGTGACTGAACACGTGTATGGTGTACTGGATAACAGTGAGAGACTTCGGGAGGAAAGACGATTTCTGGTGCTATTTCCACTGAGAGGATATTGACAAGACTTTGTGAAGAGATCTTCCCAGACCTTAATCTGAGGCTACAGGACTTAAGTCCCCGGCGTGTGGGCTCGGCATCGGCCGACAAGACAAGGAATTTTTGCTGTTTTGTGAACTCTGTTTTTGTTTTGGCGCCAAAGTTTTCCGGGACTAGCTGCAGCCACCGCGATTCACAGCCCTGTGATAGATTGCATCCGAGGTTAACGGTACCATAACTTTAAGATATCCGGATATCCTAATAATAAGAGCAATTGATATAGTTTCATGCATTATTATTGTTTATAGTGGTAGGATTGTATGCAGTGTGCCATCTCAGGGGGTCCCCATATACCGCCCTCACTAGTCTGACACTGTGTTTAGGTAAAATTGCTCCAGATCTTTAGAATAATTTACATGAGCTGGAAACCTTGAGATTGGCACATTGATTTCAGCTCTTGCTGATTGTGTGTAGTTAGTAGAGACAGTGTCCCAGGCAGAACCTGAGACTGATTCATCCAATACTGAATTTTAGTCTAATCTCTGTTTTAGTAAAGAAAGTGTTGTTTATTTCTGTCTCTGTCTCAGTTTGTGACTCACTGGATCTCTCTCGGACCACCGGTCATTACAACCTCACTCGAACCCTGTGGTCAATCAGTGGTCGCTTCACTCTTCCCACCTTCTGACCAACCACTTCTATCTGTAGAACGTGAGCACTGATGCTGCTTTTTCTCTTCCTCCAGATGCAAGCGATTTTTACTAAGGCGAAGACAGTGAAGTGGCCACTGACCGGCCACAAGGTTCACATAATGTCACACTGTGACACAATTGCCGGTAGACACACAGTGCCAACACCATTGGAAGTATTGAAATCACATACTTGCACTCACATGATGCTCACTCCCTGTGTGTGTGTGATGTGAGGAATTACAAGTCTCCATTCACCCTGAGTGACTACTGACTTGTAGTCTAATGATGGACAACCCCTTCAAATTAGTCTGTTAGCAGGGTGACTAGGCATGAGATGATGGATGGCAACTCGTTCTCATGCACCCTGATGCACAGACTGCTGTCATGGGTATAACGCTGGTTACATAGTGAATGGAACATACTCTGTGCATCTTATAGATCACAAACAGTTTATGTATCATATATTAAAGGGATTGTTCAGTACTTGTGCATTACTTTATATGTATGGCCTCTCCTTCTGATAGGTCATCACTGGGGTGGCGATACGACATCCGGCACCCTCACCAATCAGCTGTTATTGGCTCCAACAGCGGAGAGATCTGCTCAGTAGCGGAGCTACCTCGCTCCCACTGTACGGCAGCCACAGTGTGGTGCTACAGATCTAACCTTGTTCATTTCCATTAGGGCAGATGTGCATTACCCGGCCATGTCCACCAGGTAGTTGACATTGCTGTTGACGTCTGGCCGCTGATGCCAATAACTGCTGATTTTATATTTATCACCTATACTTAGGCTAAGCCATCAATGTAAATTACTGGACAATCCCATTAAATACAGTATACTGTAAATGGATTATGCATAGTGCTAATATTAATGTCTAATATTATTGTTGTTGTTTTTTAACACTAAAATAATCTACTTTTACATGTTGTGTTTACCAACAGTCCTGTGAACTTTTGCTGCTGAACTAATTGATTATGAATCAGAGTCAGACATTGATCCAGCTTCCGAGGTAACAATTTGTTAAGTATAATTCTACATTTTCATTCTAAGGTCTATTTAGTTGCATTATTATTATGCTAATTTGTATTTTATATTTGCAGGAAGAAACAGAGGATGATGGTGATGATGATCACAAAGTCAGACCAACTTCAACTCACCTCCCTCAAGGCTCTAACTCTGTAGGTATATTAGTTAGCACATAACCTTGGGATTACATTGATTTCTAATTGTTCATTGATAAATTAATTGATTAGATCACAGTTCGGGGTCACCTGGAGCAAAGTCTATGGTGCTGACACCGCTGCTCCATCACAGTTTAGTAAGTGGTGGTGCCGGATGCTGCAAATCTTCTCATGTTATATTTTTTTGAAGTATACTGGTGCGGCAACGCTGTTCTGCATTGTACACTTTTACTTCTAAAGTACAAAGTTGAAATAAATAGTTTATCTTGGCTGCTACATCCCACTGCAATCTAATATGTATTGATGACCTATCCTAAAAAACAAAACCTCTATCAAAGGGTATAAACATATACTGTGTGTAATTTTTTTTAATCCATTCATGTTTTTAACTTATAATGTTAACCAAAATTAAGAAAACATTTTTGAAGTGCAGCTCACCAGTCTGTACCATAATATGAGTTAATTGTTCTTTTTAAGGGATTGCAAGTCTTGCTAGACAGACTGCAGAGTCGTGTTAATGATGAAAACTGACTTAACCCATGGTGTTTCCAAAATGATCCACAGGGAGGAACGTCCAACTCAAACACCAGATCCACATGGAAGATTGTTGAGCACAGATAATGCTCTGCAATGCCAACAGTAGAAGAAGGCGTCTGCAGCCTTGAGTATCAATCTATGTCACATATTTTAGAAACTCACCAATGTGTGACGGACGATCCGCAGCTCAACACAGAGATTCTGTCAAGAGACTTTCAAATCAGGATTATCCAGTCTGGCCGTCAACTGACAGAAAGACAATGTAATCAACATGAGAATTCATAAGTAATAATCATTAAAATGTTCTCTAAATATCAAAGGCCAGTTTATCACATACATAAAACACTGTGCTCTTGATTGAATACTTGTCCTGACCACTATACATCCTGCTCCGACCGCTATACACCCTGCCACGGCCATTATACATCCTGCTCCGACCGCTATACACCCTGCCACAGCCACTATACATCCTTGTCCGGCCGCTATACATCCTTGTCCGGCCGCTATTCTTCCTTGTCCGGCCGCTATACATCCTGCCTCGGCCGCTATATACCCTGCCTCCCGACAACTATACGCCCTGCCTCCCGACGACTATACACCCTGCCTCCCGACGACTATACACCCTGCCTCCCGACGACTATACACCCTGCCTCCCAAACACTATACACCCTGCCTCCCGACCACTATATACCCTGCCCGCAGGCCACTATACATCCTGCTCCGACCGCTATACACCCTGCCACGGCCATTATACATCCTGCTCCGACCGCTATACACCCTGCCACAGCCACTATACATCCTTGTCCGGCCGTTATTCTTCCTTGTCCGGCCGCTATACATCCTGCCTCGGCCGCTATACACCCTGCCTCCCGACAACTATACGCCCTGCCTCCCGACGACTATACACCCTGCCTCCCGACCACTATATACCCTGCCCGCAGGCCACTATACATCCTGCTCCGACCGCTATACACCCTGCCACGGCCATTATACATCCTGCTCCGACCGCTATACACCCTGCCACAGCCACTATACATCCTTGTCCGGCCGCTATTCTTCCTTGTCCGGCCGCTATACATCCTGCCTCGACCGCTATACACCCTGCCTCCCGACAACTATACGCCCTGCCTCCCGACGACTATACACCCTGCCTCCTGACGACTATACACCCTGCCTCCCGACGACTATACACCCTGCCTCCCAAACACTATACACCCTGCCTCCCGACCACTATATACCCTGCCCGCAGGCCACTATACATCCTGCTTCGGCCACTATACATCCTGCCCTGGACACTATTGTCACGGACGTGGTTTGTGGAACCACTGTACCATGGACCGCGGAGAGCCTGGAGGGGCTCGACTAGGTGAGCACCTGACTGTTCACTAGAGCCTCTGATGGTAAGGTTAGACTTATCTCCCAATGAACGCCAGATGCCACTTCAGGACAGACCAACGGACGCGCAGCACCTGGACCCAGTAGGACACACTGGATGGAGCAGCACGCTGGGTTTGCATCAGAATGCAGCGGGCAGGATTTGCACCAGAGTGCAGCGGGCAGGATTTGCACCAGAGTGCAGCAGGCAGGATTTGAACCAGAGTTCAGCAGACAGGACTGGTATGCAACCTTAACAACTTCGACTATGAAACAGGAAGGTTGCTCAGGCATCTCCCTAGTGGGGAGGAAGCAATATATATGTAATGTCCCACAGTCATTGGCTGGGGACGTAATAGCAAGTGCACGCGCACATGAATGGAAGCCTTGCTGGAAGCAACCACAGCACAGGGGAGGGAAACATCAACCGCAGCGCGGGTGAGTGAAGTGACACGCCGGAGAACCGGCCTGTCAGAGCAGGAATCTGGCGTGGTGCTAACAGTACCCCCCCTTTTTATGCCCCCACCTCTTCAAGCCATCAAGGAAGTTCTGGAGGAGAATTGGAGCGTGAATGTTCTCCTTAGGCTCCCAGGACCTCTCTTCGGGACCAAATCCCTTCCAGTCAACCAGGAAGAAAGTCTTGCCTCTCACCTTCTTCATGGCCAAGATGTTCTCCACCTCAAAAATATCATCCGAGGTGGTTGGCGCGGGCGTGGTACTGGGATCCTTGAAGAAAGGGCTCAGGATGACCAGCTTCAGTAGAGATACATGGAAAGAATTTGAAATCTGTAATGAAGGAGGCAACTTCAATTTATAGGAGACCTTGTTGATCCGCTTCAGCACTTCGAAAGACTCGATAAAACGAGGACCCAACTTGTAAGAGGGAACCTTCAGCCGGACGTACCTTGACGAAAGCCATACCTTGTTGCCAGGGCGGAAGCACGGAGGGTCCAGGCGCCTTTAGTCTGCATGTCTCTTCATACGGGTGGAGGATGCTTCTAGAGTGGCTTTGGTGTTCTCCCATAACTTTACAAAATCCTTGGAGAGGACATCTGCCGCAGGAACATCAGAAGGAACCGTCACCGGGAGGGGAACCTCGGGTTGCCAACTGAACACAATGTAGAAAGGAGACTCTCCCGAGGCTTCACCAACGTGATTGTTGTACGAGAACTCAGCCCAGGGAAGTAATTTCACCCAATCATTGTGGTGGGCATTGACAAAGTGTCGCAGGTAGTTGCCCAGGACCTGGTTGACATGCTCCAACTGCCCACTGGACTGAGGGTGATAGGCCGAGGAGAAGTCCAAGACGATATCCAGATGTTTACAGAGAGCTCGCCAGAATCTGGAAGTGAACTGCGAACCTTGATTGGACACAATGTGACGAGGAAATCCATGCAGGCGGAAAATATGTTTGATGAAACTGTCGGCCAGTTCAGGAGCAGACAGAAGAGCAGACAATGGGGTAAAATGCACCATTTTGGAGAAGCGGTCCACAACTACCCAGATGACAGTGAAACCCTCGGATACTGGCTAATCTGTAATGAAGTCCATTGCTATGTGCTGCCATGGACCAGATGGCATGGGTAATGGCAGGAGAGAACCGGTAGGAAGTCGTCTAGGGACTTTATTGTGGGCATAAATCGGACAGGCAGCCACGTAAGCATAGATCTCCCTCCTCATAGATGGCCACCAGTAGTGGCGAGAAATCAATTGTAGCGTCTTCCTTTGTCCCGCGTGGCGAGCCACCTTGGACTAGTGGCCCCATGACAAAATTCGCTCTTTCTCGGATTCAGCCACAAGGGTTTTTCCTGGGGGAATTCGTGACAGGCTGACTGGAGTGACAGTAGCCATCTTGGATGGTTCGATGATAAATTGAGGATCCTTCTCTTGGTCCTCGGACAGAAATGAGCAAGAGAGGGCTTCAGCTCTGACATTCTTGTCTCCAGACCTGAAATGTAACAAAACAAAGACCACCTGGCCTGGTGTGGATTAAGTCTCTGGCCGGACTGGAGATACGCCAGGTTCTTATGGTCTGTGTAGATGACCACTGGATAGACTGCGCCCTCCAGCAGGTATTGCCACTCCTCCAAAGCCATATTATTGGCGAGTAACTCCAAGTCACCAATGGAGTAGTTACGCTGTGGAGCAGAGAAGGCCTTGGAGAAGAAACCGCAGGACACTCGGCGACTCGAGGAATATTTCTGAGTGAGCACAGCCCCTAACGAGGATGCATCCACCTCTAGGAAGAACTGTTTGTTCAAATCCGGACGATGCAGAATGGGAGAGGTGGAGAAGGACCATTTAAGAGAGCGGAAGGCTTCTTTAGCCTCAGAGGACCAGTTCTTTGGATCGGCTCCTTTTCTGGTCAAGGCAGAGATGGGAGCGATCAGAGTGGAGAAGTGAGGAATGAATAGTCAATAATAGTTAGCAAAGCCAAGAAATCTCTGTATTGCCTTGACTCCAATGGGCAGCGGCCATTTAAGGATGGAAGAAGCTTTTTCAGGATCCATCCTGAATCTGGTATCTGAGATAATGTAACCCAAGAAGGGAATGGCGGACTGTTCAAAAACGCATTTCTCATACTTGGCGTAGAGTCGATTCTCCCTAAGACGCTGAAGAACTTGCCGAACTGCTCGTCTGTGGGATGCCAGATCAGGGGAAAATACCAAAATATCGTCCAGATACACAACAACGCAGGAATAAAGCAGATCCAGGAAGATATCATTGACAAACTCTTGAAAAACTGCCGGTGCATTACTGAGACCAAAGGGCATCACTCGGTATTCATAATGTCCGTCCCTGGTGTTGAAGGCCGTCTTCCACTCGTCTCCCTGGCGAATGCGGATTAGATTGTAGGCGCCTCTTAAATCTAATTTGGTGAAGATCCTGGCACCCCTTAATCGGTCAAACAACTCAGGGATCAGTGGGATAGGGTATTTATTTTTCACCATGATCTGGTTGAGACCCCGATAGTCTATACAGGGTCGGAGTGATCCGTCCTTCTTTTTCATGAAGAAAAATCCGGCCCCAGCAGGAGAGAAGAGGACTTCTGAATGAACCACCTGGCCAGATTCTCCTGAAAGTAGTCCGACATAGCTTCTGTCTCAGCTGGAGACAGGGGGTAAATTCGGCCTCTAGGGGGTGTAGATCCAGGAATCAAGTTGATAGGGCACTCATACAGCCTGTGAGGCGGCAAATTCTCTGCTACCTTTTTGTCGAATACATCGGCAAAGAGCCAATAGGCAGATGGTGAACCGGTCAGCAATGCTGGAGAAGACGGGGCCTTAGCCGGACACACAGGCCAGACAATTCTCATGACAGGAATGTCCCCAGCGGAGCACCTCTCTAGTCCTCCAGTCCAACACAGGTTCATGCTGTCGTAGCCATGGTAGGCCTAAGAGAAAGGCGTGAGTCATGTGGGAAAGGACATAGAACACTATCTTCTCAGTATGAAGCATTCCAATACGGACCTCAAGCGGCTCAGTAGCCAGAAGAACAGTCTCCCGAAGAGTTCTCCCATCGACAGATGTTATAGCCAGAGGGTTTAGGTGTGGACGAACTGGTATTTGGAAGTGATCCACTACTGCCTGGAGGATAACATTGCCTCCTGCCCCAGAATCCAAATACGCCGTCTCAATAAACTGGGATACACCGGTTGTCACAGCCACAGTAATAGTCAGGGGTAGAGAGGTGTCTTTTCCGTCTAGGGAGGCCTCTCCTACCGACCCTAGCCACTGGAGTTTCTCCGGCTTCACCGGACAGGCTCGAATGGAGTAGCCCATGTCTCCACAATACAGGCACTGGCTCTTAGTGCGGCGTTCCTTCTGTCGCTGACTGGCAACGGCAAAGCAGTCGATCTGCATGGGTTCAGGTGAAGCCTCGACAGGGGAGGGCGAAGGAAAAAGCGGCCTTTGAAAGGACAAAGCCAGGCGCCATGATCCTCTTTCACCTGCCACCTCACGGGCACGCTCTCGGAAACGAAGGTCTATACGGATGGGGGGGGAATCAGGTCGTCGAAGGTAGTTGGTAGGTCTCGACCGGCTAGCTCATCCTTATTGTTTCCAGAAAGCCCCTCCCAGAATGTCGTCACCAAAGCTCTGTTATTCCATCTGAGTTCAGACGCCAGAGTGCGGAAGCGTACCGCATATTGTCCCACAGATGAATTGGACTGACCTAAGCGGAGAAGAGCGGAAGCTGAAGAGGTGGTTCGCCTGTGTTCATTCAATACTTTGCGTAAAGCCTCCAAGAATACTGGCAAATTGGAGATGATCAGATCCTCTCTCTCCCATAATGGGTTCAACCACGCCAGGGCCTCGTCTCCAAGGTGCAACATAAGGAATGCTACCTTTGCTCGGTCCAACAGGAAGTGGTGAGGAAGAAGTTCAAAGTGTAGCTGGCACTGATTGATGAACCTGCGGTAGAGCTTTGGATTGCCGTCAAAGTGTGGTGGAGCTGCGAGTCAGGGGCCTGGACCTCGAGCTAAGCAAACAGTCTGAGAAGTTTCCGGAGAAGACATGGCTGCTTGAACATGAGGGGACACTGGAGAGATGTTTAAGGTCTCCAACTTGGTAGTCAGGGACTGCAACTGCATTGACAACTTTTCCTGCACGCTTTGTCAGCAGAGGTCTTGTTACATGGTCTTGGCTCACATTGAACGCCAAGTGCCACTCCAGTACAGACCAACGGACGCACAGCAGCTGGACCCAGTAGGACAGGCTGGATGGAGCAGCAGACAGGATTCGCACCAGAGTGCAGCAGGCAGGATTCGCACCAGAGTGCAGCAGACAGGATTCGCACCAGAGTGCAGTAGACAGGACTGGTATGCAACCTTAACAACTTCGACTGTGAAACAGGAAGGTTGCTCAGGCACCGCCCTAGTGGGGAGGAAGCAATATATATGTAATGTCCCACAGTCATTGGCTGGGGACGGAATAGCAAGTGCACGCTCTGGCCCTGTAAGAGGATGGGAGCAAGCGCGCATGCCCTAAGCACATGACTGGAAGCCTTGCTGGAAGCAGACACAGCACAGGGGAGGGAAGCCTCAACTGCAGTGCTGGTGAGTGAAGTGACACGCCGGAGACTCTTCCAGTCAGAGCAGGAATCCGGCGTGGACTAACAACTATACATCCTGCCCCGGACATTATATATCCTGCCCCGACCGCTATACATCCTGCCCTGGCCGCTATACATCCCACCCCGACCGCTATACATCCTGCCCTGACCGCTATACATCCTGCCCTGGACATTATACATCCTGCCTCGGCCGCTATACATCCTGCCTCGGCCGCTATACATCCTGCCTCGGCCGCTATACATCCTGCCTTGGCCGATATACATCCTGACCGGATTTATCTGCCTAATCCAAATTTGCATAAGCAAGTTCAGGTTGTGAATCACAGCGTGGGTCATTGTGTTCAACCGCCAATGATCTTAATCAAACGACCAATAGGCTAGGTCATCAATATATTTTTCCATGATAAACAAAGGGCCAAATAAATTGATTTTTGATAGGATATATAACTTGTTACCTTAAAGGAGTTGTCCACTACTTAGTGACTGATGCCCTGTATTTGTAAAAATCACATGCCAACCTGTGGCTCTGTAAGTCATCCGATTTTTTTTCTGCATCCATAGACTTGAATGTGTGAGTGGCATGTCATTTCAGAGTCAGATCACAGCAGGCTGCAATTTTTTTTCACAGAGAAAATGTCAGTGTTATCCAATAAACCATCCGATAGCGCTTGTGATTTATAAGGTGGTGAGAGCCCTAATGCTAATTATCTGCAGATCACCACTATATCTGCAGGAAAATAGTGTTTATAGACTTGTTCCCTCGAATCAAAATAATTACAACCTTCTTTACATCTATACGCTATACAATGTCAAATAAAGTGTAAATAAACTATATGTTATTTTTCTAACACCCAGGTATCTGTGACTATCGGCGTACAGAAGTCTCACCAGCATGAGATATGGTTTTATGGGAGAACCCCATCGTGTGCCCATTCCTTCATGTGCAGTTAATACAATAAGAGATAAATATCCTGACCCTGAAGGGGAGGACACTGGTGTTACGTGGCGTCCCCAACATCCACAGGTCAACCTACCCACACATATAAATTTTTAATAATATAAATTTTTTGCTTCGATTAAGCTTTAATTCACAGACAGCATATTGTACGAGGTCGGTGACTGACAATAGTTTAGGTCTGTGACTGCAAGTATTTTACATTCGTCTGAACGAGGCTGTTTCATATGTATTGGATAGTTGAGTGTTCCAAATTTATTAGCAGTTATGTAGCATGTGTACATTCTGTAACTATTTTTTATTCGTGTTTAATGATTAATAATTAAAAAATTAAATTAATGTTTCTACTATTTAAACTATATGTTCCAATTTTTATTGTAACTTATGTTAAAATAAATACAAAATATGTTTTTGTACATGACTGGCCTTTTTAATTATACAGGGTTATGAAAATATTCACCGTAGAAGTAGTGTTAAGTGTAAAAATTTTTTTATTAATTAACAATATTTTTAATTAAACATAATATATTTAGTACAAAAACAATAATAACTTGCTTTAAAAAAAAGTTTTTATACAAAACGTGCTGAACCAGACCATGCATTAAAAGGGTTGAGCGGTCATCAAGTACAAGTCAGCAGTCACTCTGTGGCCAATCAGCCGCTTCACTCTCCCACCTTCTGACCAACCACTTATATCTGTAGGACGTGAGAGCTCCTGCGTTTCCTCTTGCTCCAGATGTAACCGATTTTTACTAAGGTGAAGACAGAGAAGGGGCCACTGACCGGCCACAGGGTTCACATAACATTACACTGTGACGCAATCACTGGGAGATACAGTGCCGACACCATTGGAAGTATTGTAATCACACACTTGCAGTCATATGGCCGCTCGCCCTCTGTGTGTGATGTGGGAATCACAAGTCTGCATTTACATACAGTCACTACTGACTTGTTGCCCGGTGTTAAAGAACACCTTTAACTACAAGTATTAGTTAGACTGTTATTTTTAGACATGACATGTTGTTAAACTTTAGTAGCGGGTTGCCTGCTCTTCAATAATTTGTCGTTTATCCGGCTTCGGGACAGAAGCAATATTTGGTGGTAACTCTGTGCGTTTCGATCTCCAGGTGCTTTGAAGTTCCTGTTTCATAATTCGAATGTCTTGTAGAAAATCTTGATGTGGGCTCATATAAACATTTTACAACCGAGCTTTGCGTGCTTTTGAAAATTCAAGATGGTGTCTAACGCTGTCAGTGCAATAAGTTGTTTCATTGCCATGTTCCACCACAACCTTCAACCTACTAACATTCCTATTGTGGTCCAAGGCTGCCAACTGGCTGCGAGCAATCATGCCATCAATAAAGAGATGTAAACGCTTAGGCTGGTATTTTAAAAATACAAATACAATGCCAATTCTCCTGTGTGACAGAAGTAGTTGGTCTGTCTTATGTTCCGTAGAAGATTTTTATTTTCTACTATTCCTTTCAGCAGGGTCATGGCAGTTGATGTAAGCTTCAGCCATTTGATATTGTCCAATTTCTCCGCAGTGAGTGGTAAATGCTCACATGCAATATAGGGTTCAGGACCAGACCACTCATGGATATTTTTCACATGTTGCAACATTGATTTCCATTGTAAGATCACTTGGTCAGCATTTCTTCTGCAGGTACACTATGACTACTGTTGAGCGAATTTGTTCAGCATTTTAAATTCGATGTTCAAGGGCAGAGACGATTTTTTGGCGCGAACAAGCTGGAACCCCGAACACGAGCCTGAATTTGAAATGCTGAACAAATTCGCTCAACACTAACTATGACCACCATAAATTATTAGGTTTTTTTTTTTACAAATTCTTTATTTATTGAATTTTATAGCCAAAAACATAAGGATAACACTTAGAAACATAGATCAATATAAACAAATGAACAAATAAACACATTTTTACGCAATTGGTACAAATGTTTTCAAGAACTAGTTATAGAGTCTTGACTTTATATATGGCGTATGAAAAAAAAATATTGCATATCTAGATTTCCTCCTGATAGATAAAGGTGTCTAAAACATAGTTAGCTCATATTGTTATCTAGGTTATGTTACAAGAACCAACTTCAATAAGTAAGATGTCTGATAAGTAGATGTATTATGTGGATATTAATCCACCATGTAAAGGTCCAACTATTAGAACTCTTTTTGACTTATAGGACTAGGGGAAAATATGTTTTTATATTTTAGGAATAAATTCTTGTGACCATGGCGACCAAGATTTTAAAATTAGCGTATGTGTGTGTGCCTCCCAACTCGAGATTGCTTCCATCCAGTAGATCAGTCTGACTTTGTCTTGCCATTCTGAATGCGTAGGGGGAATAGGACTTTTCCAATGTATTGGTATTAAATGTTTGGCAGCCCCGATCATTAAAGTGAGAGGGTCATGTTTTTTAAGCTGTAAAATTAGGGGAGGGGCAAGAGAGTAGGATTTCTTTTAGAGATATAAATTTGGGCATGATAAGCAGGGATCTGAGCAGGGCTGTGGAGTCGGAGTTGTGGAGTCAGAGTCGGAGTTAGTTTTGGTCGGAGTCGGTAGAAATGTACCGACTCCCAACTCCAGCTTTTAAAAAAATGTATTAATATTTCAGAATTGAACTTTCATATGAATTTTATAAATGTTACTCAAATATATATGTTCTATCAAACTATGAACAACAGTGATAAGCAGTTCTGCTGGAGATAGAGACATTTCTTACTTCTTGTGTGTCACTGTTCTCCACTGCCCTTATCTAATCTTATACTTGGTTAACTTCATGCTGCCCCAACCCCCCTACTTACAATGTATGAAACTGAAAGTGAAAATGTGTTGCAAATTCTTAGTAGTAAAGCTCCTCCTCTAGACTAGATGTTTACTAGGTGTGCATCTTCCAAGCATCTCACAGCTGCTACTCAGAAGAGGAAGACTGTAAGAAGTATTATCCTTTCAACAAACTTTGCATCAGTTAACTGTGAGTACATGAGGAATAACAGTATTACTGACCACTATATCAGTTGTACGACCTGGCAATAATTTTGTACAATTGTTTTTAGGAAAAACAATTGTCATTTGGATTGTGAATGCAGAATTAAAAACCTGAGAATGTCAAAGAAGCGTCACATTAAATCAGCTGTATTTGAACATTTCACCATCACTCAAGATAGAAAACATTATGTCTGTCAGTGTATGACAAATGATCCAGACGAAAACAAATGCTGTGAAGCCAAGATCAGTGCATATTCAGGCAAAGATAAAAATGTTCCTACGAGAGCTTCTAATCTAAAGAGACATTTACAGCGCTTTCATCCAGAAGTAATGAAAGCAGTGGATGAGAAAGACTGCATCCAAACCAATGAGCCAGTGCCCAGCTCTTCCAGCCAAACAAAGGAGCAGAGAACTTTGCAGCCATCAGTTGCAAGATATTTTGTCAGTGACAAAGTTACTGTAACAATGACAGTAGATACATTTAAAAAACAGATCATAGAGCTTGTTGTAAAGGATAGTGTGCCTATTTCATTATTTTCACGACCAGCTTTTATGTGTCTGAATGGGGAAATGGCCCGCAAGCTTGGTGTTTCTCTGGAGAGTGAGAGTATTAGAAAATTAGTAATCAAAGAAGCTTTTAAACAAATGGAAGAACTTAAAAAAACTCTCAAGGGACGCTTTCTGTTTCTTAAAATGGATGCCTGCACACGTCACAGAGTGAACTATTTTGCCATCAATGTCCGATTTGCTTGTGACAAAAATGAAATAGTTACCAAGACATTAGCAGTAAGACACCAAAGCTCATCACACCAGTGAGTTTCTCCAGGTCTTGGTGGAAAAGGTTCTGCAAGACTATGAACTTAAAAAAAGAGCAAGTTCTTTCTGTCATAACTGACAATGCTTCAAATATGATAAGTACTATTAAGCTAATGAATGAGAGTAATGATGGTGACCAGCAGCTAGAAGAACATTCTGGGTCCACAGACACAGAAATGTTTGAAATAGAGGAACACAGTATTGTAACTGAGGAGCAAACTGAAGTTGCTTCAGATGAACAGCAACATGATAGTTTAGATGATCTTGTTGAAACTGTGTCAATACGTTCTTTCATTCATCACATGCGCTGTGTTGTGCGTACGCTACAGCTGGCTATAAGAGACAGTCTGCAAGAAGGACATGCTGCTGCACTGATTGGCAAGGTGAGAAAATTGGCTACTGTTGCCAGAACCCCTAAAGTTGACTCAATTTTGAAGAGACGTGCTGGAAAAGGGGTAATTATTGATCAAGCCACACGATGGGGCAGTACTTACTTAATGATTCAGCGCTTGGTTGAACTTAAAACCTTTCTTGTAGACATGGCTAACCCTCAACTGACGCTTGATTGCTAGAGCACCCATTTTTAGTGACTAAAAAATTACAAGCAGAGGACTTAACTCCAGGTATTTTCTTAAAGGGGTGGAAGAACCTGATGTTTCGCCTGTCCCAAAGAGGAGGGTTAATTGCAAGTGGCATTGCTACATCAATGAAACAGAGAGAGGAGCTACTATTACAAAATAACATTCTTTTGGCAGCTGTTTATGTAGACCCAATGCATCGGATTCTTCTAGATGATCAACAGCTAACTAAAGGAAAAGAAGCTCTGTTTGAAATAGCAGTAAGGATGAAAGGGTTGCAGAACAGTCAAGAGGAACAAGAAGAATTTGGTCGTCCTGCCACATCTTCACCCTCATCATCAACTGATGAAGAATTTAATTTCGAAAAATATTTGGATCACAAGGACCGTGCAAAGCGTTCCCGCATAGAAGAAGAGTCATCCCCATCAAAGAACACAGCCAGTACATTTCAGCAGAATTTTTCATGTGCACTAAAAGAAACTGAGAAATTTGACCATTCATCAAAAATAACAGTGCAACAAGCGATTCCTCTGTATCCTGACATTGTCAGAGATGTTACCCGAGTGGTTACTGCTTTGCCACCAACCCAAGTTAGTGTAGAGAGGTTGTTCTCTGCTCTCAAAATAATTAGATCAGATTTGAGGGCATCCATGAAGGAGGATCTGACAGAGGCAATACTTTTTCTGAGGACAAATTTATAGATTTCTTCTTATTAACTGCATAACAGTGTTTATTGCATATTTACTTACAAGAGTTTAGAAAAGTTTAGAAAAGTTATTTGCTATATTCTAATTGTATTCTAATAAATATAGTTTTTGCTCTAAGTGGTCTGATTACTTATATGATGGTGAGAAACTGAATAAGCACGATGTTAATATTTTACAACAGTAAATTTATTGTTACGAATTGGCCATTTATGAAGGAGTCGGAGCCAGAGTTGGAGTCGGAGCCGGAGTCGGAACCTGATAAAATCCAGGAGTCGGAGTTGGAGTCGCAACTGTGGCTTACCGACTCCACAGCCCTGCATGTATATGCAGTAATTGAATAGAAGAATGGTAGCACTCACCATAGGTATGTGGGATCTGCAATCTTTATTTGGATAGACATAAAGGAGAAGCGGTGCAGGAGGAGTGCGGGGAAGAACGTTACTGGAGTTTTTTTTAATTTTCACGGCTCATGAAGCACCTTGGGGTTCAAGGTGTTCACCACACATTGGAAAAAATGAGAAATTGATGATAAACTTTTAACCCTTCTAATTTCCTAACATAAAAAAAATTATGTTTCAATAATGGTGCTGATGTAAAGTAGACATATGGGAAATGTTATTTATTAACTATTTTGTGTCGCAGAACTCTTAGGTTCAATGGCATAAAAATTAAAAGTTTGAAAATTGTGAAACTTTCTCCAAATTTCCGATATTTTCACAAATAAAAGCAAAAAATATCGTCCTAAATTTACCACTAACATGAAGAACAATTTGTCATGAAAACTCAATCTCAGAATCAATGGGATCCGCTGAAGCTCCAGAGTTATTACCTCATAAAGGGATGCTGCTCAGGAAGGTGAAAAAACAGGCTCTGGGGAGAAAGGGTTAATAGGACTTACAGGAGGAACCGGTCCAGAAAGCAGAAGATCCATCAAGTACCTGCCACATACAGTGGAACTAGGAGATGAATAATGGTGTTGTGTGAGGACTTCTCTGGGCTTCTGTCCTTCATCCTGCAGTCATCTGAATGGATCTAATGTGGACGGGACCCAGTTAAGCCGCATTCTGTCCATAGCTGTTACGTCACTGTTCACACCACACGAGACCCCAAAAGAGTCTCAGTGCTGAAGGGGTTAATGCCCTCCACGCCCAGTAATGGGGAATCTCCACATATCTCCACCTGCAGAGCCGCCAACACATATATGGCTGTTCTGTGCGCACAGGACCTGTGATGAGGTCAGATCTCAGGAAGTTCATTCAGGATGCTCAGGAAGGTTTACCTATGAACAAGCTTTATGTACTGCCCTCTTTACGTGTAGCTCTTCTTAATGAAGAACATGATTCCGTTTTAGCTCGGCACGCGGGTTCGTCTGCCACTTGGAGATCTCTTTCTAGGTCCTTTTGGTGGCAGAATGCTCTTAAGGATATTGGAGAGTATGATTGGAAATGCAAAGTCTGTTCCAAGGCTAAAGCCTCTCATCAAGCTCAGTGGGTTATCTCTTCCCTAACGATGTTCCGTTGCAGCCCTTGACCCACTTGTCCATAGACTTTGTCAATGATTTGCTTAACTCTGGTGGTATTACTGTTGTGTGGGTGGTGGACCGTTTGAGTAAAAAGGTTCTTTTGGTCCCGCTTCAAAAGTTGCCAACTGCTAGGATCTTAGCAACTTTGTTCATTTCTCATATTGTTAAATTTCATGGTGTTCCCAAAAACATAATTTTTGATTGAGGGGTTCAATTTCTGTTTAGTTTTAGATCCAGATTGGGTAACAAGCGGTTTTTTTTCTCTCAGTCTATCATACCGAGACTAATGGTCAATCAGAAAGATGAACCAGGAAATAGAGCAGTATTAGTGATGTTGTGTCTCCTCTAATCAGGAAGACTGGGTGGAATTTCTGCCCCTTATCGAGTGTGCTCTAAATAACCGTTCCTCAAAGGCTACCAGGACCTTGCCTTTTTTTAGCTGCTGTAGTTTTAATCTAGTGTTTGGGAATATTACAGGATTACAATCTTCCCTGCCAGAGGAGGAGAGATTTTGTCCCCAACTAATTAAGGTCTGGAGGGAGGACAAAAGGGATTTTTTGGTAGCTAGTGACCAGGCCAAAAGTGGTGCTAACTGCAGACGTAGGAATGCTTCTATCTTTAGGGTGGGGGATTTTGTGTGGTTGTCCTCAAAATATCTGCGCTTAAAGTTCACATCTAGAAAGTTTGCACCTAAATTTGTAGGTACTTATAAAATTATTACAAATTTAAATCCTGTGACAGTTAATTTGCAACTTCTTATTACCTGGAAAATCATAATTCTTTCCATTCTTCTCTTTTCAAAAAATTTGAGGGGACCTCAAGACATAAATGAGGTGGATTTGGAAGGGTGTCGGGAGTATGAGGTAGAGCGAGTTCTTAGTGCAGACAGCGCCTGACCCACCTGGAACTATCTCGTTAAGTGGAAATTTTATGGTCCTTACGGTAGCTCCCAAGTTAATATGAGGGATCTTCCTGCAATCAGATAAACAGATTATTGGGTGGGGCTGGGGAAAACCCAGCAGTCATGGTACACATTGGTACCAATGACAAAGTTAGAGGAAGGTGGAAGGTCACAGGGAATTAGGAGAGAAGCTGAAGTACAGGACCTCTAAGGTAGTGTTTGCCGAAATACTGCCGATTCCACTAGCGTCACTAGAAAGTTAGCGGGAACTTAAGGAGATAAATAATTGGCAGGATAAAGGGTTTGGGTTCATGGAGAACTGGGCCTACTTCTGTTGGCTACAGGCTCTACTATAGGGACAGGCTGCACCTCAACTGGGAGGGTGCAGATGTGCTGCAGTGAAAAATGGTCAGATGGATGGGGGAGCTTTTAAACTAGGATCTGGGGGGAGGGAGTTTTTTTGTACAAATAAGGGGATAGAGTAGACAGAGAGAGAGACAGTAGGGGTCAATGAGGATTTAGGGGGCTGGGACATTCAAGGAAAGTAAGGAGGCAAATAGGAGTAATAAATAGTTAATAGTATTAATAGTATTAAACGTCTGCTGGCAAATGCAAGAGGTCTTGCAAACAAAATTAATGAATTAAGAGACTCTAATGTCAGCCACAGATTACGATGTGGTGGGCATTACGGAAACCTGGCTGGAAAGCCATGACTGAGTGACAAACAGAGGATTACACTACATTCAAAAGGTTAGGAAAGAAAAAAAGGTAGAGGGGTGGGTATTTTCATTAAATCCAACTTAAGACCTGTGCTAAATGACGACATTGGAGTGGAGCTTCGACAATGTAGAGTCAGTATGGGTAAATGTACATGGAAATGCCAATAATGTAACGCTGCTAATTGGAGTTTGCTACAAGCCTTCTAATATAGCTGAACATGTAGAGGATGAAATGCTGCAACAAAAACAAGTCATGGTCAAAGTGTTGGCTCCCTTGAAATTGTTCCAGAAAATGAAGTAATTCTCCCAGAAAATTATTGCAATTACACATATTTTGTTATACATTTTTATTTCCTTTATATGTATGGGAACAACACAAAAAACAGACAAAAAAAAGCTAGGTGAACATAATTTCACACAAAACCACCAAAACTGAGCCGGTCAAAATTGTTGGCACCTTTTGTCAAAATTGTGGGGTGTGGGTAAACAACTTTGTTTCAAGCATGTGAAACTCGTTCAAACTCAATTGTGGCAAGTAACAGGTGTGGGCAACATGAAAATCACACCTGAAACCAGATAAAAAGGGAGAAGCTGATTCAATCTTTGCAATGTGTGCATGCTTGTGCCACACTAAGCACGGAGAACAGAAAGAGAAGAAGAGAACTGTTTGAGGACTTGAGAACCAAAATTGTTCTAATCTTGAAATTTTTGATATTTTTCAAGTCCATCTCCAGAGATGCGGATGTTTCTTTGTCCATGGTGCACAACATAATCAATACAATTACAACCCATGTCACTGTAGCTAATCTCCCTGGATGTGGACAGAAGAGAAAAATTGACGAAAGGTTGCAATGCAGGATAGTCCAGATGGTGAATAAGTAGCCCCACCAAAGTTCCAAAGAAATTCAAGTTGTCTTACATGCTTAGGGTGCATCAGTGCCAGCATGAACTAACCGCTAACATTTGAATTAAATGAAACGCTATGGCAGGAGAATAAAGAGGACCCCACTGCTGACACAGAGGCATAAAAAAGCTACACTGCAGTTTGCCAAGATGCACATGAGTAAGCTAAAACCCTTCTGGGGAAGTGTCTTGTGGACAGAGGAGACCAATATAGAGTTTTTCGGTAAAGCAAATCATTCTACTGTTTAAACAGAATGAAGCATACAAAGAAAAGATCACAGTAACTACAGTGGAATATGGTGGAGGTTCAAAGATGTTTTGGAGTGGTTTTGCGGCCTCTGGCATTGGGTGCCTTCACTGTGTGCAAGGCATCATGAAATCTGAAGATTACCAAAGGATTTTGTGTGGCAATGTAGTGCCTAGTGTCAGAAAGCTGGGTTAGCGTTCTAGGTCATGGGTAGCCAGCATGGCAATGACCCCAAACATACATCAAGAAGCACCCAGAAATGGATGGAAACAAAGTGCGGGAGAGTTGTGAAGTGACCGCCAATGAGCTTGGATCTAAATCCCATTGAACACCTGTGGAGAGATCTTAAAATTGCTGTTTGGAGAAAAATATGAGAGTCTTCAGTGGTTGATACCTTTGGCTAACTGAAAAGATGGTAACAAATTACAAGCTTTCAAGACTACTCAGGTCTCTTCTTTAGACATAGTATAACACAAAATCTGAAGTGTCATATATTTATACACAACAGGGCACAGGAATAAAACAATAGATGAGACAAGTGGCGTGAAGCAGAACTATTAGTATGGGAGAGGGAGAAGCAGTTGTGTCCATGAATATTGGAACAGTTCATTGATAAGGAGTGTGAAAGTTTTATTGTCCTGTGATTGAGGTCTGGTCTAGAGATGAGCGGTGTTCGACTAGAACTGTTCGCCAATCTCAAATTCGAGCTGTTTTGGGCGGTGTTCGAGTTGTTCGACGAACCCGAACGATTTGCAAAAAATTCGGCTGTTCGAGGTTATGTTCGATAACTGTTCGTGCACCAAAAGCGTGTCCTGCATGTCTGGCGCTATTTAGAGCACCAATCATGCAGGGATTGTCTGCCACTCACTGTAATGCCACAGCCATGGTGGTTGTGGCATTACAGTGATTGCCCAAATCGATGGGAACAGTGCCAACAGTGAAACATGAAAAGCCGGCAATTCAGCAGCGGCATACACCTGTACCCGACAATTTATAACAGACAGAATAGAGCTTCACACATAGATTAGATAGATAGAAACATGTCAGCCACATATATACGAAGTACAGTGACAGTGTTGCTTACTGTACTTGTCATTTAGCGTAAAGGATTTATCAAAAAAAATAATAGTGTTTTCATGCACCGTCTCTTTAAAAAAGCCGGCCGGCAATTCAGCAGCGGTACCCGACAATTTATAACAGACAGAATAGAGCTTCACACATAGATTAGATAGATAGAAACATGTCAGCCACATATATACGAAGTACAGTGACAGTGTTGCTTACTGTACTTGTCATTTAGCGTAAAGGATTTATCAAAAAAAATAATAGTGTTTTCATGCACCGTCTCTTTAAAAAAGCCGGCCGGCAATTCAGCAGCGGTACCCGACAATTTATAACAGACAGAATAGAGCTTCACACATAGATTAGATAGATAGAAACATGTCAGTCACATATATATGAAGTACAGTGATAGTGTTGGTTACTGTACTTGTCATTTAGTATTAAAATAAAGGATTTATTATTAAAAAAATTGGCGTGGGGTTCCCCTTAATTTTAGGCTCTAGCGGAGGTTAAGCAGACGGCTGGGGCAGATGTTTGAAGCCTGGGAAGGGGGTAATACCCACGGAGCTTCCCAGGCTACTAATATCAGCCCCCAGCTGAATACATAGCCTTTACTAGCTATTAAAATGGGGGACACCCCAAAAAAAAATGACGTGGGGTCCCCCCTAATTTAATAGCTAGCAAAGGCTAGGCAGACAGCTGGGGGCTGATATTAATAGCCCAGGAAGGGAGCCATGAATATTGGCCCCCTCCCAGGCTAGAAACACCAGCCGTCAGCCGCCCCAGAAATGGCGCATTCATAGGATGCGCCAATTCTGGCACTTAGCCTCGCTCTTCCACGCTGCCCTGGTGCGGTGGCAGGGGGTAATAGGGTTGGGGTTGATGTCAGCTTATAATGCCAGCTGACATCAAGCCCAGGTTAGTAATGGAGAGGCGTCTATAAGACACCCCCATTACTAACCCCATAGTCAAAGTTAAAAAAAACACAAACACCCAGAATAAAGTCCTTTAATTGAAATAAAGACACAATCCTTTATTGTTCTAAATTAAACCATACTTACCATCACGCCCATTCCAGCTGAAGCCAACGATCTCCTGCAATAAAAGAAAAATAATAAAGCAACCTCATCCTTACCTTTCCATGGTTCCCACGACAGCTTCAGCTCTGCTACATCGAGATGACAGGCTGGACCGCAGCAGAACGCTGCCATCCAGCCTCTCATCCCGCAGACACTGAGAAGCGCAGGCTTGCTTGCGCTGCTCAGCGTCTCTCTGTGACGACATCCAGATGAGCCGAGTTCATGTCCAATGAACTCGGCTCACCTCATGCACGTCACTGACAGCGTGGGAAAATTCTCACGCTGAAGCGGTGAGTGCAGGAGAATTCTCCCACGCTGTCAGTGACGTGCATAAGGTGAGCTCATGTCCAATGAACTCAGCTCACCTCCTGCACGTCACTGACAGCGTGGGAGAATTCTCCTGCACTCAGCGCTTCAGCGTGAG
The DNA here is from genome assembly GCF_046119375.1 of Phyllobates terribilis. Lineage (NCBI taxonomy): Eukaryota > Metazoa > Chordata > Amphibia > Anura > Dendrobatidae > Phyllobates > Phyllobates terribilis. The sequence goes on from NW_027362858.1 coordinate 5,689,911, forward strand.
AATTCTCCCACGCTGAAGCGCTGAGTGCAGGAGAATTTTCCCACGCTGTCAGTGACGTGCATAAGGTGAGCTCATGTCCAATGAACTCAGCTCACCTCCTGCACGTCACTGACAGCGTGGGAGAATTCTCCTGCACTCAGCGCTTCAGTGTGAGAATTCTCCCACGCTGAAGCGCTGAGTGCAGGAGAATTTTCCCACGCTGTCAGTGACGTGCATGAGGTGAGCCGAGTTCATTGGACATTAACTTGGCTCATCTGGATGCCCTCACAGAGAGACACTGTGGAGCGCAAGCAAGCCTGCGCTTCTCAGTGTCTGCGGGATGAGAGGCTGGATGGCAGCGTTCTGCTGCGGTCCAGCCTGTCATCTCGATGTAGCAGAGCTGAAGCTGTCATGGGAACCATGGAAAGGTAAGGATGATGTTGCTTTATTATTTTTCTTTTATTTCAGGAGATCGTTGGCTTCAGCTGGAATGGGCGTGATGGTAAGTATGGTTTAATTTAGAACAATAAAGAATTGTGTGTTTATTTCAATTAAAGGACTTTTTTCTGGGTGTTGTGTTTTTTTTAAATACTTTACTAGAAATTCATGGTGGTCATGTCTAATATTGGCGTGACCCCATGAATTTCGGGCTTAGGGCCAGCTGATAATGCCAAGCTGGCCCTAACCCCTTTATTACCCAGTGAGCCACCGCATCAGTGCCCTGGATGAGTTGGGTACAGCGCCAGAAGATGGCGCTTCTATGAACGCGCCATTTTCCGGGGTGGCTGCGGACTGCAATTTGCAGCGGGGGTGGCCCAGAAAGCTTGGGCCTCCCTGCGCTGCGGATTCCAGCCCCCAGCTGCCTAGTTGTACCTGGCTGGACACAAAAACAGGGCGAAGCCCCACGTCAATTTTCTTTAAATTATTTCATGAAATAATTAAGAAAAAAAGGGCTTCCCTATATTGTTGTGTCCGGCCAGGTACAAATAGGCAGCTGGTGGTTGGGGGCAGCCCGTTCCTGCCTGCTGTACCTGGCTGGACACAAATATAGTGCGAAGCCCCACGTCAATTTTTTTTAAATTATTTCATGAATTTCCTGAAATAATTTAAAAAAATTGAAGTGGGGCTTCGCCCTATATTTGTGTCCAGCCAGGTACAGCAGGCAGGAACGGGCTGCCCCCATCCACCAGCTGCCTATTTGTACCTGGCCGGACACAACAATATAGGGAAGCCCTTTTTTTCTTAATTATTTCATGAATTTCATGAAATAATTAAAAACAAATTGAAGTGGGGCTTCGCACTATATTTGTGTCCAGCCAGGTACAGCAGGCAGGAACGGGCTGCCCCCATCCACCAGCTGCCTATTTGTACCTGGCCGGACACAACAATATAGGGAAGCCCTTTTTTTCTTAATTATTTCATGAATTTCATGAAATAATTAAAAAAAAAGTACGTGGGGCTTCGCCCTATTTTTGTGTCCAGCCAGGTACAACTAGGCAGCTGGGGGCTGGAATCTGCAGCGCAGGGAGGCCCAAGCTTTCTGGGCCCCCCCCCCCCGCTACAAATTGCAGTCCGCAGCCACCCCGGAAAATGGCGCGTTCATAGAAGCGCCATCTTCTGGCGCTGTACCCAACTCATCCAGGGCCCTGGTGCGGTGGCTCACTGGGTAATAAAGGGGTTAGGGCCAGCTTGGTATTATCAGCTGGCCCCAAGCCCAAAATTCATGGGGTCACGCCAGTATTAGACATGACCGCCATGAATTTCTAGTAAAGTATTTAAAAAAAACACAACACCCAGAATAAAGTCCTTTAATTGAAATAAAGACACAATTCTTTATTGTTCTAAATTAAACCATACTTACCATCACACCCATTCCAGCTGAAGCCAACGATCTCCTGCAATAAAAGAAAAATAATAAACCAACCTCATCCTTACCTTTCCATGGTTCCCACGACAGCTTCAGCTCTGCTACATCGAGATGACTGGCTGGACCGCAGCAGAACGCTGCCATCCAGTCTGTCATCCCGCAGACACTGAGAAGCGCAGGCATGCTTGCGCTCCTCACTGTCTCGCTGTGACGGCATCCAGATGAGCCGAGGTCATGTCCAATGAACTCGGCTCACCTCATGCACGTCACTGACAGCGTGGGAAAATTCTCACGCTGAAGTGCTGAGTGCAGGAGAATTCTCCCACGCTGTCAGTGATGTGCATGAGGTGAGCTCATGTCCAATGAACTCAGCTCACCTCCTGCACGTCACTGACAGCGTGGGAAAATTCTCCTGCAATCAGCGCTTCAGCGTGAGAATTTTCCCACGCTGTCAGTGACGTGCATGAGGTGAGCAGAGTTCATTGGACATGAACTCGGCTCATCTGGATGTCGTCACAGAGAGACGCTGAGCAGCGCAAGCAAGCCTGCGCTTCTCAGTGTCTGCGGGATGACAGGCTGGATGGCAGCGTTCTGCTGCGGTCCAGCCTGTCATCTCGATGTAGCAGAGCTGAAGCTGTCGTGGGAACCATGGAAAGGTAAGGATGAGGTTGCTTTATTATTTTTCTTTTATTGCAGGAGATAGTTGGCTTCAGCTGGAATGGGCGTGATGGTAAGTATGGTTTAATTTAGAACAATAAAGGATTGTGTCTTTATTTCAATTAAAGGACTTTATTCTGGGTGTTTGTGTTTTTTTTAACTTTGACTATGGGGTTAGTAATGGGGGTGTCTTATAGACGCCTCTCCATTACTAACCTGGGCTTGATGTCAGCTGGCATTATAAGCTGACATCAACCCCAACCCTATTACCCCCTGCCACCGCACCAGGGCAGCGTGGAAGAGCGAGGCTAAGTGCCAGAATTGGCGCATCCTATGAATGCGCCATTTCTGGGGCGGCTGACGGCTGGTGTTTCTAGCCTGGGAGGGGGCCTATATTCATGGCTCCCTTCCTGGGCTATTAATATCAGCCCCCAGCTGTCTGCCTAGCCTTTGCTAGCTATTAAATTAGGGGGGACCCCACGTCATTTTTTTTGGGGGGTCCCCCATTTTAATAGCTAGTAAAGGCTATGTATTCAGCTGGGGGCTGATATTAGTAGCCTGGGAAGCTCCGTGGGTATTACCCCCTTCCCAGGCTTCAAACATCTGCCCCAGCCGTCTGCTTAACCTCCGCTAGAGCCTAAAATTAAGGGGAACCCCACGCCAATTTTTTTAATAATAAATCCTTTATTTTAATACTAAATGACAAGTACAGTAACCAACACTATCACTGTACTTCATATATATGTGACTGACATGTTTCTATCTATCTAATCTATGTGTGATGCTCTATCTTTCTGTTCAAAATTGTCGGGTACAGATGCTGAATTGCCGGCCGGCTTTTTTAAAGAGACGGTGCATGAAAACACTAATATTTTTTTTTAATAAATCCTTTACACTAAATGACAAGTGCAGTAACCAACACTGTCACTGTGCTTCTTATATGTGTGACTGACATGTTTCTATCTATCTAATCTATGTGTGATGCTCTATTCCTTCTTGTCTAAATTGTCGGGTACCGGTGTATGCCGCTGCTGAATTTGCCGGCCGGCTTTTTTTAAAGAGAGTGTCTTCTGAGCAGTTTGTCAGCTTTTGGACACCTTTGCAGGTGTTTTCTATGTGTTTCTATGTGTTTTTGTTTGCCTGCCATTGGTTTTAACGGTGTTCGACAGTGTTCTAAGGTGTTCGACGAACAGTTCCTCGAACATCCCGGTGTTCGACGAACCGAACCGAACCCGAACACTACGGGGGTGGCTCAACACTAGTCTGGTCCATGATTGTGATGCCCCCAAACGGTCTGAGGAGCACATTCCTTAGTTAATGTAGAAAGACATAAATCCATGCGACACATTAACTCCTGCTCTGTGAGTGTGTCAAAGATTGTCATAAGTTTGTAATTCCACATTTTTCTGTCTCTCTGAGATTTGAAGTTACCTTTTAATACAAGTAATTTCATGTCAATGATGCTGTGATCAGGGATAAAAAACGTTTGGCCACAGGTAGATCTATTCTTTTTTCTTTTATTGTGTGGCGAAGAAAATTCATCCTTGTTCTAAGTTTTTGCCCTGTCTCCCCTATGTACAGACCGCCAGCTGGACATTTGGTACATGTAATTAAGTACACTACATTAGAAGTGATGAAGCTGAAAGTACCTGGGATCTTGTGGTTGTCTCCTGATTTGAGTTGGGAATCTTTATCTTGTCAGTGATCATTATAAATAGACATGTTTTACATTTTTTCTGGCAGCAGGGAAAAGTTCCTGTAGCTGTTGGAGAGGACAGGGAGTTTCTGATGATGATGCTTCTTAGATTTGTGGGCTGCCTAAATCACAGAAGTGCTGGGTCTGGAAATATAGATTGTAATCAGCATCTTTTTGTAATAATGGTTGTAATTTCCATGCAGATCCCATTGGCATCTCCAGATTTGGATTGTAGGTGACTACTAGAGACTCCAGATTGCTTTCTTGTTTAGTTTTGAAATGTAGGAGATGATTCCTTGATATTCTGGTGGCTCTTGCAATCTGGTTTACAATTGTTCTTGTATGGTAGCTCTCGTTCAAAAAGGCCATTCTGAGGCCACCAAGGTGTTAATTTCAGTACAGGAGTAGTTGAGTGTTAAGTTGATGGTGAGATGAAATTGATTAAAGTGTTCATGGAACGTCTTAAGCTGTTGCTGAGATTCTGTCCAGATGATTAAAATATCGTCAATGTAACGGTAGTAGGCAAGAGGCCTGATGGGACATGAGGACAAGAAGTCACTATAAAGCTTGGCCACAAAAAGATTTGCGTACTGTGGAGCCATTTTACTTCCCATTGCTGTACCAGTCTCCTATAGATAAATGTTATCAAATTCAAATAATTGTGGGTGAGGATGAATTTTGTAAGTTTCACCACAAAGGTGAAACAATCCTCCTTGTCTGTTTTCTTTCCCTCCCAGTACCTTTTCTTTCTACCACGGTTAGGTTTCTGGGAAGTTATACTTATTCCTTTTATTTTTGGTTCTCATTAGCTTGCCTTCTTTGCCCTATATGAATGTGTCTTAAGTTTCTCACTCAGGGTTTTCATATCTTCACACTTTTCTTTCTCCTTGTTGACAGTGTGTTGCTGCCCCCCCTCTGATTCCTCAGGAGGTAAGAGAAACTCTTCAACTGCCTATTAGGGAGTTAGGTCTGAGGTGTTATTTTTAGTTAGCTAGGGCCTGTCTGCACAGAGACCAATTGGGTGTAGTTGCTGCATTCTTCCCTGTGTGGGTTCTCTGGTGGCTATCAAGATGTGCTTTCTGGTTAAAAGATTTCCCAAATTTTGAACATGAAAAAGGCTTCTCTGCCCAACTCTCCTGAATCTCTTTTGCTCTTTATGATCCCAACTAGTCTCACCACATACAAAAGTTCTTTAATAAGCTACCTTATACAGGCTGCTAAGAATATCATTCCTCATCAATGGAAAAGTACTTCTCCACCTACTCTGGAGGAGTGGTTCTGTGACATAGCTCTTCTAAATAGGATGGAACATTTGATTGCCCGATCCCCCACTGATTGTGATAGATACTGTAAGTCTTGGAGAGACTGGATTGAATTCCAGGAATCCGATGCCTACCGTCTTACATCACACTAATGTGACCCACCCTTTTCTCTGGTGCGTTTCTTCTCTGTCCGGATTGTGCTCTGCATTGGTTCGGGCCTGGCTGCACTATGTATGGTTTCCATTGGATTTTACTAACTTCATAATTGTAATACTGATGGCCTAAAATGTTCTCTTTCTTCCTTTTTCTTCCTATAACTTGATGTTTTATTGGACGTTATACTTATATTCTAGGATATATTGATGCTGATATATATATATTTTTTTTTTTTGTATTTTTGTAATTGAAAATTATTTAACCTTTCAATAAAAATTTAATTTTGAAAAAGGCTTCTCCCCTGTGTGACTTCTCTGATGTTTATTAAGAGTTGCTTTCCGCGTAAAATATTTCCCACATTCTGAACATGAAAAAGGCTTCTCCCCTGTGTGAGTTCTGTAGTGTTCAACAAGATTGCATTTCTGTTTAAAATGTTTACCGCATTCTGAACATGAAAAAGGCTTCTCCCCTGTGTGAGTTCTCTGGTGTATAACAAGACTGTATTTCTGTTTAAAATGTTTACCACATTCTGAACATGAAAAAGGCTTCTCCCCTGTGTGAGTTCTCTGGTGTATAACAAGACTGTATTTCTGTTTAAAATGTTTACCACATTCTGAACATGAAAAAGGCTTCTCCCTTGTGTGACTTCTCTGATGTTTATTAAGAGCTGCTTTTCGTGTAAAATATTTCCCACATTCTGAACATGAAAAAGGCTTCTCCTCTGTATGAGTTATCTGGTGTATAACAAGACCGTATTTCTGTTTAAAATGTTTACCACATTCTGAACATGAAAAAGGCTTCTCCCTTGTGTGACTTCTCTGATGTTTATTAAGAGCTGCTTTTCGTGTAAAACATTTCCCACATTCTGAACATGAAAAAGGCTTCTCCCCTGTGTGAGTTCCCTGGTGTTTAACAAGATCTGATTTCTTGTTAAAATATTTCCCACACTTGGAACAAGAAAATCTATTCTCGGCTGTGTGAATTTTTTGATGTTTAGGAAAAGATTTTTCGAGAGGAAAACTATTTCCATATTCTAAAAATGTCTTATTTGCTTTAGGAGCAGTTTGTTTTTTAATGCTTAATTTGTGACTATGATTTTTCTTAGTAGTTGGTAATGAATCAGAAGACAGGACCTGTTTCAAAGGATCAGATGACAAATCTTTGCTGTGAAGGGATGATGGTATATCTGGAGTAATGGCATTCACTTCAATTGTATCCTGTGGGATCTCAAGATCTTCTGATTTAAAAATTGAAGATGTCAGCTGTCCCTCTGATCTCCAGGTACAGTTATCTGCTAAGATAAAAATCTATTATTTTTCAATAAAATATACTTGGATTTTATTTTTTTACATTTCTACTTAAACTGTCTATAATAATGGCAAGTTATGTACCGTATTTTTCGGACTATAAGACGCAACGGACCATAAGACGCACCTAGGTTTTAGAGGAGGAAAATAAAAAAATAAATATTTAAGCATAAAATGTGGTCATGATGCACTTTTAAGGGGGAGGGGGGTCTTCTGCTGACACTGGTACAGGGGTAATGTCCCCCAATTCTGACAATATCCCCCATCCTGGTATATATGCCGCCCCCTTCCTTTTATACGTGGTCCCCATCCCCATCCTGGTATGCCTGGCATCCCTCCATCCTGGTATGCATGGCACCCCTCATCCTTATCCTGATATGCATGGCACCCCTCATCCCTATCCTGATATGCATGGCACCCCTCATCCCTGTCCTGGTATGCATGGTACCCCTCATCCCTGTCCTGGTATGCATGGCACCCATCATCCCTGTCCTAGTATGCATGGCACCCCTCATCCCTGTCCTGGTATGTATGGCACCCCTCATCCCTATCCTGGTATGCATGGCACCCATCATCCCTATCCTGGTATGCATGGCACCCATCATCCCTATCCTGGTATGCATGGCACCCTTCATCCCTGTCCAGGTATGCATGGCACCCCTCATCCCTGTCCTGGTATGCATGGCACCCCTCATCCCTGTCCTGGCATGCATGGCACCCCTCATCCCTGTCCTGGCATGCATGGCACCCCTAATCCCTATCCTGGTATGCATGGCACCCCTCATCCCTGTCCTGGTATGCATGGCACCCCTCATCCCTGTCCTGATATGCATGGCACCCCTAATCCCTATCCTGGTATGCATGGCACCCATCATCCCTATCCTGGTATGCATGGCACCCCTCATCCCTGTCCTGGTATGCATGGCACCCCTCATCCCTGTCCTGGTATGCATGGCACCCCTAATCCCTGTCCTGGTATGCTTGACACCACTAATCCCTATCCTGGTATGCATGGCACCCTTAATCCCTGCCCAAATATGCATGGCACCCCTAATCCCCATCATGCTGCACATTAAAAAAAAATAAACACTCCTACTCACCTCTCTTCTCTCTCCTCCAGCGCAGCGTCCTGTCTGCCTGCACTGATCTCTCCATGTGAGCCGTGCATGACGTCACTGCAATGCGCGGCTCACAAGGAGAGATTAGCTGCTGGAAGTCACTGCTTCCGACGCCGGGACTGTGTGCACGGGGAGCAGTGACTTCACTCTCCTTCATAGCCGGCATATAGTGGAGCCGCGCTGCGGCTGCTGGCTATCTCCTGTGCCCGCTCATTAAAGGGAATGAATATTCACCCCTTCCCCATGCCCGTGGGCGTGGAGAGAGGTTGAATATTCATGCCCTTTAACAGCAGGCATAGGAGAAAAAAAAGGAGGAAAAAAGTGCGTCTTATAGTCCGAAAAATACATTGAATTAATTATTCACCAAGACACTGACATTTCAAAATCTAATAGAAAACCTCATAGGATGAACCAGTAGAGCGTGGTTTTCAACTGTTTGTTCATTCTGCCTTTCAAATATGGAATAAAAAGCCACCAAGTTATGTAGGCAACAATAATACCAATAAAAACTTCTACTCATCTCACAAACAACAAGCCCCACTCACGTCCATCGTCTGTAAATGAAAAAAATCATAGTTACCGGTAACAGGATTTTACAGAGCCCATGATAGCACCACCTGAGAGATGGTATCCGCCCACCCAGGACAGGAAACCTGCTGAATAAAAAAGGCGGTACCTCTCCTTCACATCAGTTTTGTTTTAGAGCATGAGAGGACCTCCAGACAGTATGTTAGTACACAACTACCACCAATAAAACATTTCTCACTGTACACCCATATATAGAGAACACCATAAGTGATCAAAAAAGGGGGGGCATATAAGGGTGCTGTCATGGGCTCTGTAAAATCCCGTTACCGGTAGGTAACTATGATTTTTTCCCCCTTCTCCTATGACAGCACCACCTGAGAGATTTATATAGAACAGACACCTTAGGGATGGATCACCGCTTGCAACACCTTTCTCCCAAAGGATAGATCAGCAGATGAAGAAAGATCAAGACAGTAATGGTTATAAAAGGTAGAAGGAGATTACCATGTTGCTGCCTTACATATGTTATCAATGGACACTTCCGCCTTCTCAGCCCAGGAGGCTGCACCAGCTCTGTGGAATGGCCCTTCAGGTTCTCTGAAACTGGCACATTACTAGGGGAATATGCTAAGCAAACGGCGTCCCTGATCCATCTAGCTATAGTTCCCCTTGTAACTTTAAGTCCCTTACTAGCTCCCTGGAAGGAGACAAATAAGGCATCACTTCTCCTCCAAGGCCTTGTTACCTCCAAATACTGAACCAAAACCAGTCTAACATCTAGAGTATGAAGCCTCTGTTCCCCTAAATCTGTTGGGCTAGGATACAATGAGGGGAGAATGATCTCCTGTGTTTTGTGGAATTTGGAGGCCACCTTCGGAAAATAGGCCGGGTCTGGTATTAATGTAACTCCATCTACAGTGACCAGTGTAAAAGGATGATTTACTGACAGAGCTTGTAAGTCAATAACTCTACGGGCTGATGTTATAGCTATCGGTATCACTGTGTTCAGAGTGAGAGTTCTTTCTGTCACGCTTCCTAAGTGCTCAAAAAGGAGACTTAGTCAGGGCTTCCAGGACCAGGTTTAGATCCCAGGGAGGCATTCTCGGGGTAGCAATAGGTCTGGATCTATTGCACGCCTTTTTAAACCTGATAACCCATCTATCTGCTGCCAAATTATAGTTATATAAAGCTCCAAGCGCTGATACTTGCACCTAAAGGGTACTGGTAGCCAACCCCATATCTAAGACCCTTTGAAGAAATTCCAGAATAGCTTTATAGGAATTTTAACCTTAGCTGACTGCGCCGAAATAGATAGGAATTTTGACCATGTCCTACAATAGATCTTAGTCGTCACACTGCTTTTGAGCAGAGTAGTTACTAGACCTAGGGAAAACCCTTCCTGGATTAGTAACGACCTTTCAAACTCCAGGCCATCAAATGCCCAACCTCTGAAGAAGGAAGCCTGGGCCTTGCTTGAGGAGATCTGGAGTATCTGGAAGGACCCATGGATCTGACTGGGACATCCTCTTTATCCAGGTGAACCAGGGTCTCTTGGGCCAGAATGGGGCGATTAGTATGACCCTTGCCTGCTCCTCTCGGATCTTCCTCAAAATCGTTGGCATTAACATTAGTGGGGGGAAAGCATAGGCTAGGCCAAAGCTCCAGGGTATTTGTAATGCATCTAATGCATAGGGTCTTTCTTTTGGATTTAAGGAGCAGAAGATCCTTGTTTTTCTGTTTCGTTTGTTTGCGAAAAGATCTATTTCTGATTGACCCCAGCGATCCACAATTTGCTGGAATACTGTTGGATTCAGCTCCCATTCGCCCTGATTCAGTATATTCGGACTCAGAAAATCTGATCTTTAGTTTTCTTTGCCTCTTATTTGCAGAGCCGAGAGCATAAATTGATGTTGTTCTGCAAACTGTAGAATCTGCTCTTTCACGAACAGGAGAGGTCAGGATCTCGTGCCCCCTGATGATTGACATAGGCGACTGTTGTCCTGTTGTCTGACATAATTCGGATGTGTTGTCCCTGTAGTTGGGAACTGAACTTCATCACTGCATTCTTTACCGCCGACAGCTCCTTCATGTTTTGAGAAGGCTTTCTCGCTGTCCGACCAGATTCCTTGTATTACACGATCTCCCAGATGTGCTCCCAGCCATCTGAGCTTGAGTCCGCTGTAATTATGTCCCTGACCTGATACAACCAGGGAACTTTCTGTGACAGGTTCTCCCAATCCAGCCACCATGCGATTGAGCTGATGGCTGTATTGGAAAGTGTCATCTTCCTGTCCAAGTGTCCCCTGAGTTGTTTCTCCGCTGCTAGGATATCTTGCTGCAGATATCGGGAGTGTATCTGAGCCCACTGGACTGCTGGGATACATGATGTCATTGAACCTAAAAGAGACATTGCTTTCCTTAGGGTCATGGATGGATTCCTGACTACTCCTGAGGCTAGGGACGTAATTTTGTTTTTCTTGTCTTCCGGTAGCAGACAAGTCTATCCCTCTGAGTCCAAGATAAGCCCTAAAAAAGACGGAACCTTCCGAGGCTCCAGGCTTGACTTCTCTAGATTCAGTATCCATCCAAGATTGATCAGGCTGGCTCTGACTCTTGTCAATGCGAGTTTTCAATGCTCTCTCTTGATCTGCATACTACCAGGAAGTCGTCCAGGTAAGGGACAACTAGAGTATCTTGTTCTCTCAAATGCACCATGACCTCCAGAATGATCTTCGTAAAGATTCTCGGAGCCATGGAGAGGCCGAAGGGCAGAGCTGTGAACTGAAATTGCCTCACACGATTGATGATATACACAGCTACTCTCAGATACTGCTGGTATCCTGTATGGATTGGGACGTGGTAATAGGCGTCCTTCAGGTCAAGGACACTCATATAACAACCCGGGAACAACACCTTTATGGCTGATATTATAGATTCCATCTTGAAGGGTCTGTAGATTAGAAAGTTGTTTAGGCCCTTCAAGTTGATTATGGTTCTAAAGGAGCCATCCGGCTTCTTTATCAGAAACAGGGGCGAATAGAATCCTTTCCCCTGCTCGCTTATTAGTCTCTCTCAGAACCTTCTTTTCCACTAGGTTTAATACCTCTTGCTCCAGGGATGTTTGCTCTCTGGGCCTCCTGGGAGACGAAATCCTGAAGGTCTGCAGGGGAATGGATCTGAATTCCAGTCTCAGTCCTGTCTTTATAATCCCTAATATCCAGGCACTGGATGTAATTTTTTCCCAGGTAGGCAGGAAGTGGGACAATCTTCCTCCTACCTGGGGAGGCCCATCACTTAGGGGTTTTTCTGTTCTCAAAGGAAGGACCTCCGAACATGAAGCCTCCACTCCTTGTCCTTCCATCTGCCCTGGTCTCTGGAAAATTTACCTATGCTATACTTCCTTTTACAAAAGGAAGTCTTGTACTGAGGCATCAACACACTGGAAAACCTGTGTTTCTTATCTGTGGCTTTATCCAGTATGTCATCCAGAGCTTTGCCAAAAAGAAACTCCCCTTCACACGGGATTGAACACAATTTCATCTTAGACTGTACATCACCTGACCAGCTCTTGAGCCACAGAGCTCTGCGAGCTGCAATGGATAAATTCGCTGATCTGGCGGCCAGCCTTACTGAATCTGCCGACGCGTCCGCGAGGAAGGCAGCCGCCCCCTGCATTAGCGGAAGACTGGCCAAGATTTTTTCCCTTGGAATGTCCCCTTTAATCTGGTCTTCTAGATGCTGAAACCAGACCATCATTGACCTGGCTGTGCAAGTGGCTGCGACTTCCGGTTTCAATGCTCCCGCTGGTCACTCCCAGGTTTGTTTTAATAAGGTTTCCGCTTTTTTATCAAGAGGATCCTTGAAAGCTTCTAAATCCTCAAACGGCAGGGTGGATTTTTTTTAGAGAATTTTGATACGGTCACGTCAATTTTTGGGGTTTTATCTCACCTGGTTGATTCTTCTTCCTCAAACGGGTATCTTCTCTTTGAAGGTGATGGTAACTGCCCTCTCCTATCAGGTCTTTTCTATTCCCTGTCGATAAACGATCCTCTCATTGACGGGGAATGTGCGCCTCTTCTTCTGATCCAGACCCCCGATCATGATGTCCTGAACAGTACTAGGGGTCTTGGTATCGGCTATGCCCATAGTTGTTCTGATGGCTTTAATCAGCTTATCCGTGTTTTGCACTGGAAAACACGGCCTACCTCCTGTATCGCTATCTGAGGAAGATGATGATGATGAGGATGACGAGTAGGTAGGAGAGGAAACAGACTTCCCCTTGCCCTGGAATACTACAGATTCTTCTGAGTCTGATGTATGACGTCTCAGCTTCCTACTCTTTTTACGTATAGCCAACATCTTTAGGGAGTCCCTAACCTCCGTCTGGATTAAAGATTTTAAATCCATAGCAAAATTATGTGTTTCCTCTGATATGGTTTCTTGGATACAACTCGGGCTAAGCTTTTTAGTATAAGTGCTGGGAAAATTAACCCCGCACAGCACACACTCCATGTTATTCCTCTTGGCACTACACTTTTTGGGTTTTTCCTAGTAGAAAAAATACATAGAAAAAAGGGACAAATCTACTATGGTGAACTTTCACATAGATCACTCACTACTCTGCCGTTCAGGGTACCGGAGATTGAGGCTGGATCAATTCATATGATTGCTCCCGGCTGGAGGTGGTGGACTCGTGACCTGCCCTGCTCCTCTGGCTGGTCTTGCTGCCACTTGTCCGACTGACACTGCTGCGGCCTTGATGGAGCTGCTGTTGCTGCTGAGGCTGCTTTGGTGGCTTCTGCTGCTGCTGCTCTGGTGACTGCGGGGCGCTTCACTTCCTGACACACGCCCTGCGTGTGCGCAGCCCCATGGACCAGCATTCTGGCGCGCAACGTCAGCAGGGTGTGCCGGAAACTAACATGCGCCCTGCGTGTGTGTAGTCCTGGTCCCGGCACGCTACGTCAGCAGGGCGCGCCGGAACCTCTTGACACGTGCCCTGCATGTGCACAGCCCCGGAAGTCCAACTTGCCAGCGCGCTTAGCCACAGGGTGCATAATACCACTGCACTCCCGCGTGTACCCTTGGTGGGCGGATACCCTCTCTCAGGTGGTGAAAAAGGGAAAAAAACAGAGGTTTCCATAAAGGCTCTTGAAAAGCAACATGGCTTCCATAACCCAATCCAGCTATATCCGATCTCCCAAAGTCAAATCTCCCCCTTGCTTCTGAGCCTTGCAGTGCGCCCAAACCACATTTAGCATCTATGTATTTGACATTACTATAGTGAGAAGAACCCACTTAATTTACGGTGTGTGTCTCCTGGAGCACAATCTGGGCACTATGTGTTGGGCAATAAAATGGCATAATTGCAATTTTCACTCTCCAACATCTACTGCGTTCTAATATCCGGAAAGTGCCAGTACAATCAAAATAGTCACTACCCCTTTAGATTAATTCCCTGAGGGTTAAAAATTACACAATGGAGCAATGGAGTCAATTTATGTGGATTTCACCGTGCTGCCCTGCTTAGGGCAGCACGATAGCTTAGTGGTTCGTACTGCAGCCTGCGGTCCTGGGCTCAAATGCCACCAAGGACAACATCTGCAAGGAGTTTGTATGTTCTCCCCGTGTTTCTCTGGTTTCCTCCCACACTTCAAAGACATACTAGTGATAGGGAATTTAGAGCCCCAATGGGGACAGCGATGATAATGTATGTAAACCGCTGAGGAATATGTTGGCGCTATACATATATATATATATATATAAACAAATAAAGATTATTACTGCTCTGGTTTTCTGTTATTATGTCATATTAGGGCTTCTGCAAATGGTGGGTCGCATCTCCTCTGGAATCTGCTCCTGCGATGTCTGCTTCTGTCACCAGGAGCCGCCTTATTCATTCTGCAGGCGGCGCTGGTGATGGAGGAGACGTCAGAACCAGAAGCTCTGTGTGGCAAAGGCTCTGTCCAGCCACTAAGATTAGGGTTGCTGGGACCAGTAGTACCATCCAGTCTGGCAGTATGGGTGTGTGTGCTGTCCAGCTGGAGTAATCTGCTCCCTACTTCAGCCATTTGGAAAGCACCGCACCCTACTAAAGCTGGAAACATATTGCTGGAAGCTGCCAGATACAGCCTTGTTCTCCTCTGGGTCAGTCCTCTGTGATCAGCTCCCGGCTTGTGTATTTGTTTCCTGTTGTGACCTCGGCCCGTTTACGGACTACTCTTGTGTCTTCTGATTTTGTATTTTCTCTGCTTTCCTGGTCCTGTCCCAACTACCTGACTATTCTTCTTCCCATCTCACTCCACAGAACAGCAGGTAACACCAAGGCCCAAGCCTAGGGGTCTCTGTGCAAGAACAGATCCATGTAGAGGGGTTAAAGGATGATAAGCAAAACTGTGAGTATAGACAATAACACATCATCAGTAAAAAATGAGTAACTAATGGTGAAACCTTTCTGGAGTAATTATATGATGTGGCTTGGTGGCTCTTGGCAATCTAAATTATTGTAAGGTCTAATAAATATTTTCTATCACATGAGATTCAAGAAAAAATATACTTTTATTAAAGAGAACTATTTATAATAGTGCAGAGCTGAAAATGTCTTAATTTTAGATCTCGGGCATCTGGCAGAGGCAATGGAGACCTTTTTTTTAAAGGCTACCAGGGAGTTACAGAGTCACATAAGTGAGGCCGGCCGATCCAAACACAATCAAACTATCATACAGAATGAACTTGGAAAAAATAACTTATTTTTTTATTCTGTTACAGCCTCAACATCAATGTATGTATGAGAGGAGAACTACAAACTAAATCGGAGTCGCACTCATTTGTGGTGGACCATTGGAGCTACTATGAGTCCTGACCAGGAGAGTAGAGAAAGTATTAGCGCCCCCATTTCAGGAGAGATTGTGCAGTAATCTGAATTCCTTAGGATTGAAAACATAATGGAATTTATGACGTGGAGTGAATCCATGAAACCAGGGCTCGAGCCAACACATCTCCTGCAGGCGTGAATAAATGTATATTACAGCCATCAGCCACGCACAGCTTAGAGATGTATCATGGCACAGGTGTAATGTTTTTATGTAGTTTATCACAATCCTGTTTGAAGTTAGTTGGTTTTAAAAGAAATTGAAAAGTCAGGATAAAGGGAAACTCTGCTGTTATTGTACAGAAATTCACACGTGTCCCTCACTGCACATTTAATGCTGTCGATCATAAATGTGAAGTTTGGCCACAAAGACTGGACCTGGTATTGTAGGGATCATATGAGGACATTCAGCAGCACAGATGGGAGAGAAGGTAGATTCATCCAATAAGATATCAGGGATCTAGGAAGCCAACAGCATCATTACCCTCCGCTTTCTCTTACAGGCCCATCATAATATTTTTCTTAAAGTGATTTTCTAACTTGTCAGCACATTCTTCATACGCTGTCATTTGGCTTTGTAGTTAATAATAATAATAATCTTTTTATTTATTTTTTGTAGTTTACAGATCTGGGCAGGAAATGGTCAGTGTCTACTAATCCCAGGATATAGGTGGATTGTCGAGGTTGTAAGTTCTATAGAAAAGGGCTTTCAATGTCCAAAATCATTTGAACAGTTTTGGATGGAGGTGAATGTTGTGGACTAGAGGTAAAATGGTGATCACACGATTGTAATACAGCCGGACTACACCACTGATAAAGCAGCCACAGCCGATGACTGAGAAGAATCTGTGACTTCTCTGCATTTAGTGGTCACTACTCACCTGGGTAGTCATATGTAGGAATCTCCTCTTTACACCGCTCATCACCCCTCACATATGTCTCTGTAGTATTAATATGGGTCATTTCTTCACCCTGAAACAAATATTGTAAAAGTCACAGACAGATGGAGAAGTCACATCTATGATCAGCTCTAATCCTGCCATCTCCACCGTTCTCATTACAATAGTCTATAATATAACCGGGGATGCGGGTCTCTGTCTGAAGCCTCGATAGACTGCGCATGCGCGACGCGCAGTCTGGCTCCAGACAGAATCAGGCATCCAGCCGTTACAGGTAAGAGGGGTATGTATGGCTCCGGAGATCGCGGTATGCGTAGGCACTGAACGCATACCGCAATCTCCGGCGCCATACTTACATACTTACCTGATCGGGAGGAGCGTTGCCGCGGCGCCTCTCTTTGTCGGAGATGGGGCAGGAGTGAGGCGTCAGATCGGCGCATGTGCATAGCGCTATCAGGCGCCATTTTACTGAAGACACATTTACAGTGTGTGCTCAGTAAAATGGCGCCGGTCAGCGCAGTGCTCCGACGACACACTCCTCCCCCGGCCTCCGGCAGAACAGGGCGCAGAAGCGCTGGAGCACAGAGAAGAAAGGTGAGTATAACTGTTTATTTTTTTGTAAGTGTGTATAGTGTGAAAGGAATGAGGGGGCCACACATACCAGGATTGGGGGGTGAGGGGACCATGCATACCAGGATTGTGGGATGAGGGATCATGCATACCAGGATGAGGGGTACCACACATACCAGGATTGCGGGGTGAGGGGACCATGCATATCAGGATTGGGGGGTGAGGGGTACCACGCATACCAGGATTGGGGGTTGAGGGGTGCCATGCATACCAGGGTTTGGGGGTGAGGGGTGCCATGCATACCAGGGTTTGGGGGTGAGTGTTGCCATGCATACCAGGATAGGATGGTGGGGACAGGATGGGGGCAGCACAAATACCAGGAGGGGGGCAGCACATACCAGCATGGGAGACCATATACCAATAAAAATGCTCGCCACCTGGGCGTAGAATGGGTTCAATAGCTAGTATAAAACATATAATACTGGTGGATAAAACAAGACTGAGCACAAGACCTTCACAGCTGTCTACACATCATAGGGGAGATCTCATGACACCTTCTCTCCATCTACCTGATGATTCTGAGGAACATTGGGATCTTCTTGTTTACAGTCCTGTGGAAGAAGATGATGGGGACATCTCTCTGGTGTTGTCCTCTTACTGGATAGATCTGGAGGAAACACATACAGGGATTTAATTAATTCTTTACATACAGATAATTATAGGCCGTGTGTATTTAGTCCTGTCTATTACCTGGAGATGTGAGGGGCTGGGGAACCTCCATCATGACGTCCTTGTACAGATCTTTGTGTCTTTCTAAATACTCCCACTCCTCCATGGAGAAATAGACGGCGACATCCTGACACCTTATAGCAACCTGACACATAAAATGATACAGTCATTCCTCCGATCCCTTCATAGCGTTACTGTATAATGTCCCAGCAGTGTCACCTCTCCAGTCAGCAGATCAATCATCTTGTAGGCGAGTTCTAGGATCTTCTGGTCATTGATGTCCTCATGTATCAGGGGGTGAGATGGAGGCCCCATGATTAATCTCTGGTTATGGAGAGACACATTAATAAATCTCACTCTAGACATTTCCAGAGTCCTCACCTCTCCAGTTCTGTCCATCTGTTATTCCCATAGATAAGAATGATGTAATGTGACGTCATCAGAATCTCTCACCTCTCCAGTAAGCCGGAAGAGGATCTCTAGGGTGAGGTGTAATATCCTCTCCGCCATCTTGTTTCTGTCCATATCCATCTTTGATGGGTCAATAAGGATAATTCTCTTATATAGAAGATCTTCACTGAGAGGATCCGATATTGTAGGGACCTGAATGAGAAGATGATGAGCCGATGTAACATCATAAAAATCCTGTGTAATAATACAATTACTGGAGACAATAAGGGGAAATGTGGTGGGCCACTGGGGAGGCGCCAGATGTTGCAGAAGGGCCAGCTGGGGTATGTAGTCTCAAAGGCAGCAGAGAATGATGTCACAGTAGTTGAAGTGGGTCGCTGGACCCCTAAACACTTCCCTAGTGTCCACAACAATTGTCAAAAGCAGGAGTTGGCACTTGTGGATGGTATAGGACCCCCAGGGGGCACTCCTGTAGTAGTGGTGTCTGGGTGCAAGTTTGGAGGGCCTGTGATGTTTGTGCAAACTCAAGCAGCCAGACACGCAGGTGAACTTGTAAACATAACAATTTTACTGAAGGAGGTAACGGGGTACAGTCTCTCTTGAAGGCAAAGTTTACAGTATTTTGTGCATATGAAAGGAATGGTTCTCTCCTCATGAGACAAGCGAGGTTATGGCCTCTCAGGGCGGCTGGAGCAGAGTCCTCTTCACTTGCTGGTAGAGGAAATGCTATGCGCAGTCTAAGAAATATTACACTGATGGAGGGACCTTCACAGATTGGCTCTCCGTGGAAACACACTAAAGTGTGGGTGTGCTCACAGTTTTTAGCCCACCGTTCCCTTTCGCAGGGGGTAGGTTTAAACAAAAAGTCGGTGGTGTGGCAGCCACGTGGATCTAGTCCCGACTAGAAGCAAACAGGATAACCAGCGTGCAGGAGAGCACACGAACAGCGTTATTTCTCCTGACTGGAAGACGCTTGTCTTTTTGGGAAGGAGATTATGTGGAGAAAAATGTCCCCCCAGCGAGGACTGGCATGGAAACTCTTCTGTGAGAAATAGTGTCTGTCTCCTATATCTTCATTAGGCAACGTGAACCCCCCACTACTGATTTGTACCAGTGCTCAGTCAGTGTGCGAGCCCTGAGCTGGGAGACCCCTCACAGACATTTGTATGGCAGCTTATTGTGAGGAGAATAATCACTTACCTTTCATATACACACATTGGCCAGTAGATGGCAGGAAAGTCCAATTTACAATGCAATGTATTATATCTCTTAACTCACAGTGCCCACAGTGGAACAAGTCTACTATCACACTACAACTGTCTCATTTAGCAGCAGTAGAATGGGTACCGGGATGCCACAGAAACATATGAGGAGATATATTATTTTACAGTACCATATTTTTCGGACTATAAGATGCACCTAGGTTTTAGAGGAGGAAAATAGAAAAAAAAATGTAAGCAAAAAATGTGTTGACATTGCTGACACTGGTATAGGGGTAATGTCCCCCAAATCTGACAATATCCCCCATCCTGGTTTATATGCCCCCCCTTCCTTTTATACGTGGCCCCCATCCCCATCCTGGTATGCCTGGCATCCCTCCATCCTGGTATGCATGGAACCCCTCCATCCTAATCCTGGCATGCATGGCACCCCTCATCCGAATCCTGGCATGCATGGCACCCCTCATCCCTGTCCTGGTATGCATAGCACCCCCCATCCCTGTCCTGGTATGCATGGCACCCCTCATCCCTGTCCTGGTATGCATGGCACCCCTCATCCCTGTCCTGGTATCCATGGCACCCCTCATCCTTATCCTGGTATGTATAGTCCCTCATCCTTATCCTGGTATGTATGGCCCCCTCATTCTTATCCTGGTATGTATGGCCCCCTCATCCTTATCCTGGTTTGAATGCCCCCCTCATCCTTACCCTGGTATGTATGGCCCCCTCATCTTTATCCTGATATGCATGGCACCCCTCATCCTAATCCTGGCATGCATGGCACCCCTCATCCCTGTCCTGGTATGCATGACACCCCTCATCCCTGTCCTGGTATGCAGGGCACCCCTCATCCTTATCCTGGTATGTATAGTCCCTCATCCTTACCCTGGTATGTATGGCCCCCTCATCTTTATCCTGGTATGCATGGTCCCCCTCATCTTTATCCTGGTATGCATGGTCCCCTTAATCTCCATCATGCTGCACATAAAAAAAATAAACACTCCTACTCACCTTTCTTCTCTCCTCCAGCGTTGCGTCCTGTCTGCCCGCACTGACCTCGCCATGTGAGCCACGCATGGCGTCACCACCATGCGCGGCTCACAAGGAGAGATCAGCTGCCGGAATCACTGCTCCCCACGCCGGGACTGTGTGCGCGGGGAGCAGTGACTTCATGCACCTTAATAGCCGGCACACAACGTAGCTGCAGCGGGGCTCCTGCCGGGCAATCGCGTGTGCCCGCTATTAAAGGGCATGAATATTCACCCCCTCCCCACGACCATGAGCATGGAGAGAGGTTGAATATTCATGTCCTTTAACAGCGGGCACAGGCGATTCCGGCAGCAGCAGGAGCCGCACTGCGGCTACACTGTGTGCCGCTATTAAGGAGTATGAATATTCAGTGCTCCCCACGCCCATGGGCGTGGGGAGCACTGAATATTCAATTTCTTTAGCAGCGGGGACAGTGTAGGCTGTAGCAGGCGGCTGCTGCCTCCTGAGCCCCGCTCCTCCGCCGCTACCGCTCCCCCCACACATCATATACAGTTAGGTCCATATATATTTGGACAGAGACAACATTTTTCTAATTTTGGTTCTAGACATTACCACAATGAATTTTAAACAAAACAATTCAGATGCAGTTGAAGTTCAGACTTTCAGCTTGTTTTAAAGGGACCAAAAGTAATTGGACAATTGACTCCAAGGCTATTTCATGGACAGGTGGGGGCAATCCCTTTGTAATGTCATTCTCAATTAAGCAGATAAAAGGCCTGGAGTTGATTTGAGGTGTGGGGCTTGCATTTGGAAGGTTTTGCGGTGAAGTAAACATGCGGTCAAAGGAGCTCTCCATGCAGGTGAAACAAGCCTTCCTTAAGCTGCAAAAACATAAAAAAAACATCCGAGAAATTGCTACAATATTAGGAGTGGCAAAATCTACAGTTTGGTACATCCTGAGAAAGAAAGCACTGGTGAACTCATCAATGCAAAAAGACTTGGGGCTCCCATGGAAGACAACAGTGGTGGATGATCGCAGAATAATCTCCATGGTGAAGAGAAACCCCTTCACAACAGCCAACCAAGTGAACAACACCCTCCAGGAGGTAGGCGTATCAATATCCAAATCTACCATAAAGAGAAGACTGCATGAAAGTAAATACAGAGGGTTCACTGCACGGTGCAAGCCACTCATAAGAAACAAGAATAAAAAGCCTAGACTGGACTTTGTTAAAAAGCATGTAAAAAAGCCAGCACAGTTCTGGAAGAACATTCTTTGGACAGATGAAACCAAGATCAATCTCTACCAGAATGATGGAAGGAGAAAAGTATGGCGAAGGCGTGGTACAGCTCATGATCCAAAGCATACCACATCATCTGTAAAACATGGCTGCCAGTGGCACTGGGTCACTAGTGTTTATTGATGATATGACACAGGACAGAAGCAGCCAAATGAATTCTGAAGTCTTCAGAGCCATACTGTGTGCTCAGATCCAGCCAAATGCAGCCTAACTGATTGGTCGTCGTTTCATACTACAGATGGACAATGACCCAAAACATAAAGCCAAAGCAACCCAGGAGTTTATTAAAGCAAAGAAGTGGAATATTCTTGAATGGCCAAGTCAGTCACCTAATCTCAACCCAATTGAGCATGCATTTCACTTGTTAAAGACTAAACTTCAGACAGAAAGACCCACAAACAAACAGCAACTGAAAACCACCGCAGTGAAGGCCTGGCAGAGCATCAAAAAGGAGGAAACACAGCGTCTGGTGATGTCCATGAGTTCAAGACTTCAGGCAGTCATTGCCAACACAGGGTTTTCAACCAAGTACTAAAAATGAACATTTTATTTACAATTATTTAATCTGTCCAATTACTTTTGGTCCCTTTAAAAACAAGGTGGCACATGTTAAGGCGCTGAAACTCCTAAACCCTTCATCCAATTTTAATGTGGATACACTCAAATGAAAGCTGAAAGTCTGAACTTCAACTGCATCTGAATTGTTTTGTTTAAAATTCATTGTGGTAATGTCTAGAACCAAAATTAGAAAAATGTTGTCTCTGTCCAAATATATATGGACCTAACTGTATATACCCCCTCATGCCTCGCTGACTACATCACCACTGGCCGTCTATATGAATGTTTTCCGTCTTCTCCGGACTGTAATCTTGTATCACATTAGATCTCACGTCTGATTCACACACAGAAGTTTGAGGCTTTGACACATGGTAAAATTTTTAATATTAGACAGAGTAGGACTATCCCAAATAGGTTCACCTTGCCATGGTTGGGATAGCTTTCATGCTATTTTTGATCAAAAACAGTGTTACTAAGAACCCTATTTTATTTAAATGCACTTTTGCTTTTTATTTATTTATTTATTTATTTACAGCAGGGTTTATGATCATTTTTCTTCTTGTAGGTTTTTTCTGATTAATGGCCATTGTAAACATGCATTTATGTGCTACATGTATACCAATTTAAACCAAGCTCAAATTCTTGTTTTTCTCATGGGCACCATAGTGGCTGGGTGGGCTGCCGCTATGGATGATACGCCTTTAACTATCCAACTATGATGTGGTAAAAATCTCATAGGTTCTGGATTCATTAGTATCTGCACCAAGAATGGGGCTAAGTGAGTATTTATTAATCAGCACTGGGGTAGTCGGTGGAGTGGATGAAACCATATTGTGGGTGTAGGGGGCAGTACTGTGGGAAAACCTCCCTAAAGTAAAATCTTAAACATTTATTAAATATATGCATTAAAAACTGGACTAACAACACATATGTTCTTAAAACAAGCAAAATTACAAGCCGAATGGCTTGTTGTGGATGTATATAAACAGATGTAAACAATGATGCTGCTGAATAATTGGTACAGTCACTACCTTACTCTATCCTGTACCTAAACAAAGCTTATACTGCCTAGCTGACGAGGTTGGCACCCTCAACAATGGTGACCCCGCTCACTGGTGGCTGTACCTCAGAAGCCCTTATGATCCCTTGCTGTTTTTGTAAGTTTGTATACTTATTTGTCACTGCAAAATGAAAATAAATTTATCTAATTTATATAATGTGATTTTCTTGATTTTTTTTTCGGATATTCTATCTCTCAATGTTAAAATTAACCTACCCTTAAAATTACAGACTGTTCATGTCTTTGTCAGTGGGCAAACTTATAAAAATAGCAAGGGATGAAATAATTATTTCCTTCTCTGTATGCATGTTTTTCTCAATATCTGAAATGAAATCAGAATAAACCTTTCCCGTTTTAGGTCAATTAGGATTATTATAATTTTTAATATTTGTCAAATGCCAGAATAATGAGAGAGAGAGAATGTTTTAAGGCATATTTATTACTTACTGCAAAGTCAAAAGTTTACATACACTAAGATTACTATGCCTTTAAACAATTCTGGACTGCCCATATGATCATATTGTTACAGGTCCGGGTGGTGGAACCTCTGTGCTGAGATACAAGGAGGGACCAGAGGGGCGTAACTAAGTGCCTACCCTGACAGACCCTGGCTACACGGTGGCTTAATCGACTCCGTGCACCAAGGAGGGACCGGGAAGGTGGACCAGGTGCCACACTGGGACTGACCTCAAGTGAGAGCAGGCGACTCCCACGGGACTGATGGCCAAAGCCAACAGGCAAGACAGATGAGCACGGCTGATAGACAATGCAGGTAAACGGGCAGGCTTGGCTGACAGGCGGACACGGCTGATAGACAGGCAGGCAGCACTGGGACCGGAGGGCTGGAGAGAGTGTTTAGAACACAAACCACAAATTTGCAGAGGCACCTCCATTTTGGAGGAGGTGCTTTAAATAGGGGCAGTCCTCGGGCTATTGGCTGGGGACTTTTTAGGACGGCGCTCGCGGCCCCTTTAAGAGTACAGTGGATCTGCGCGCGGTGCACACACCCTGGGAAGACGCTGCGGTGAGACCAGAGGAAGCAGCGGGGGATGCCGGACTGTAGCCGCGGTGATGAGTGGATCGACATCTCTGCCGGGCAGGAGGCAGAGACGCCGACACTACACATATCATGTGTTTGGAAGCTTCCGATAGTTTTTTTGGCAACATCTTAGTTATTTAGAGACACGTATTTTAATGCACACCTAAAACCCACTGCTTCTTTGTGTAGCATCAAGGGAAAGTCTAAAGTAATCAGCCAAGATTTCAGGAAGAGAATTGTGGACTTGCACAAGTCCAGCTCATCCTTGGGTACAATTTCAAGATACCTGAAGGTGCCTCATTCATCTGTACAAACAATTATACGCAAGTACAAACAAGATAGGAATGTCCAGCCATCATACTGCTCAGGAAGTAGGCGGGTTCTGTGTCCCAGAGATGAACGTGCTTTTGGTCTGACATGTGCATATCAACCCAAGGACAAAAGCAAGAGACCTTGTGAAGATGATGGCGGAAGCTGGTAAGACTGTGTGTAATGCACACGCCAAGGCTGAGTGGCGTGTGCGTGTGTATGTAGTGATTCCACTGTGCCATGAACCGGAGAGTGCCTGGAGGGGCGTAACTAAGTATTTGCCCGATCCGACCAAGGTCGCACGACGGCATACGACGCCAGTGCACCAGGGAGGAACCGGGCAGAGGGACCAGGTGCTACTCCAGGTCAGACCCCGGACACGGCTGTTGACCCACACAGGGGAATACTGGAACAGGCAGGTTAGGCTGGCACACAAACTGGTGGGTATAGGTAGACACGGCTGGAATACAGACGGGTGGATGCTGGCGAGCACGACAGGTATGCAGGCAGGGAGGTACTGGCTGGTATGACAGGTTGGAGCACAGAGTGGATAGGACCCACTTCAGACTGGGACTCAGGAACAGAACCGCAGATGCAGCGGACAAACACAGCAGAGTGAGACCGCCCGGAGCGGCGAGCAAGAGCAGAGCAAGACGAGACCGCCAGTAGCGGTGAGCGAGAGTAGAGCAGGACAAGGCCGCCTGGAGCGGTGAGCAAAGGGTCAGAGCAGAGCGAGACTGCCGGAGCAGTGAGCAAGGAGTCAGAGCAGAGCGAGACTGCCGGAGCAGTGAGCAAAGGAGTCAGAGCAGAGCGAGACTGCCGGAGCAGTGAGCAAAGGAGTCAGAGCAGAGCGAGACTGCCGGAGCAGTGAGCAAAGGAGTCAGAGCAGAGCGAGATTGCCGGAGCAGTGAGCAAAGGGTCAGAGCAGAGCGAGACTGCCGGAGCAGTGAGCAAAAGGTCAGAGCAGAGCGAGACTGCCGGAGCAGTGAGCAAAGGGTCAGAGCAGAGCGAGACTGCCGGAGCAGTGAGCAAAGGGTCAGAGCGGAGCGAGACTGCCGGAGCAGTGAGCAAAGGGTCAGAGCGGAGCGAGACTGCTGGAGCAGTGAGCAAAGGGTCAGAGCGGAGCGAGACTGCCGGAGCAGTGAGCAAAGGGTCAGAGCGGAGCGAGACTGCCGGAGCAGTGAGCAAAGGGTCAGAGCGGAGCGAGACTGCCGGAGCAGGGAGCAAAGGGTCAGAGCGGAGCGAGACTGCCGGAGCAGTGAGCAAAGGGTCAGAGCGGAGCGAGACTGCCGGAGCAGTGAGCAAAGGGTCAGAGCGGAGCGAGACTGCCGGAGCAGTGAGCAAAGGGTCAGAGCGGAGCGAGACTGCCGGAGCAGTGAGCAAAGGGTCAGAGCGGAGCGAGACTGCCGGAGCAGGGAGCAAAGGGTCAGAGCGGAGCGAGACTGCCGGAGCAGGGAGCAAAGGGTCAGAGCGGAGCGAGACTGCCGGAGCAGGGAGCAAAGGGTCAGAGCGAAGCGAGACTGCCGGAGCAGTGAGCAAAGGGTCAGAGCGGAGCGAGACTGCCGGAGCAGTGAGCAAAGGGTCAGAGCGGAGCATGACTGCCGGAGCAGTGAGCAAAGGGTCAGAGCGGAGCAAGACTGCCGGAGCAGTGAGCAAAGGCAGAGCAGGCTAGAACCGCCGGAGCGGTGAGCAAGGCAGAGCAGGCTAGAACCGCCGGAGCGGTGAGCAAGGCAGAGCAGGCTAGAACCGCCGGAGCGGTGAGCAAGGCAGAGCAGGCTAGAACCGCCGGAGCGGTGAGCAAGGCAGAGCAGGCTAGAACTGCCAGAGCGGTGAGCAAGGCAGAGCAGACAAGAACCGCCGGAGCGGTGAGCAAGGCAGAGCAGGGGGGACAGGGCTCTGTACACACGGAACAGACAGGAAGGGAAAGGCAGAACCAGATACCCACAGGGTACTTGCAGTGAAGTAGCGAGTGGACCACAAACTCACAAACGGAAGTACAGTGACAACGAGCAGGAGTTAGGTACGAGTTCAGACTCTGCAGAAAAAGGGAAGGTACAGACATAGAGAAAAACAGGAAACAGGCTAGGAGAGTATTCAGACAAGAACAGACACAGCAGCAAGATACAGGAGCGGGTCTAGGTATGCGGCCCCTAGAAGGCGGAACGAACAGGCTAGGAGTGTGTTCAGACAGGAACAGGCAAGATACAGGAAAGGGTCTAGGTATGCGGCCCCTAGAAGGCGGAAGGAACAGGCTAGGAGCGTGTTCACACTGACCTGGAAATACAGCCTCCAGGATAGGCAGAAGACAACAGGCTAGAAGATAGTTCAGACAGGACACAGTTCAGACACGGGAACTGATACCGCAAGGCAGGAAACATAGACAGGACCTGGCACATCAGTGACTAAACGCCAACTGACAGAACACAATGCTCAGGCAGGGATTCCAGGGAGGAGCTGGGTTAAATACCAGGTGACAGACAGCAATAGGCTGAGGACGCACAAGGGATGTGCCTGCAGCAGATACAAAAAGCAGGATGTGATCGGGCGCCACCCTTAAGCAGCAGAAACAGAGGCAAACAGACAGCATGGAGGGAAGCCAGAGTGATAGTCTGGACTGGAGATCAAGTGCGCGCTCTTGTACAGTGGGAGATGGACCACTATGTAAGGACGCCGCCAGGTATGTTACAGTACCCCCCCCTTACGCCCCCTCTTCCTCAGGCCTGCCAGAATGTTCCGCAGGGAATTTGAGGGCCAATCTTTCACTTCAAGGAGATCACTTCCACTGTCCACAGGAACTGGTCTCATCTGAGTAGCTAGGATGCTACCTCCTATCCAGCCATCCTCAGCAACAGACGAAATGGGTGGAGTACTAGGAACAGCACACAAGGAAGTCTCTCTCCACTTATTATCAGGTAGCACCCCAGAGGGTTCAGGAGACAACTGGAAGTCCTCCGCCGGGTTGGAGGGGTGCAGAGACTCGGGGGGTAACCTCTGCTTCGGGGTACATCTTGTGAAGCTCACAGGATGAAATGGGCGAGGTATCAGGTACAAGGTGTAAAAAAGTCACTGTCTCTTGGTTATCTGGTGGTACCCCGGAGGATTCAGGAAACAACTGGGGGTCCTCCGCCGGGTCGGAAGAGTGCAGAGTCTCGGGGGCAACCTCTGCTTCGGAGTACACTAGGTCGGACTCACTGGAAGAAGCGGGCGAGGTATCAGGTACAGAGTATAGGGAAGACTCAGTCCATTCGCTACCAGGTAGCACCCCGAAGGGTTCTGGAGACAACTGGAGGTCCTCCACCTGGTCGGAGGGGTGTAGAGACTCGGGGTTAACTACCGCTTTGAGGTACCCATTGTCAGGCTCACAGGATGGAGCGGACGAAGTATCAGGTACCGGGTGTAGGGAAGTCTCTCTCCATTTGTCATCAGGTGGTATCCCAGAGGATTCAGGAGGCAACAGGGGGTCCTCCGCCAGGTAGTAGAGATGCACAGACTCGAAGGTAATCACTGCTTCGGAGTACCCTTGGACAGGCTCACCGGTTAAAGTGGGTGAAGCATCAGATATCGAGTGCAGGAAGTCTTCCTGTGTGGATTCTAGGTGGGCAGAAGTCTCTTCCGGCAGGAGAACTGGTGCGCTACCCACGCACATTACCCGTCGGGGCTGCTCCGGGATACAGGGAAGTGAAGCTTCAGCAGGGACTTCAAGGTTGGGGTCAGGAGGTCTTTGGGAGGACAGACAATGGCGTGACGGCTTGCCTCTATGCCTAGCACGTCTGGACTGCCTCTTGAGGTTGGGAGAAGTATTCCGAAGAGAGTAGTCATCCTGTGTGGATTCTGGGTGGGCAGTAGTCTCTTCGGGTAGGAGGACTAGTGCGCTACCCACACACATTACCCAACGGGGCTGCTCCGGGTTATTGGGAAGTGAAGCTTCAGCAGGAGCCTCTGGATTAGGGTCATCGAAGACCATTAAAAAGGCCACCAGGAAGGCCTGAAGGTCCAGGAGGATAGGATCCTGTGCTTCCCATAGGGGGTTGATCCATTCCAAGGCATCACCCATTAGGTAAGACATCATGAATCCCACCTTAAACCGATCGGTGGGAAAACAAAGAGGGTAGAACTTGAAGTGTAGCATGCATTGCTCCACAAATGCACGACTCAGTCTTGGATCCCCATAGTACCATGGCGAATCCGCAGGAACGAGTGCTGATAGATCCATGTGGACGGGTGCGTAATACGCCTGAAACTCAGCTGGTAGCAAAAAAAAATAAATTTCTTCTAGAAGCATGTATTCGCTGGAAAACGTCTCAGAGAGCGAAGGCCGTGGGGCTCAACGGGAACCATGGCCTGAGCATGCTGTAATGCACACGCCCGGGCTGAGTGGCGTGTGCGTGTGTATGTAGTGATTCCACTGTGCCATGAACCGGAGAGTGTCTGGAGGGGCGTAACTAAGTATCTGCCCGATCCGACCAAGGTCGCACGACGGCATACGACGTCAGTGCACCAGGGAGGAACCGGGCAGAGGGACCAGGTGCTACTCCAGGTCAGACCCCGGACACGGCTGTTGACCCACACAGGGGAATACTGGAACAGGCAGGTTAGGCTGGCACACAGACTGGTGGGTATAGGCAGACACGGCTGGAATACAGACGGGTGGATGCTGGCGAGCACGACTGGTATGCAGGCAGGGAGGTACTGGCTGGTATGACAGGTTGGAGCACAGAGTGGATAGGACCCACTTCAGACTGGGACTCAGGAACAGAACCGCAGATGCAGCGGACAAACACAGCAGAGTGAGACCGCCCGGAGCAGTGAGCAAGAGCAGAGCAAGACGAGACCGCCAGTAGCGGTGAGCGAGAGTAGAGCAGGACAAGGCCGCCTGGAGCGGTGAGCAAAGGGTCAGAGCAGAGCGAGACTGCCGGAGCAGTGAGCAAAGGGTCAGAGCGGAGCGAGACTGCCGGAGCAGTGAGCAAAGGGTCAGAGCGGAGCAAGACTGCCGGAGCAGTGAGCAAAGGGTCAGAGCGGAGCAAGACTGCCGGAGCAGTGAGCAAAGGGTCAGAGCGGAGCAAGACTGCCGGAGCAGTGAGCAAAGGGTCAGAGCGGAGCAAGACTGCCGGAGCAGTGAGCAAAGGGTCAGAGCGGAGCAAGACTGCCGGAGCAGTGAGCAAAGGCAGAGCAGGCTAGAACCGCCGGAGCGGTGAGCAAGGAAGAGCAGGCAAGAACCGCCGGAGCGGTGAGCAAGGCAGAGCAGGGGGGACAGGGCTCTGTACACACGGAACAGACAGGAAGGGAAAGGCAGAACCAGATACCCACAGGGTACTTGCAGTGAAGTAGCGAGTGGACCACAAACTCACAAACGGAAGTACAGTGACAACGAGCAGGAGTTAGGTACGAGTTCAGACTCTGCAGAAAAAGGGAAGGTACGGACATAGAGAAAAACAGGAAACAGGCTAGGAGAGTATTCAGACAAGAACAGACACAGCAGCAAGATACAGGAGCGGGTCTAGGTATGCGGCCCCTAGAAGGCGGAACGAACAGGCTAGGAGCGTGTTCAGACAGGAACAGGCAAGATACAGGAACGGGTCTAGGTATGCGGCCCCTAGAAGGCGGAAAGAACAGGTTAGGAGCGTGTTCACACTGGCCTGGAAATACAGCCTCCAGGATAGGCAGAAGACAACAGGCTAGAAGATAGTTCAGACAGGACACAGTTCAGACACGGGAACTGATACCGCAAGGCAGGAAACATAGACAGAACCTGGCACATCAGTGACTAGACGCCAACTGACAGAACACAATGCTCAGGCAGGGATTCCAGGGAGGAGCTGGGTTAAATACCAGGTGACAGACAGCAATAGGCTGAGGACGCACAAGGGGTGTGCCTGCAGCAGATACAAAAAGCAGGAAGTGATCAGGCGCCGCCCTTAAGCAGCAGAAACAGAGGCAAACAGACAGCATGGAGGGAAGCCAGAGTGATAGTCTGGACTGGAGATCAAGTGCGCGCTCTTGCACAGTGGGAGATGGACCACTATGCAAGGACGCAGCCAGGTATGTTACACTGTGTCAATATCCACAGTGAAACGAGTGCTGTATCAACATGGGCTGAAAGGCCACTCTGCCAGGAAGAAGCCATTACTCCAAAAGAAACATAAAAAAGCCAGATTAATGTTGGCAAATGCACACAGGAACAAAGACCTTAATTTTTGGAGGCATGTCCTGTGGTTTGATTAAACTAAAATTTTGGGCATAATTACCATTGTTACATTTGGAGGAAAAAGGGAGAAGCTTGGAAGCCTAAGAACACCATCCCAACTGTGAAACACGGGGGGTGACAGCATCATGTTGTGGAGTTGTTTTGCTGCAGGAGGGACTGATGCACATCACAAAATAGATGGTATCATGAGAAAAGAATATTATTTGGCAATACTGAAGCAACATCTCAAGACATCAGCCAGGAAGTTAAAGCTTGGGCGAAAAAGGGTCTTCCAAATGGACAATGAC
Organism: Phyllobates terribilis; assembly: GCF_046119375.1. Lineage (NCBI taxonomy): Eukaryota > Metazoa > Chordata > Amphibia > Anura > Dendrobatidae > Phyllobates > Phyllobates terribilis. Next base: position 5,720,927 of record NW_027362858.1, read on the forward strand.
CCGAAGCATACTGCCAAAATGGTAACAAAGTGGCTTAAGGATAACAAAGTCAATGTTTTGGAGTAGCCATCACAAAGCCCTGATCTAAATCCTATTAGGTGACCTACAAACCTGGTACACCTGTTTTGTCAGGAGGAATGGGCCCAAATTCCAACTGAACTATTGTGAGAAGCTTGTGGAAGAATATCCCAAATGCTTGACCCAAATCATTCAGTTTAACCCCTTTACCCCCCAGGGTGGTTTGCACGTTAATGACCAGACCAATTTTTACAATTCTGACCACTGTCACTTTATGAGGTAAGAACTCTGGAACGCTTCAATGGATCCCCCTGATTCTGAGACTGTTTTTTCGTGACATATTGTACTTCATGATAGTGGTAAAATTTCTTCGATATCACTTGTGTTTATTTGTGAAAAAAAATGGCAATTTGGTGAAAGTTTTGAAAATTTCACAATTTTCAAACTTTGAATTTTCATGCCCTTACATCAGAGAGATATGTCATACAAAATAGTTAATAAATAACATTTCCCATATGTCTACTTTACATGAGCACAATTTTGGAAACAAATTTTTTTTTGTTAGGGAGCTATAAGGGTTAAAAGTTGACCAGCGATTTCTCATTTGTACAATAAAATTTATAAAACTATTTTTTGGGGGTCCCCGTCATATTTGAAGTCACTTTGAGGGGTTTTTATGACAGAAAATATCCAAAAGTAACACCATTCTAAAAACTGCACCCCTCAAGGTGCTCAAAACCACATTCAAGAAGTTTATTAACCCTTCACGTGCTTCACAGCAATTAATTGAACGTGAGAGGAAAAAATGAACATTTAACTTTTTTTCACTAAAATTTTACTTTAACCCCCAATTTTTTTTATTTTCACAAGCGTACCAGGAAAAATTGGAAACCAAAAGTTGTTGTGCAATTTCTCCTGAGTATGCTGATACCCCATATGTGGGGGAAAGCCATTGTTTGGGTGCACGGCAGAGCTTGGAAGGGAAGGAGCGGCATTTAACGTTTTCAATGCAAAATTTGCTGGAATTGACAGAGGACCCCATGTGCCTAAACAGTGGAAACCCCCCACAAGTGACCCCATTTTGGAAACTAGACCCATTAAGGAACTTTTAGCCTAAATTTTTTTATTTTCTCGAGGGTACTAGGAGAAAGTGGACTTCAAAATCTGTTGTCCAATTCCTCCTGAGTACGGTGATACCCCATGTGTTGGAGAAAACTACTGTTTGGGCGCACGTCAGCGCTAGGAAGGGAAGGAGTGACGTTTTGGAATGCAGACTTTGATGGAATGGTCTGGGGGCGTCATGTCACGTTCTCAGAGCCCCTGATGTGCCTAAACAGTGGAAATGGCCAACAAGTGCCCCCTTTTGGAACGAATACCCAATTTGTGAATCTTATAATGTAGTGTCATACGTCAGTTGTATAGGACAACCTGACGAACATTACACAACTAACGTATGACAACCTGACAAACACTACGTCAGTTGTGTAGTGTTTGTCAGGTTGTCATACGTCTGAAATTAATTTAGTAGTCCATGGAAGTATGGTACCTTTTGAAGCATTCTTTCATGCACAGGCCAGGTTTGTCGGGGCAGGTGTCACATTGATAAATGGTGTCCTTGCGTATTCACCTTTTATAAACACACTCGGCACTTCTTTTGTGACTTACCTTTTTTTCCGCTGTGAGGCATCTGCCCTGGGAAATGCTGGTCTCGTACAATTCGAGGACCTTCAGTTCCAGAAGTACTGGGGCCCGCTCTGTCACTACTGCAAAATATCAGGGCCTTGATAACTACCTCCTGGAACTGAAGGTACAACGTAGAAGTCTGGCCTGCACATTGTGACAGAAGGAAAGCGTTGTACATTGCTATCTGTACAATGTGCACGGCCAACTTCTTGTACCACACCTTGGCCTTTCTCAAAGCACTGTACAGCTGGAGGACTTGATCAGAGAGATCAACTCCCCCCATGTACTTGTTGTACCCCACTACACAGTCTGGTTTGACGACCTGTGTAGTGGAACCTTGTACAGTGCTGAGGGTGCTGCCATCACCATGTATGGTGGTCAAGAAAAGGACATCCCTCTTGTACTTTACCACTAGAAGGTAGTCGCTACATTGGGTTCTGCTCTCACCCCTTCTGAGCAGCTGCCCAATTAGCGTCTTTGGGAGGCCTCTCTATTTTTGCAGACAGTATCGCAGGCTGCGGTACGCCGCGCAGAGAGGGACTTGAAGAGAGGGACACTGGTATAAAAGTTATCCACGTACAAGTGCTAACCTTTATCCAGCAGTGGGTGCACCAAGTCCCACACAATTTTCCCACTCACTCCCAGAACAGGGGGTCAGTCAGTGGATTCAATCCGAGAGTCCTTCCCTTCATAAACTCTAAGCTTGTGAGTGTACCCTGAGGTACTCTCACAAAGTTTATACAGCTTGATTCCGTACCTGGCCTTCTTATTGGGCAGGTAGTGCAGGAATCCAAGCCGCTCCATAAAAGCAATTAAGGAGTCATCCACGCAGATGTCCCTTTGGGGCATGTACACTTCAGCAAACTTGTTGTTGAAGTGGTCGATGACCGGCCGAACTTTGAGAAGATGATCAAAGTTCGGGTCATCGCGTGCAGGACACCTTGCATTATCGTTGTAATGCAAGAACTTGTAGATGGCCTGAAAACGTTTCCGGGTCATGACCATTTGGAACACTGGAGTGTTATATGAAACGTCAACACTCCAATATTGCCAAAGTTCTGGCTTCTTCAAGATCCCATATGAAGGACCAGGCCCCAAAACTTCATTATTTCTACTGCGTCTACAGGAGACCAGTTAGAAAATGATGAAGAGGGGTTTTGTTCCAAAAATTGATGAGCGTATAAATTAGTTTGGCCCACCATGAGGTTTACAAGATCCTCAGAGAAAAAGACTTTGAAAAAGTCTAGTTCTGTGAGGCTGGTGGTGTCAAACTTGATTCCTGATTCCGCCACAAAATCAGGAATCAGTGGCTCATAATTTTTGAGGGGCGAGGTCCACACGGGGTCAGTAGTAGGGGGAGGGCGCTGGTTCATCTTTTCTCCTGGGGCGTCTGAGTGGCGGTTCAGCAGCACCTGAAGGACTGCCGCTTTCCCGGCTCCATGTTTTAAAATTGTGTGTAAAGAATAAAGGATCTTCATATTCAATCGCATGCTGGAGTGCCACCTTCTATCTGCTAACAGGATATCAAAGGAAAAATCTTTCTTTGGGCAGAGCACCTGCTGATTAGCGATCACTGGCTGTTTGTGACTGACGCTCACTGGAGTACAAAAAGGTATGCAATTGGAATAAGATCTGTGGTCACTGATCAGCGCTAGGCCGCTGCAGGAAGCGCAAAAAAAAAACAACAGACAACAGTCGAGCGATGAAGTGATGATCAGCACTTGGTGGCAGAAAGGGGGATGGGAAGGTTGAGAGGGGGATTGGGGTGGATGAGGAGGGATCAAAAAATCCTGCTTACATTTGTTGTCTTTCAGATGTCGTCTATCACATGTCTTCTGTAAGATGTCTTCTGGAGCAGGAGCGGCGATTGTGGTGTCACAGGCTTCTGTGGCCCAACACGGCGCACAATCGGACAGCGCGACTGCCCTCTAGAAAAGAAAAATGGTTAGTTGAAAAAAAAGGTAAAGTAGCGAGCACTAGTGCTGATCGGTGATTTGCGTCACCGATCAACCCTCGGCGGCTGCTGGATGTACGCACGGAGGTGGTGCAAAGTGAGGGGGGGTGGGGGAGAAATAATTGACAGGGATGAAAAAAAGTCCTGAAAAGCAGCGAGCATGGACGTAGTCACTGGTCAGTGCTCGGCCGCTGCAGGACGCACAAAAAAAAAAAAAACTGGGGGCAGGGTGGGTAAAAAGAAGGGGGTTAGGGTGGATGAGGGGAGAACAGGGATGGACTTACCAAAGTCTTCTCTGTTCTTCTTTCAGAAGCAGGTTCAGGATCAAGATCTGCAGCAGCAGGACACGGAGCAGGAGACCCAGGAGACCGCAGCAGGACGCCGGAGTAGCAGCGACTGGAGCAGGTGAGAAGAAGGTCTTGTGGTGTCACAGGTGCTTCTGTGGCAACACAAGGCCCAGCACAGAGGTGATCAAACGTGACCGGTCTGTAGAAATCCTCACCAAGTGTGAGGATCTGCAGGGCGGTCACTGGGGGGTAATAGGGTGGTGACAGGTAGGTCACCCGCCGGTCACCTCCCGGTCAGGCACTCTGATTGGTGCGATCGATGATGACATCGATCGCACCAATGAGAGATGGCTGGGGCCTGGGCAGCATCACAGGGGGTCACAGGGAGGTGACAGGTCGGTCACCGCCCTGTGACCGCCTTGTCACCTGTGTTCAGATACTCTGATTGGAGCGATCGATGTCATCATCGATCGCTCCAATCAGAGCTGTCTGGGGCCTCTGCTGACATCACAAGGGGTCATGGGGTGGTGACAGGTAGGTCACAAGCCGGTGACCGCCCAGTCACCGCGCGGTTGCTCTATGATCGGTGTGATCGATGTGATTGTCGATCACACCGATCATAGCAGGTTGGGGAGAGAGCTGGGGTCTCTTAGCAACAGCCTAGGATCGATGCTCTTATGAGCACCGATCCAAAGCTGAACATCACTGTTTCTGGCAATCTGATTGCCAGAAACAGTGAGAAATGCTGTGATTGGCTGTTCAGAATTGAACAGCCAATCACAGCGATCGTAGGTGTGGGGGGAGGCGGCGCCATCTACCCTGAAGTAAGATGGCGCCAGAGATTTAATGCGATCACCACGACTTTGACTTTTGACTTTGCAGTAAGTAATAAAAATGCCTTAAAACATTCTCTCTCTCTCATTATTCTGGCATCTGGGAAAGGTTTATTCTGATTTCATGTCAGATATTGAGAAAAACATTCATGTGTGTCTATTTAAATAGTGTATGTAAACTTGTGGTTTCAACTGTATATAATACACTGATACATTAAATAGAACCAGATACGTATCAAGGTATATATAAAGGAAAGGGTATGGTACTCAGAATGTTTCAATAATCCGCCTCAACGCGTTTCCCCAACAGCTTCATCAGGAGAATTGATACAGGGAAGATAATTCATAATATTCAGCATAGTGTGTCTAATAGCCAGGTGTCCATGTTTAAATATCCCACTTCATCCAAAACCCCTCCCCAGACTAGGAGACCCATTCCTATTCCTAGACGTGAATTGTCATAGGATATATAGAATGGAGTCTGTCTACAATAATGTACTGAACTTGCGCAAATTCTCATGCACTAGCAGTTCGATTATTTCCATACCCTAGTGTGCATGTTCGGAAGTGACGTGCTTTACACTGAAACACCAAATAAACTGATTGCGACCGCCCCACTGGTACCCGTGACTGCGCATTCCCATAGTTATGCGTTCTACGCCAGAACATATCTAGGATCATTGTCTGCGATTGCGTATGCCCGGATGTCTGCGTTTCACGCCGGAGACCATATGGTATTGGATTGCATTCCATCTCACAAAAATCCTCTGAGATCAGCATCATATGAGACTAAAAAAAAATTGCGAAGACACTGGGTCTTCCGTGGGCATAACACTACTCAGACAACACAGGGTGATGGTAAAACAGTGTGGTAATACTTTATTGAACCACAAAATAGGACAATAAACACACAAAACAGTCCTAGCAAATACCCAAGATGGTACAACATTACACAGTCTCACCCATCCTTCTCAGCCTGCCTGGGATAGAACAGCTGCGACTTTGGAAACTTCCAGAGCCGACTACCTCAACCAGTGGCTCCCCGCTTCTGGTGGGCCCCACAAAGAGGAGGTAGCGGCAAGCTTAGGAAGCTAGCAGTCCATCAAGGTACAAGACCAGGAGACCCGAGGGTCCCAACCTGGCCTCTCCAAGAGTTTCCATGGGGCCAGATGACTGGCAGGTCCCAATCTGGCTTCTCCGAATGTCTCCATGGGTTGGAGGGGACTGGTGGGTCCCTCCTGCCAACCCCAAACAATATATCCATGGGGCCAGGTGACTTCTTTGTCCTCTCCTGGTCTCCCCAAAATGTATCCATTTTCTCTCTGATAGTCAAATGGAGAAGATCTGTATCTTTCCAGTCAGGGCCGATACCCTTACAATAGAATCATTTAGAATAGAAATCTGTGCCTCTTTGGATAATGCCATGCAATCCATCTGCTGTCCTGAAGGATGTCTCTCATTCTCTTTGTAAAGTCTTTCTCCAATCTCTGTTTCAAGTGTGACTGCTACAGAAACACATGTCCCTTCTGCTTCTCTGGGCTCAGCCCCCTGAATGGCAGAACTGCTCTCACCCTCCTCCCCCAAAGCTAAGTGTGTATTAGTGGAGGTATCTTTCTCAGGTGACCTCATCACCTGGGTCTACATGTGAGACTCCCTGTGGTGAAGGCTCCACAGGATTCTTCTTTCAACACTTACACACAATGGGCCTAGACAATTTCTTGAACAATGGTTAGCGCAGGGCTCGACAAACCCAGGCGCCTGGTCGCCAGTGGCGCCTAGAAAATGTTGTCTGGCGCCTAGAAAATGTTGCCTGGTGCTTGAGGAGTTGAGAAGAAAAAAAAATACTCTCAATCCAATCCCACCTCCTGCACGGAGTCATCCAATCGGAGGAAGCAGGGACAGTATCACTCAGGCTGCCTTCTCCACTTTGCTCCGCCCCCCTTATGCTCCGGGACTGGACAGGGAGAGTTGGGTTACGGGGGAAGCAGGGCCGGCGTCAGCACCCGGCGTACCCGGGCAAGTGCCGGGGCCCTGGAAAATCAGAGGGGCCCAGCCGCCCACTCACTGTCGGGGCCCGGGCCCACACACCCACCCGCCCACTCACTGTCGGGGCCGGGCCCACACACCCACCCGCCCACTCACTGTCGGGGCCGGGCCCACACACCCACCCGCCCACTCACTGTCGGGGCCGGGCCCATACACCCACCCGCCCACTCACTGTCGGGGCCCTGGCCGCTTCCTCGGCACCTGTTCAGGGACGCAGGCGCTGCTTGATTGCCGGCACTTCCCCCAGACATGGCCGCGCGCTGTCCGGCTGTGTCTGCTAGTAATGACACGGCAGGGTCGACGGCACTGCACCTTTAATTGTGCTTGTGTGTCGCTCCTGCCGCGTCATTACTAGCAGACACAGCCGCACAGCGCGCGGCCATGTCTGGGGGAGTGCCGGCAATCAAACACCGTCGGAGCGGAGGTCCTGCACAGATGGGCGGGTGGGGCCCGGACCCGACCGCAAGTGGGCCCCTCTGATGTTCCAGGGCCATGAAGTCTGTGACACGCCGGGGGCCCTGCACTGCCCCATACCCGAGGAGCTGCTGGACAGGACACTGGACCGGGGACAGGTGAGTGAGGATTCCCCAATCCCCATATTAAAAATATTAGTAATGGGTCTGTGTGAGTGCATGTATGTGAATGTCAGTGTATATGACTGTGTATATATATTTGTCTGTTTTATCTATGTGTATGTCTGTATGTGTACATATGTCTGCGTACCGTGTGTGCGCGCGCATATGTCTGCGTACCGTGTGTGCGCGCGCATATGTCTGCGTACCGTGTGTGCGCGCGCATATGTCTGCGTACCGTGTGTGCGCGCGCATATGTCTGCGTACCGTGTGTGCGCGCGCATATGTCTGCGTACCGTGTGTGCGCGCGCATATGTCTGCGTACCGTGTGTGCGCGCGCATATGTCTGCGTACCGTGTGTGCGCGCGCATATGTCTGCGTACCGTGTGTGCGCACGCATATGTCTGCGCACCGTGTGTGCGCACGCATATGTCTGCGTACCGTGTGTGCACGCATATGTCTGCGTACCGTGTGCGCGCGCGCATATGTCTGCGTACCGTGTGTGCGCACGCATATGTCTGCGTACCGTGTGTGCGCACGCATATGTCTGCGTACCGTGTGTGTGCGTATGTCTGCGTACCGTGTGTGCGCGCGCATATGTCTGCGTACCGTGTGTGCACGCGCATGTCTGCGTACCGTGTGTGCGCGCGCATATGTCTGCGTACCGTGTGTGCGCACGCATGTCTGCGTACCGTGTGTGCGCGCGCATGTCTGCGTACCGTGTGTGCGCGCGCATATGTCTGCGTACCGTGTGTGCGCGCGCATATGTCTGCGTACCGTGTGTGCGCGCGCATATGTCTGCGTACCGTGTGTGCGCACGCATGTCTGCGTACCGTGTGTGCGCACGCATATGTCTGCGTACCGTGTGTGCGTGCATATGTCTGCGTACCGTGTGTGCGTGTGCATATGTCTGCGTACCGTGTGTGCGCGCGCATATGTCTGCGTACGTGAAGGATGAGGGGGCAGGCTGGGCCATGTGTAATAAATATATATATATATATATATATATATATTTATTTCTCCGCCGTATCTGTGCATCATGAATCGTGTATGTGTTAAAAGGGCCCACTGAGACTCTTTCGCCCGGGGCCCAGAAAAACCTGGAGCCGGCCCTGGGGGGAAGGATCGCTGTGGCCGGGGGCCCGTTCTCATCTCCCGCTACCTGTGTAAGTACATACAAAGGCCGTGCTCCCCGGGGAGACGCCGTGTGTGAGGGGGTCTATATGTACAGTTTGTCAACAAAAAAAATTCTGGCTCCTAAATTTTTTGGCTGGCTCCTAGATTCTGAACAACTTTGTCGACCCCTGGGTTAGCGGCTCCTGAGATACTGAGATTAGTGGAATGGTGGACACTTTACAAGTTAAATTAGTGTACATAAACTGACGAGCAAGCAGAACATTAGTAAAACCCAGCCAGTAATCTCCAATAAAACACAATAATGTATTTGTCTTGGATTAACAAATCTAATCGTCTGGCTAATTAAGATTTTATGCTGTATCGTCACACAAGTATTGCACATTCTCCCATCATGCAATAGGCATGTAGATCTACTTCATCACTACATAAAATATGAGATGATGATAGCCCACAGTATATTCCTAAATGGTCAAATTTGACCCCTATTGCATAATTAGAGATACACAAGGATCACCACACTTGTTAATTACTAAATAGTATATATGGGATATAACTGATGAGAAATAATTCTTATATAGAAGCTCAGATATATCGATGAAGTACAACAATATGTGAACCCCATTCACAGGGAACTGAGTAGCAATGGATAGAGTATAAAACCCAAAAATGTAATCCAGAATGGGGCTGTATTCACACAAAACAGGCATAGGAAATTTGCTCATTGAGTCCCTTAGGGGTTTATGAATCAAGTCTGGAAATCTACTTACTTTCCTTTTTGAGGACACATCTATTATGATCACCTCCTCTCACATTGGGTTTAAACTCAATGATACAAAAAGAGATGTCTCCGGTTTCACCTCAATGTGCCCTGTTCATGTGTCTCGACCATGGTTTATATCGCCCAAATGCTCCCCACCCTCCTCCTAGATTGCCTCTTGGTCGTGCATACATAATCTAGGGGGCAGGTGCATGTGGCCACACATACAAGTCCTGAAGTTTTACAGTTGAAATAATCCCTCTGGCTCTGGAAAAAGGTTTTAAGGCCCCGTCACACTTAGCGACGCTGCAACGATCCCGACAACGATATGACCTGTCAGGGATCGTTGCTGCGTCGCTATGTGGTCGCTGGTGAGCTGTCAAACAGGCAGGCTCACCAACGATCAGGGGAGCAGCGACATTGTGGAAAGAATCTTTCCACGATGTCCTGCTCCTAGTTACCAGCCTGCTGAAGCAGGAGCAGGCTGGTAACTATGGTAAACATCAGGTTACTAGGGGCACACGCGAACCTAGTAACCCGTTGTTTATCATGGTTACCACTCTGCTACAGTGAGCGGGAGGTTACCGCTCACTTTAGCAGGCTCGTAACCATGATAAACAACGGGTTACTAGGTGCGCGTGTGCCCCTAGTAACCCGATGTTTACCATAGTTACCAGCCTGATCGTTGCTCCCGCTGGTCACACACAGCAATGTGTGCTGACCAGCGGGAGAGCAACGACCAAAAAATGGTCCAGGACACTTTGCAGCGATCAGCGACCTCACAGCAGGGGCCTGATCGTTGCAAAGTGTCACACATAGCGATATCGCTGGTGAGGTCGCTGTTGCATCACCAAAACCGTGACACAGCAGCGATCTCGCTAGCGATCTCGCTATGTGAGACGGGGGCTTTACCTGTAGAGGAACTCGAGATGTAATTGGATGAGACCATGTAAATCTATGTACATTATTCTCCACATCTAAAGAAACAGCAGATTCTTCTATCCAACCAAGTCCCCTTGCACTAAACGGTCCCTAATTGACCGACCCTTTCTGAAATTATTGTGGGAGTTGATCACACAACACCCCCAGGTCCGGGTTGACTACAAGTACACCCTAGTGTTTTCTGAGGATATTAAAGATATGGTCATTCTGATTGTCCTAAGTTCCTATTACTCGTGTTATCCCATCTTTTTCTTGGTTAGGTATGAAGGAGTGTCTGTACCCTTTTTCCATGAATCTGGTGTTCATGTCTATTTACTGTTTATTAAAATCTGTGACATTAGAGCAGTTTCTTCTCAACCATAAAAATTGGCCCGTGGATATTGTTTTTGTTTTATTTGGAGGATGGGGTGGTGACTTTCCCACTTCAATAGTTTATTAGTGCTTGTAGGTTTATGGTAGATGAGTGTCCCAAGGGTCCCATCCCATTCTTTCTTGATTGGTACATCCAGGAAAGGCAACTGGTAATAATTAAACTCTGATATAAATCTAAGGCCCACTTTATTGATGTTATGTTCCCTGACAAATTCAAGAAACTTTTCACTCGTCCCCGAGCAGATAATAAGAATGTCGTCAATATATCTATACTATGTCCCAGTATATGGATGCCACCACTTATGATCATCCCTGAATATTGTGGTTTCCTCCCACCATCCCAGGAATAGGTTAGCATACGAGGGGGGCACAGGGGCTCCCCATCGCAGTACCCCTGAGCTGGTGGAAGTACTTCCTGTCAAAAAGGAAGAAGTTATGAGTAAGAGTGAATTTTAGAAGATCCTCTATGAAGTCATTATGTCTGCTACACTCTATTGATCTCAATTTCAAGAAACGTCTTACATCCTCATGCGGTATATTGCTGTACAAAGCCTCGATATCTAGTGAAGACTGCTTCCCTACATGCATGTATACATGCTCGAGGGTCTACATGTAGGGGAGCAAGGAAAGGTAAAACCAACTCCAGAGGAATTATTCCAACCTCAGGCGGTACTGTGGGAACATTATACTGTGTGTGGTGCATCATACATACTGCAAAAGGGGCATTACACTGTGGGGGGCATCATACATACTGCATAAGGGGCATAATGAGGGCATTACACTGTGTGGGGACATCATACATCCTGCATAGGGGCATAATGGGGGCATTACACTGTGTGGAGGCATCATACATCCTGCATAAGAGGCATAATGGGGGCATCATACTTACTGTACAAGGGGCATAATGGGGGCATTACACTGTGTGGGCATCATAAATACTACATAAGGGGCATAATGGGGGCATTATACTGTGGGGGGCATCTTACATCCTACATAAGGGGCATAATGGGAGCATTACACTGTGTGGGAGCATCATACATACTGCATAAGGGGCATTACACTGTGGGGGCATCATACATCCTGTATAAGGGACATAATGGGGGCATTACACTCTGTGGGGGCATCATACATCCTGCATAAGGGGCATTACACTGTGGGGGCATCATACATCCTGTATAAGGGGCATAATGGGGGCATTACACTGTGGGGCCAGTAAAGGGGTCCTGTACTATGAGAACAATACGTTTCCTCCCTTCCTGTCTCCATAGTTGGGTCGTATGTATCTATTACAGGAAACAGAACAAAAGCCTTATGATTCTTATAAAGGGGCAACACAAGACCCCAAAAGAGTCTCCGTTCTGAAGGGGTTAATGCCCCCTGCGCCCAGTAATGGGGTCTCCACATACCTCCACCTGCAGAGCCGCCACCACATATATGGCTGCTCTGTGCACACAGGAGCTGTGATGAGGTCACAGGAGGGGAGGAGTCAGGGGTCACATGATCAGGGGCCTCAGTGGATGCAGGACTCTGCTGTGCTGGTTGTCATGGTGCTGGATGAGCTGAAGTTTATGTGTGGGGTCAGGAGGGGTTTACAGTGTGGATGTAGCAGAGCCGCGTGTGTACGAGGTGTACGGAGCAGAGCCGCGTGTGTACGAGGTGTACAGAGCAGAGCCGCGTGTGTACGAGGTGTACAGAGCAGAGCCGCGTGTGTACGAGGTGTACGGAGCAGAGCTGCGTGTGTACGAGGTGTACGGAGCGGAGCCGTGTGTGTACGAGGTGTACGGAGCAGAGCTGTGTGTGTACGAGGTGTACGGAGCAGAGCCGTGTGTGTACGAGGTGTACGGAGCAGAGCCGCGTGTGTACGAGGTGTACGGAGCAGAGCCGCGCGTGTACGAGGGGTACGGAGCGGAGCCGCGTGTGTACGAGGTGTACGGAGCGGAGCCGTGTGTGTACGAGGTGTACGGAGCAGAGCCGCATGTGTACGAGGTGTACGGAGCGGAGCCGTGTGTGTACGAGGGGTACGGAGTGGAGCCGCGTGTGTACGAGGGGTACGGAGCGGAGCCGCGTGTGTACGAGGTGTACGGAGCGGAGCCGTGTGTGTACGAGGGGTACGGAGTGGAGCCGCGTGTGTACGAGGTGTACAGAGCGGAGCCGCATGTGTACGAGGTGTACGGAGCGGAGCCGTGTGTGTACGAGGTGTACGGAGCGGAGCCGCGTGTGTACGAGGTGTACGGAGCGGAGCCGCGTGTGTACGAGGTGTACGGAGCAGAGCCATGTGTGTACGAGGTGTACGGAGCGGAGCCGCGTGTGTACGAGGTGTACGGAGCAGAGCCGTGTGTGTACGAGGCGTACGGAGCAGAGCCGTGTGTGTACGAGGTGTACGGAGCCTTGTGTGTACGAGGTGTACGGAGCGGAGCCGTGTGTGTTTGAGGTGTAGGGAGCAGAGCCTTGTGTGTACGAGGTGTAGGGAGCAGAGCCTTGTGTGTACGAGGTGTAGGGAGCAGAGCCTTGTGTGTACGAGGTGTAGGGAGCAGAGCCGCGTGTGTACGAGGTGTAGGGAGCAGAGCCGCGTGTGTACGAGGTGTAGGGAGCAGAGCCTTGTGTGTACGAGGTGTAGGGAGCAGAGCCTTGTGTGTACGAGGTGTAGGGAGCAGAGCCTTGTGTGTACGAGGTGTAGGGAGCAGAGCCGCGTGTGTACGAGGTGTAGGGAGCAGAGCCGCGTGTGTACGAGGTGTAGGGAGCAGAGCCGCGTGTGTACGAGGTGTAGGGAGCAGAGCCGCGTGTGTACGAGGTGTACGGAGCAGAGCCGCGTGTGTACGAGGTGTACGGAGCAGAGCCATGTGTGTACGAGGTGTACGGAGCGGAGCCGCATGTGTACGAGGTGTACGGAGCAGAGCCGTGTGTGTACGAGGCGTACGGAGCAGAGCCGTGTGTGTACGAGGTGTACGGAGCCTTGTGTGTACGACGTGTACGGAGCGGAGCCGTGTGTGTATGAGGTGTAGGGAGCAGAGCCTTGTGTGTACGAGGTGTAGGGAGCAGAGCCGTGTGTGTACGAGGTGTACGGAGCAGAGCCGTGTGTGTACAAGGCGTACGGAGCAGAGCCGTGTGTACCCGGCGTACGGAGCGGAGCCGCGTGTGTACTAGGTGTACGGAGCGGAGCCGTGTGTGTACGGAGCGGAGCCGCGTGTGTACGAGGTGTACGGAGCGGAGCCGCGCGTGTACGAGGTGTACGGAGCGGAGTCGAGCGTGTACGAGGTGTACGGAGCGGAGTCGAGCGTGTACGAGGTGTACGGAGCGGAGCCGCGCGTGTACGAGGTGTACGGAGCGGAGCCGCGCGTGTACGAGGTGTACGGAGCGGAGCCGCGCGTGTACGAGGTGTACGGAGCGGAGCCGCGCGTGTACGAGGTGTACGGAGCAGAGCCGCGCGTGTACGAGGTGTACGGAGCAGAGCCGCGCGTGTACGAGGTGTACGGAGCAGAGCCGCGCGTGCACGAGGTGTACGGAGCAGAGCCGCGCGTGTATGAGGTGTACAGAGCAGAGCCGCGCGTGTACGAAGTGTACGGAGCGGAGCGTGTACGAGGTGTACGGAGCCGCGCGTGTACAAGGTGTACGGAGCGGAGCCGTGCATGTGCGAAGTGTACGGAGCGGAGCTGTGTGTGTGCGAAGTGTACGGAGCGGAGCTGTGTGTGTACGAAGTGTACGGAGCGGAGCCGTGTGTGTTTATGGAGCCATGTGTGTACATAGCCCTGTGTGTACGGAGCTGTGCATGTACGGAGCGGAGCCGTGTGTGTACGGAGCGGAGCTCTGTGTGTACAGAGCAGAGCCGTGTGTGTACAGAGCTGAGCCGTGTGTACGCTGTATACAGCTGTATACCCCCCCAGGTTCGGTCGCAGACACCGCGGCTCAGACTGTAGAAGAACTGACCCTGGACACTCGGTAAAACTGCGCTTGGACGTCTCTTGTTTCTCGCACAGATATTGATAACATAAGATGGAGTCAGACGAACCCTCCTACAAAACCTGATAACAGTCATTACTACAGGACTGGATGAGAAAGGGATTTATTCTACAAGAAACGCTGGGGCCACAAATGAGAGAATCCGGGCCCCGTGGCTGTATACTCCGGGCCCCCGGCGTGTTAGGACCAGACGGGGTCTTTGTCCCTGGAGCTTCTCTGCTCGGTATAATGAGACTCTGATCTTGTTCTTATAAAGAGGGTTGGAGTAAAATAGAAGCTGCCTGAATATGAGGACCTTGTCTGAGCTCTATGTCCTTGTGTACAGAGCTATGGAGATAGCGCTATTCTCTGTATAATAGATGTGATGTCGCTGGAGCCCTAATATTCCTGTACAGGGGTCTCTGTAGAGATAATCTTACCCCAGCATTATGGATTAGGAGAAAGGAAAAAAGGGATTGGGGACATTTTATTGTAACTTCCGTTAAAAAAAACCCTGTAATCTACTATATAATCGGCTAATGTTTTGGCTAATTTGAATACTATTCCACCTGCTGATTTTGATGCTGATTATGAGGTGTTGTCTGACTTACCTGACGGTAATGAGAATGCAGCCTTCATTGGTGGCATCTCGTCTTCTTTTCTACCTCCCACTAGTCCTGGTAATATTATTGACACCTTTCAGGATCGTGTTATCCGGGAGGTTGAATCATTGATTTATGTACCCCCGCTTTCTAATTTGTCACAAAATGAAAAATCGGCTTTGAATGAAATTAAATCTTGGAAGGATGTTGTTGTACGTAAAACAGATAAAGGTGGTAAAATAGTATTACTTAATAGAGATTTTTATGTGGCAGAGTGATTGTTTCAATTGGCAGATTCCAATACTTCTACACCTTTACCTAGTGACCCCACATTCAAAAATAAAAATTTATTGAGATCTTTATTAAGAAAATACGTAGAGAAAGGCGTTCTATCTAAATCTACTGCTGAAAAGCTTCTGCCAGAATTCGCATTGAGACCTTATTTGTATACTATACCAAAAATCCATAAGTGTACCAAAATCCCCCCAGGCCGCCCTATTGTCTCAGGGGTGGGCTCCCTTTTGGAACCTCTCTCGAGATATATAGATTGGCTTTTAAAACCGTTTCTACAAAAAATACCTTCATTCATAAAGAACACTGATCGTTTTCTGGTTGCTCTAAAGGAGGTTAACTGGCAACCTGATTTTTCTCTATGTTCTATAGATGTTACCAGTTTATACACTCGCATCCCCAAAGCACTAGGGTTGGAGGCAGTAAAAAAATTCCTGATGCAGTCTAATAAAAGTGAGAAATTTTCCTCCTTTATTTTAGAAAGCCTTGATTTTGTACTCTCAGATAACTGTTTTCAGTTCCAGAACCAATGGTACCGCCAGAATATCGGGACTGCAATGGGCACAAATACTTTTTTTTATCTTTTTGTGAAACGCAATTTATCATTTCCTGCAAAAATCCGTTTGTTAAGTATATTAGATCTTTTTTAAGATATATTGATGATATTTTCATTGCTTGGTCGGGTACCGCAGAAGATTTTACGGCTTTTGTTCAGTTTTTGAACACCACAAATACAGCTAATATGAATTTTACTGCGAATTTTGGAGGACTTTTTCTTGATTTTCTGGACGTTTCCATTTCAATTGAAAATAATACCATTCATACAAAATTATTTGAAAAACCTTCAGCTGGTAACACTTTGTTACATTATAATAGTGCTCATCCAGTGCAGACTAAAGCTGGGGTTCCATACAGCCAATTTCTCCCTCTGCGCAAACTGAATACTTCTGACAAAACCTTTCTTGATCAGGCTACAGAGTTGAAAAACAACTTTCTTGCTCGTGGTTATCCTTGAGAAAGCACAAAACTTTACACGAGATAGTCTTTTATCAAAACGCTATAAGTCATCCTCCCATCATGCACAAACGGCTACTAAAAGGTTTGTAACACAGACCTGTAGAAGCGTCTTCACGTGAAACAGCTGTTGTCTGCTTTTTTCTTCCCTGCTCTCCCTGCTTGCCGGACTTTTTATCCTCATGCAATAAAGATACTGCTTTTAAGGACTGGTGAGTGCAGCTCATTTTTCTTTCTTATGGTTATCTTGGAATTATTGATAAGTTTATTATGACATCATAAAGGTGAGTGCAACCAGCACTTATTTAATATATATTTGAATCTTGATACTGCACTTACAATCTGTGCTCTCTCCCCTCTACTTATTTTATAGTATGTTTTTGGAGTGTGGGAGGAAACTGGAGGAAACCCACACAAACATGGGGAGAACATACAAACTCCTTGCAGATGTTATCCTTGGTGGGATTTAAACCCAGGACCCCAGCACTGCAAGGCTGCAGTGCTAACCACTGAGCCACCGTGCTACCCTACCTTTCCACCCCTCTTTGTTACCTCAGGAGCCGGGCTAACTATGGGGCAGCCGCCACTGGCCGTTGAGCACTGGTCAGCTGCCCATATATTGATAGAATGGATGATTCTAAATGCAGCGACACCAAATATCTGTATATTTTATTTTTTTTGTTATTGTTTTATTTTGAATGTGGTGAAAGGGGGCGATTTAAACTTTTATATTTTTTAAATATTTTTAAAAACATTTTTTTTTTACTTTTCACGTCCTTCAATAGTCTCTATGGGAGAGTAGAAGCTGCGATCATCAGATCACCTGTGTGTAGCAGAAATGCTCACTGGCTATGAGCGCCGACCGCTAGGCGGCGTTCATAGCGTCCTGGCAATGACAACCGCAGGGGTCTCCTGCAGACCCCAGGTTGTCATGCCAGCCAATCAGCGATTCACGGTCATGTGACCTGGTTTTGGCTCCCATTCCTGACCGAATACTGACCAAAAACTGATAGTGGGGCCATAGCCTTAATTTGAGGGTATTCACATCCTAATTGAAGGGTTTAGGAATTACAGCTCTTTAATATGGAGCAGTATCTTTTTCATGGGACCAAAGTAATTGGACAATTATCTCAAAAGCTCTTTCATTGACTGCATGGGCTCTTCCCTCATTAATCCATCATCAATTAAGCAGGTAAAAGGTCTGGAGCTGATTCCAGGTGTGGCATTTGTATTTGGAAACTGTTGCTGTGAACCCATAACGCGGAAAAGAGCTCTCATGGAAGTGAAACAGACCATCATTATATTATATTAATATTATAGTGTAAGAAATGCACAGTGGCATAAAGTAACCTCACCAGTCAAAAGGGAAAAACACACCCGACGCACGTTTTGCACCTGGCTTCGTCATGGGGAGATGGTGGACTGAACAACCAGGCTATTTACATGTAGGACCCAATAAAAAAAGTTGTAACGCATGTGGATTCCTACACATACAAAATGAATGGAACATCATCCAAGAAGCGGTAGTAACTTCAGACACTATCTTCAGATGGCCCGCCCACTGAAAACAAGGTGCCTGTGCGCATGATTGATGGTGCTGTTTTCATGTGATGCGATCAACACGTGAGAGGAAGCAGTCATCTCACTGGTGACGCGCCAATACTGGAGGTGCTGACGGATTCGGCACATAAAAAAATCACATGATAATGAATAATGTGGTGGCAGAATGGGAAGTGATGTACGATCACATCATTATAGTCACGGTCATGTGGCTGGGCAGAGAAGATCACATGGACAGCAGTCACATGATCAGTTCTTCACAATACAGATGGACAATCACCTAAAACATAGTGCGAAAGCAACCCTGGAGGTTTTTTACTGTAAAGCAGTTAAATATTCTGTAATGGCGCAATGGTCACGTCAGTCACCAGATCTCGACCCCATCGAGCTGCATTTCACAGGCTGAAGACAAAACATAAGGGAGAAAGACCCACAAACAACCAACAACTGAAGTCACTGCAGGAAAGGCACAAAGGAGGAAACCCAGCGTTTGGTGACGTCCATGGCTTCCAGACTCCAGGCCGTCATTGCTGCAAAGGATTCTCTACAAAGTATTAATGAGCATTTTATTTATGGTAAAGTTAATTTCTCCAATTACTTTTCAGCCCCTGGAATGAGGAGGCTTTGTAGAAAAATGGTTGTAATTCCTAAACGTTTCACAGGAGATTTTTGTTTAATCCTTTTAATTAAACCTGAAAGTCTCCACTACAATTACATCTCAGTTGTTTCATTTTAAATCCAGATTAGCGGCTGCAGAGCTGAAATCACGAAGATTCACTGTCCAAATATTTCTGGACCGAACTGTATTCATATATTTACACTCTATGGATAAATATTGCATCTCTTGCCCCCAAAACAAAACCCAAAATGTTCCCCTGCCCCTTTTCCTAACTCCCAATCCCCAAATAGACAAGGACATTCGGAGTTTCCAATCCTCCCTCTTAGGCCACGGTCCCACTATCAGTATTTTTTCTCAGGAGTGGGAGCCAAAACCATGTGAGGAGCAATCAGAGAAAAGGTAAAATAGAAACAAGTCACCAATTCTGCATTTATCACCCACTCCTGAGAAAAAATACTGACCGAATACTGACCAAATACTGATAGTGGGGCTGCGGCCTTTTGTAGACAACGCATCTTCAGCCTCGGCTCTTTACCTCCTACAGACAAAATGGTGGGAAAACAAAGCACTTTTTATTAATCCGTTATATTTTATTACAGTTTTTATTACAGGGAAATTACAATAAAATGTCTCCATTCTCTTTTTCCCTTCTCCCAATCCATAATGCTGGGGTAAGATTATCTCTCCAGAGACCCCTGTACAGGAATATTAGGGCTCCAGCGACATCACATCTATTATACAGAGAATAGCGCTATCTCCATAGCTCTGTACACAAGGACATAGAGATCAGACAAGGTCCTCATATTCAGGCAGCTTCTATTTTACTCCAACCCTCTTTATAAGAACAAGATCAGAGTCTCATTATACCGAGCAGAGAAGCTCCAGGGACAAAGACCCCGTCTGGTCCTAACACGCTGGGGGCCCGGAGTATCCAGCCACAGGGCCCGGATTCTCTCATTTGTGGCCCCAGCGTTTCTTGTAGAATAAATCCCTTTCTCATCCAGTCCTGTAGTAATGACTTTGTTATCAGGTTTTGTAGGAGGGTTCGTCTGACTCCATCTTATGTCATCAATATCTGTGCGAGAAACAAGAGACGTCCGAGTGCAGTTTTACCGAGTGTCCAGTGTCAGTTCTTCTACAGTCTGATAAAGAGCCGCGGTGTCTCCCACCGAACCTGGGGGGTATACAGCTGTATACAGCATACACACAAGGCTCTATACACACACGCGGCTCTGCTCCGTACACGTGCGGCTCCGCTCCGTACACCTCGTACACACGCGGCTCCGCTCCATACACCTCGTACACACGCGGCTCCGCTCCGTACACCTCGTACACACGCGGCTCCGCTCCGTACACCTCGTACACACGCGGCTCCGCTCCGTACACCTCGTACACACTCGGCTCCGCTCCGTACACACGCGACTCTGCTCCGTACACCTCGTACACGCGGCTCTGCTCCGTACACCTCGTACACACGCGGCTCCCCTCCGTACACCTCGTACACACGCGGCTCCGCTCCGTACACCTCGTACACACGCGGCTCCGCTCCGTACACACACGGCTCCGCTCCGTACACCTCGTACACACGCGGCTCCGCTCCGTACACCTCGTACACACGCGGCTCCGCTCCGTAAACCTCGAACACACGCGGCTCCGCTCCGTACACCTCGTACACACGCGGCTCCGCTCCGTACACACACGGCTCCGCTCCGTACACCTCGTACACACGTGGCTCCGCTCCGTACACACGCGGCTCCGCTCCGTAAACCTCGTACATACGCGGCTCCGCTCCGTACACCTCGTACACGCGCGGCTCCACTCCGTACATCTCGTACACGCGCGGCTCCGCTCCGTACGCCTCGTACACACGCGGCTCCGCTCCATACACCTCGTACACGCGCGGCTCCGCTCCGTACACCTCGTACACGCGGCTCTGCTCCGTACGCCTCGTACACACGCGGCTCTGCTAAGTACGCCTCGTACACACACGGCTCTGCTCCGTACACCTCGTACACACGCGGCTCTGCTCCGTACACCTCGTACACACGCGGCTCTGCTCCGTACACCTCGTACACACGCGGCTCTGCTCCGTACACCTCGTACACACGCGGCTCTGCTCCGTACACCTCGTACACGCGCGGCTCTGCTCCGTACACCTCGTACACGCGCGGCTCTGCTCCGTACACCTCGTACACGCGCGGCTCCGCTCCGTACACCTCGTACACGCGCGGCTCCGCTCCGTACACCTCGTACACACGCGGCTCCGCTCCGTACACCTCGTACACACGGCTCTGCTCCGTACACCTCGTACACACGCGGCTCTGCTCCGTACACCTCGTACACACGCGGCTCTGCTCCGTACACCTCGTACACGCGCGGCTCTGCTCCGTACACCTCGTACACGCGCGGCTCTGCTCCGTACACCTCGTACACGCGCGGCTCTGCTCCGTACACCTCGTACACGCGCGGCTCTGCTCCGTACACCTCGTACACGCGCGGCTCTGCTCCGTACACCTCGTACACGCGCGGCTCTGCTCCGTACACCTCGTACACGCGCGGCTCTGCTCCGTACACCTCGTACACGCGCGGCTCTGCTCCGTACACCTCGTACACGCGCGGCTCCGCTCCGTACACCTCGTACACGCGCGGCTCCGCTCCGTACACCTCGTACACACGGCTCTGCT
The DNA here is from genome assembly GCF_046119375.1 of Phyllobates terribilis. Taxonomy (NCBI): domain Eukaryota; kingdom Metazoa; phylum Chordata; class Amphibia; order Anura; family Dendrobatidae; genus Phyllobates; species Phyllobates terribilis. Next base: position 5,742,234 of record NW_027362858.1, read on the forward strand.
CCGTACACCTCGTACACACGCGGCTCCGCTCCGTACACCTCGTACACACGGCTCTGCTCCGTACACCTCGTACACACGCGGCTCTGCTCCGTACGCCTCGTACACACACGGCTCTGCTCCGTACGCCTCGTACACACACGGCTCTGCTCCGTACGCCTCGTACACACACGGCTCTGCTCCGTACACCTCGTACACACGCGGCTCTGCTCCGTACGCCTCGTACACACACGGCTCTGCTCCGTACGCCTCGTACACACACGGCTCTGCTCCGTACGCCTCGTACACACACGGCTCTGCTCCGTACACCTCGTACACACGCGGCTCTGCTCCGTACACCTCGTACACACGCGGCTCTGCTCCGTACACCTCGTAGACACGCGGCTCCGCTCCGTACACCTCGTACACACGCGGCTCTGCTCCGTACACCTCGTACACACGCGGCTCTGCTCCGTACACCTCGTACACACGCGGCTCTGCTCCGTACACCTCGTACACACGTGGCTCTGCTACATCCACACTGTAAACCCCTCCTGACCCCACACATAAACTTCAGCTCATCCAGCACCATGACAACCAGCACAGCAGAGTCCTGCATCCACTGAGGCCCCTGATCATGTGACCCCTGACTCCTCCCCTCCTGTGACCTCATCACAGCTCCTGTGCGCACAGAGCAGCCATATATGTGGTGGCGGCTCTGCAGGTGGAGGTATGTGGAGACCCCCATTACTGGGCGCAGGGGGCATTAACCCCTTCAGCACCGAGACTCTTTTGGGGTCTTGTGTTGCCCCTTTATAAGAATCATAATGTTTTTGTTCTGTTTCCTGTAATAGATACATACGACCCAACTATGGAGACAGGAAGGGAGGAAACGTATTGTTCTCATAGTACAGGACCCCTTTACTGCCCCACAGTGTAATGCCCCCATTATGCCTCTTATGCAGGATGTATGATGCCCCCACAGTGTAATGCCCCCATTATGCCCCTTATGCAGGATGTATGATGCCCCCACAGTGTAATGCCCCCATTATGCCTCTTATACAGGATGTATGATGCCCCCACACAGTGTAATGCCCCCATTATGCCCCTTATGCAGGATGTATGATGCCCCCCACACAGTGTAATGCCCCCATTATGCCCCTTATGCAGGATGTATGATGCCCCCCCACACAGTGTAATGCCCCCATTATGCCACTTATGCAGGATGTATGATGTCCCCCACACAGTGTAATGCCCCCATTATGCCCCTTATGCAGGATGTATGATGCCCCCCACACAGTGTAATGCCCCCATTATGCCCCTTATGCAGGATGTATGATGCCCCCCACACAGTGTAATGCCCCCATTATGCCCCTTATGCAGGATGTATGATGCCCCCCACACAGTGTAATGCCCCCATTATGCCCCTTATGCAGGATGTATGATGCCCCCCACACAGTGTAATGCCCCCATTATGCCCCTTATGCAAGATGTATGATGCCCCCCACACAGTGTAATGCCCCCATTATGCCCCTTATGCAGGATGTATGATGCCCCCACAGTGTAATGCCCCATTATGCCCCTTATGCAGGATGTATGATGCCCCACACAGTGTAATGCCCCCATTATGCCCCTTATGCAGGATGTATGATGCGCCACACAGTGTAATGCCCCCATTATGCCCCTTATGCAGTATGTATGATGCCCCACAGTGTAATGCCCCCATTATGCCCCTTATACAGGATGTATGATGCCCCCACACAGTGTAATGCCACCATTATGCCCCTTATGCAGGATGTATGATGCCCCCACACAGTGTAATGCCCCCATTATGCCCCTTATGCAGGATGTATGATGCCCCCACAGTGTAATGCCCTATTATGCCCCTTATGCAGGATGTATGATGCCCCACACAGTGTAATGCCCCCATTATGCCCCTTATACAGGATGTATGATGCCCCACACAGTGTAATGCCCCCATTATGCCCCTTATGCAGTATGTATGATGCCCCACAGTGTAATGCCCCCATTATGCCCCTTATACAGGATGTATGATGCCCCCACACAGTGTAATGCCACCATTATGCCCCTTATGCAGGATGTATGATGCCCCCACACAGTGTAATGCCCCCATTATGCCCCTTATGCAGGATGTATGATGCCCCACACAGTGTAATGCCCCCATTATGCCCTTTATGCAGGATGTATGATGCCCCCACACAGTGTAATGCCCCCATTATGCCCTTTATGCAGGATGTATGATGCCCCCACACAGTGTAATGTCCCCATTATGCCCCTTATGCAGGATGTATGATGCCCCCATTATGCCCCTTATGCAGGGTGCATGATGCCCCCACAGTGTAATGCCCCCATTATGCCCCTTATGCAGTATGTATGATGCCCCCACACAGTGTAGTGCCCCCATTATGTCCCTGTAATCAGGTGACAGGATACAACACACAGGTAAACTGAAACCCTTTAATCGTATGTTATTTTACTGACAGGAATGACGGTCCGGACACATATAGGCCATTATGCTCTGCGGCGTGGAACACATAACTACGGTCATGCGCAGTCACAGGTACGAGTGGCGCGACGGCAATCAGTTTATCCGGCGTTTCAGTGTAAAGCGCGTCACTTCCGGACATGCACACTAGGGGATGGACATTATCGGACCTCTAGCTCATGAGAAGTAGCGTAGGTGCAGTACATTATTGTAGACAGACTCCATTCTGTATATCCTATGACAATTCACCTTTAGGAATGGGAATGGGTCTCCTAGTCTGGGAGGGGTTTTGGATGAAGTGGGCTATTTAAACATGGACACCTGGCTATTAGGCACACTATGCTGAACATCATGAATTATCATCCCTGTATCAAGCCTCCTAATGAATCTGTTGGGGAAACGTGTTGGGGCAGATTATTGAACCATTCTCTGATGAGTACCATACCCTTTCCTTTATATATACCTGGAGACATATCTGATCCTATTTAATTTATCAGTGTATTTTTTGATATATATCAGCATGAACTAGAGCTTCGGAGAGAGCGGGGGCACCATTGTTGTGGGTGCTAACCTCCGCAGCTAGGCAGTATCCGCTTTGTTTAGGTATGGGATAGGGTATGGTAGCGACTGTATCAATTATTCAGCAGCATCATTGTTTAGATCTGTTTATATACATCCACACCAAGTCATTGCGCTTGTAATTTTGCTAGCTTAAGTATATTGTTGATTTTAGGGATATATTCTTTTATGTTTGGAGGTTCATTGTCTTTCCAGTGCAAAGCTATCAGCTTCCTGGCCTGGTATAGTAGACGGAGGATAGCTATCTGATGGGCCTCTTCAGTTGGTAAGCCACTTACATATCCTAATAGACACACAATAGGATCATGGGGAATCTCACATTCAAACACATTGGACACAAGATCTAGAATCTCTCTCCAGAATCCCCTAAGTTTAGGGTAGTTTCACATTACGTGACTTAGGTCTGCATCAGGATTACCACACCTATAACAGTTTGAGTCGTTTTTGTAACCAAAATTGTGTAAGCGCAAAGTGGTATTATATACTCTATGAATCAGATAGTATTGCAAAAGTTTTTGCCTCTTGCTTGTCGACACTAGTGGTATGGACTTTACAATATCTTCCCATGTGTCTTCCTCTATTGGGCCCAGGTTTTTCCCTTTAGTTTTAAGATTACTACCTTGCTCTTTGAGGACCTGTTCCATTAGACATTTATAATGGAGCGAGATTACCCCTCTTGTTGACCCCTTCCCCACCACTGTGTCCAAGAAAGCTGTTCCTCTACTTTGAATAATAGGCTCCCGACCATTTTTTGTCATGAAGGCGTGCCTCAACTGCAGGTATTTATAAAATCCCTTGCTGGAGACCCCAAACTAATTCTGGAACTCCTGGAAAGAATTAAACTTACCATCCTTGACTAATTGTACGATCTTATAAAGTACCAGTCTTTGCCATTGACCAAACAACTCCAGGCTATCGAATTCTGGATAGTTAAAATTATTCCATATGGGTGAGTATTTTGAGTATCCCACTATCCCCATTATCTTTTTAACTTTAGACCATATTTTATGAATCCCTCTGATTGTTCCTCTAACTAGCTCGTAATTCTAGCCAATGAGGATGGGAGTTCCGGCTCTCCCATCCCCTCAAATGCTGTAATTGTGAGGAAAGATAATACACCAGTGGGTCAGGAACCGCAAGTGCTCCATCCCCCTTTGGTCTCTGCAGGGTCTCAAGTTTTATCCTTGGCACCTTTTTTTCCATATTAAGTCTCTAAAAATTCTATTAACTTTATAAAAAACTTGTAAAGGAAGCCATATTGATGCATTATGCAGCAGGTACATTAACTGTGGCATGAGGATGATCTTAATTAGATTGGTTCTCCCTATCACCGACAGGGGCAACTTACACCAAGCTGCAATTTTGTTTTGGGGGGGGTCAATATTTAGAGATAAATACTTCTCCATATTCTCGCTTATTTTAATCCCAAGATACTTAAATGAGTGGACAATTTTAAGATGTCCCACTTCCATTGCTTCATTTGAGAGTTTAGTTCCCACCATCATAAGCGCTGATTTACCCCAATTAATAGAGAGGCCTGACAAAGAGCCATTGTTGTTAATAATTGCCATGACTTCCCTCAATGATTCCGGACAGTTATCTAGAAAAAGAAGTATATCGTCTGCATGTAATGCGATTTTTTTTCTTGATGGTCATCATAAGGGAACCCCTGAACCCTTGGGGAGAGGCGAATTGCTGCAGCCAACGGCTCTATAGCAATGGCGAACAACAGTGGAGAAAGTGGGCATCCCTGCCTTTTGCCCCATATCTGATTTATGACTGTTAACTTGAATTTTGGCTTGGGGGGCAGAATAAAGAAGCTTAATCCAGGAGATAAATGTATTCCCAAATCTCATGTGTGACAATGTACTCCACAGAAAGGCCCACTCTATACTGTCAAAGGCTTTGGCTGCATCCAAAGATGCTATAGCCATGTAGCTGTTATTTTGATTAGGGAAAGACCTAGAATTGTTGGGAAGCTGAAGGTTTAAGTACAGTCTACGTATATTAATCGCTGTTGACATGTTTGGCATAAAGCCTGCCTGGTCTTGGTGGATTATGGACGTTATTACTTTAAGCCTATTGGCTAGTAACTTTGCCAGTATCTTAATGTCCACCGTAAGTAATGAAATAGGGCGATTGAAATCACTACAATTATGGCCTCGTTCATGGACTGTGGAAGTCTCCCACTCTGTAATGCCTCATTGTAAACCTCCATCAATTGTGGAAGAATATATTTGCTATACTTTTTGTAAACCTCTACCGTGATACCATCCTCTCCTGGTGCCTTATTATATGATAAGGAGCCCAAGGCTTCTTCTAATTCCCCAAGTGAAAGTGGTTTGTCTAAGAGTTGGGATTCTGTGTTTGTCTGTGCAGGGAGAGAGGGGAAAGGAAGCCCTCTAGGTCTTCCGTCGTGGGTTGTACCTTTGAGGTATACAATGAAGCATAGAAATCTCTAAACACCCTAAGTATATCCGGGGGAGAACAGAGCTCTACTCCCATCGAATCTTTGATAGTCCCAATATATGATGATTTTTGTTGTGTCTTAACAACCATAGCCAACATGTGCCCTGCTCCCTCCCCCTATTCATAAAGTGTCTGCTTCATAAAGAACCTCTTATTAGTCGCTTTTGTGATTTAGGCTATGTGCCCACGATGCAGAAATGCTCAGGATTTTTTCCTGAGCGTTTCTGCATCTCCCTGGCAGAAAAAACGCATGCGGATTGTACATGCGTTTTTCCTGCCAGGGACATGCGGATGTGAAGCGTTCTTCACTTGCATTTTCGCATGCGGGTTGACAAACGCTTTCCAAGCAATTTTAGCATCACTTGGAAAGTGCTTGTCAACTTGGTCACACTATATAAATCCATGCAAACGGCATGGATTTATATAGTGTGACCGTAAAGAATGTTTAAAAAAAAAAAAAAAAAAAATCTATACTTGCCTTCTGATGTCCCCCAGAGTATTGCTTCGCTCCGTCCTGGCATGCTGGCAGCTCGCGGTGTACTACACTGAAGGACCTGCCGTCACATGACTATGACATCAGCGCAGGTCCTTCAGTCCACCGCGATCTGCCGGCAAGGGAGTACAAGCGCAGCGGGGGCCATCAGAAGGTAAATATGATACATATTTTTATTCTTTTTTTTACAGGTTCTATGGTACCTGGGTTCGGAGGAAAGTCTCCTGTCCCCCACACCCGGGTACCATCCACACATTGAATCGCTTGGATTCCACATCCACAGATGCAGTTATGCGGAATCCAAGCGATTCAATGCAAGTCAATGGCGGTGAAAACGCAGCGCTTCCGCAAAATAATTGGTAGTGCTGCTTTTTTTTCCGCAATGATAATCCGCAGCGGAAATTTCAGCTGCATGTGCATAGCACATGCGCATTATCATTGGGGAACATGGCTGGCCTTCTACCATGCATTTTTTAAGCGTTTCTGCAGCGTTTTTGCCGCTGCGGAAAGCTTAAAAAAAGCATCGTGTGCACACAGCCTAAGGCTATGTGCCCACGTTGCGGACCTGAAGCATATTTTTTACGCTTCTCCCTGGCGGGAAAATCGCATGCGGATATTACATGCGGTTTTCCCGCCAGGTAGAAGCGTTTGTGAGGCGTCTTTGCATGCATTTCCGCATGCGGGTTATCAAGCACTTCTCCAAGCATCACTTGGAAAAGTGCTTGACAACTTGTTCAGAATGGTAAAAAATAAAAAAATAAACTTTATACTCACCTTCTGATGCATTCTCTGCCCCGTCCGGAGTCTTGAGCGGCTCACGCTGTTGTGTGCAGGACCTGCGGTGACGTCATTGAGTCATGTGGTGGGTCACATGACTCAATGACGTGGCAGGTCCTTCAGACAACAGCGCGACGGAGGGAAAACATCAGAAGATAAGTATAAACTTTATTTTATTCTTTTTTTTACAGGTTCTTTGGTACCCAGGTCTGGATGAGAGTCTCCTCTCCTCCAGACTTGGGTACCATCCGCACATTGATTCCGCAGCGCTTCCGCAAAATTAATGAACATGCTGCGGATTTTTGACTGCAGCATATACGCTGCGGAAAAATCCGCAGCATGGGCATTGACATTGCGGAATGCCATTGGGGACCATGGGGTGCGGATCTACATGCGTTTTTCAAGCGTTTACGCTGCGGAAATTCCGCAGCATATACGCTTGAAAAACGCTACGTGGGCACACAGCCTAAGTGTTGTTTCAGTTGACCTGGAGAGTCTTGTAAGTTTTTATTTGTTAGAGTGTAGGGGTTCTGCACATGCTAAGTTTCTGCCCTTTGCACCTCCACCATTAGGTACTTCTCCAGTGCTCTGGAAAGTGCTTTAACACCATTAATCTCTTTGATCAACAGCCCCCTTAGGGCCTCCCAGATCATCAGTACAGAGGCCGTGCCCTTGTTGACCTCGAGAATTCTGTTATTAATTTAGGGATATTATTGTCAGGTGGTATGACCCCCAGCCAAAAAGGATTAAACCTCCAGGAACGATTGGGCAAACTGCCATTACCAGAGAAAATTAGTTCCACCATAAGCGGTGATTGATCCAAGAGCCCACGGGGAAGATATTCAATTTTACCAATCATCCCTGCAGCAGAGGCATTGTTTATTATAAGATCTATACATGACAGTGAACCATGCACGGCTGAGTGACATGATAATATTTTATCTTCGGATGTCTTGCCTTCCATATGCCTATCAGTGACGCCTCTTCTAGTACTCTTCCGAATGGGATTTTCCCATCCCTTGATGCACCCCCCGAGAGTCTATCCATCATGTAGTGTACTGTATTATTAAAGTCTCCCACAATCATTAAGGAGCAACCGGGGTATTTACTAGCAAATATTAGGACGTTTTGGAGAACCGATCCCGTATACGGTGGAGGGACATGAATCGTAGTTATAATGACCAGAGTATTAAGTAACTTCCCAAACAGGCATATTTATCTCCCCTCTTTGTCTATCTCTTCATCAGTACATTGAAAGGGAGTGGAGTGATGAAACAAGATACTGACCCCTCCAGAATATCTAGAGAACACTGAGTGATAACCTGATCCTATCCAGGAGGGGGTTAACAATTTGGTGGTTTGTGTTGTTTCATCTGTTTCTTGAAGGCATATTATTGAGGGCTCACTTCGAGATTTACGAGCATACTCGGGCGAGTACCTCTTATCATCGGAGTGCTCGGCGTGTACGTTTTTCCTGTTCCGTGAACATGATAAACTTACACTCCGAGCACTCCGATGATAAGAGGTACTCGCCCGAGTATGCTCGTAAATCTCGAGCAACGAGTATACTCGCTCAACACTACTCTAAATATATCCTAAAATGAACCTTTAATAATTGGGTCACTGCGACCGTAGCACAATATTTCCTCCCGTAGGGACTAGGGTAGAGTAATGGGCCGTAACCACACCAAACGGTTGCAGTGGGGGGAGAGGACAAAACGTCCCCAGTCTCACTGTTTGTTCCAACTTTTTTTACAACTACCATATATTTAACAGTTGTCTTAGGCGTCTCTTTAGCGCACAAGTGTGGGCGACCACAGATCTGTGAACGCCTAAAAAGATGGAGACCACTGGAGCAGACGCCAAATGGAGCCCAAAGTGTCTCCATCTGCCTCATTATCGTGGGTGGTTCCATTGGGGGTTTTGTCTGAATCACATTTCTGTGGTATTTACATGGAAATCCCGACGTAAGTGCTGAATGTGGAACACAAGATTGTGATCCCAGCCTTATACTGAAAGTGATCAAAAATGTTATGAACCCCAAAATGTTACCAATAGTGAAGAGCGATTACGCTTCATTAACCCTTTCGGCGAGCACGCTTGGGTGCTCGTTGAGTATTTTGGTGTGCTCTTCGTTTCATTCTATGTCGCCGCGCCTGCAGGTGTCACGGCTGTTAGACAGTTGTGACACATGCAGAGATAAGCCGCTAGCAGAGGATTATCTACAGGAAAAACAAATGATTAGCCTCTGAAATTGAGGATGCCAGATCCTTCTCTGCCCTGACATCATCTGTCAGGAGGCCCCCAAATACATTATATGATTATAAAGTTGACCAAACCCTCCAAAATCAGTGCTTTCATGCAACTTTAGTCTAATGTATTTGGGGGATGTTAAAATGTAACCTATTGGACGCTGTCTCTGGCCCGGCCTAATAGACTTTCGTACATTGCAGGCCCAGACACCATTATTAAGCATTTCAGTATCGTGGTAACTAGACAGCCCCATACTATCCAGTACTTGGGAGAGGAGGGTCATTGAGCCGGACTCTGTCAAGCCTTCTGAGATGCCATGTTTGCTTATGATAGCAGCAAGTGGGTAAACTGCCAGGGTTTTGTTGAAGCCCCACCTGTGCCATCCCTGCAGTGTACAACTATGTTCTGGTGCCCAAAAGAGCGATTTTTTTTTTTTATTTATTTATTTTTTTTTAAACAATGTTTACCGTGTTGAAAATGGCAAAATGTGTTTTATATTTTTTTGCATGTTTTTTTTCTTTTTGCAAGAATTGTTGGTGCCAATTTTCTTTTGAAACAATTTAATATTTGCTTTTTTTTCTGGAGGTTTTCTTGTAATATAGGAAAGCCTAAGGCCAGAAATAAACCCCATAATACACAGTATATTGAGAGTTCAGTATCAAATAATTTATGTCCGCAGTGTTTGTGGAGACAAAAAAGCTTTTATAAAAGCCTCAAACATCTGTGTGTGAATCAGACATGAGAACTAACATGACAGAAGATTACAGCCCGGGGAAGACGGGAAACATTCATATAGACGGCCGGTGGAGATGTAGTCAGTGACTGACTCTGGCCAAATATGTTTCTAGAGCCGTAGTAGAAGATGAAGATGTCGTCCTCCTCATGAAGTAGTTATTTCTCATGTCACGTGTAATGAATATCTCCTGCAGTATTGCTAATGCCGATTCCAGTGTCGGTAAATGAAATGAGAATTAGCAATAAGGAAGATGAGTCTATGAGAAAGGTATTCAGCTGCAGACTCCGAGGAAGAAACTGCTTGTTGTCTGTGGCCTAAAATATAAAGTTTTTATTAGTAGATGTAAAGAAGGAAACTAGATACGGTAAAATAATATATCTCCTCATATGTTTCCCTTATTATCTCCAGTAATTGTATTATTACACAGGATTTTTATGATGTTACATCGGCTCATCATCTTCTCATTCAGGTCCCTACAATATCAGATCCCCTCAGTGAAGATCTACTATAAAAGAGAATTTTCCTGATTTACCCATCAAAGATAGTTATGGACAGAAACAAGATGGTGGAGAGGATATTACACCTCACCCTAGAGATCCTCTTCCGGCTTACTGGAGAGGTGAGAGATTCTGATGACGTCACATTACATCATTCTTATCTATGGGAATAACAGATGGACAGAACTGGAGAGGTGAGGACTCTGGAAATGTCTGGAGTGAGATTTATTAATGTGTCTCTCCATAACCAGGATTACACAGTAGTGAAGAAGACCTTTAGTGAGCGCTGTCAGGACCCTGTGTCTGAGGGATGGGGAAGACCCCTGAGCCCAATCACTGGGCCTCCACCTCACCCCCTGATACATGAGGACAACAATGACCAGAAGATCCCAGAACTCGCCTACAAGATGATTGAGCTGCTGACAGGAGAGGTGACACTGCTGGGAATGCTGGGATATTATACAGTAACGCTATGAAGGGATCGGGGGAATAACGGTATCATTGTATGTGTCAGGTTCCTATAAGGTGTCAGGATGTTGCTGTCTATTTCTCCATGGAGGAGTGGGAGTATTTAGAAGGACACAAAGATCTATACAAGAACATCATGATGGAGGTTCCCCAGCCCCTCACATCACCAGGTAATAGACAGGACTAAATACACACGGCCTATAATTATCTGTATGTAAAGAATGAATTCAGTCCCTGTATGTGTTTCCTCCAGATCTATCCAGTAAGAGGACAACACCAGACAGATGTCACTGTCCTCTTCTTCCACAGGACTGTAAACAAGAAGATCCCAATGTTCCTCAGGATCATCAGGTAGATGGAGAGAAGGTGTCATGAGATCTCCCCTATGATGTGTAGACGGCTGTGAAGGTCTTGTGTTCAGTCTTGTTTTATCCACCAGTATTATGTGTTTTATACTTGTGTGATGAGAACGGTGGAGATGGCAGGATTAGAGCTGAACATAGATGGGACTTCTCCATCTGTTTGTGACTTTTACAATATTTGTTTCAGGGTGAAGATCTGACCCATATTAATACTACAGATACATATGTGATGGGTGATGAGTTGTGTAAAGAGGAGATTCCTACATATTACAACCCAGGTGAGTAGTAACCACGAAATGTTGAGACGTCTCCGATTTTTCTCAGACTACAAGCTGTGGCTGCTTTTTCGGTTGTGTAGACTGGCCGTGTCACAATCATGTGATCACCATTTTGCCTCTAGACCACAGCATTCTCCTCCACCCAAATTTGTTCAAATGACTTTGGGTATTGAAAGTCCTTTTCTATAGAACTTACAACCAGGAAGATCCACATACGTAAATTAGAAGATGCTGACTCTGCCCAGATCTGTAAACTACAAAGCCAAATGACAACGTACTTAAAATGTAGAAGCCTATAAACAGACTTTGTAGTGAACGGCACTCCTAACAAGATATAAATTCTATACTAGACAAGGAGTATAACAGGCAAAATAAATAAAATAGTAATGTCATAGAAAATTTGAAAATCTTTTCTTCACCCCTGTCATAGATATTAAGAAGTCTCTCTCCCAGACCCCTCATTGCCTCTCACCCCTCCCTTATCCCTCATTTGTCACAAGAGGAGAGCTGACAGCCCAGCATCTGTCTCCCTGCAAATTATCACCCACAGCCAAAGTAGCTTAAACAAACGCTGGCACACAAGAGGTGTCACCAACTCGATTAAAAATGCGAGGGTCTTTCCCCCTGCAGAGGCAGGAGTTAGACACACTCTGCGACAACTTAGCTCCAGCTGAGGAAGCTTGACTCCCAGGACGTCAAAGGGAATTTATCAGAGGTCTCACAGGATTTTCGGAACCAAAACGAAATATGGAATAACTAAAGTTCCATATGTCCGATAATAACGGGATCTATTTTTAGTGGCAGGGTCAGCCAAGGAACCATCTGCTATTTTTCCATTGCCATAAGCCTCCAGGGATCGGTAATGCAAAAGTTCCAGAATAGCAGATCACAACTGCGCCATGTGAAGTCTCTAAATAAAGGTAAATTCATAACGGAAAATATGGTATCACATTTGGACTTCTGGGATCAACCAGCGATAAGTTATCCCAAAAAACAGGTATCTTACTAAAAATGTGCAGGCTAGAGCCCAGCCCCTGTGATGTCAGGACAGGGGGGTGTGGGCAGGTTCCCCTTTCAGCATAAAAGAATCTGCTGAGGTTTGAGTAGCATTCTTGGCCCGGGAGTATATGTTTATCATAGTAAAAGATCGCGTTCGATAACGCGCAAATCAAGCGGAGTGCCTCCCCTCCACCTATATTGAACCATCTCAGCGATCGTATAGTAAGTCTTCTTTAATCCTGTTTTATTTTGTGTAACTGTATATGTATTGTAATTGTGCCCTTTGTAAAATTTTTGTATATTTTCCCTAACACTGCCTCCCTTTTGGATTAAATATAAAATGTAATAGTCTTGTTTCTTTTGCTCTGTAATCGTTCCCTCCCCCGAAGCCATATATGCTACCAAAAAGCAGGCATCCGGCCAGCCTGTATTATAGTTCAAACGCGGCCGGTGGTGGCAGCGAATAGTCATAAGTGGGCTATCGTGAAGTTGGCAGCGACCGTACGGGGCATAAACACATATTCCATGCATTGGAATTTGGAGGCGTGTATGCCATACGCTCGCTGTGCACTTGCTGATACCTACGTAGTGAGTAATCAGGATCGTGTGCTCGGAATCCCTGCTCAAATCTATGAAAAATTGTGTGATATTGTGTGATCTCCCCGGTGTCGTCCCTGAGGAACCCTGACAAATTGGTGGCAAGTGGTGGGATATTACAGAACATCAGTGGCTGGACTGAGCAATCATTCCTGTGACTGAAAAATTGCACGGTACTTGCGAGAATTCTGTGCAGAGTTTTAAGAAAGCAGACTCAGTGTTTTAATATTTTTTATCTGGGACATTACTGTACGTGTATCAGTTGCATCCCCTCCCCTTCTCTTGTTTTTCTGTCCTATCTTTTATCTGGCAATGATGGCTACACGTGGAGAGGCCTGGTATCACCAGCAGTCAAAGGCCACTCTCACTGCCCTCTGTGATTTGGAACAGATTGACCCCATGGGCAAAAACAAGTCCCAAATAATTGCTGAACTGTTGGCCAGCCAAGGCCCCGATGGAGCTGTTGCAGGGATGCCACCTGCTATTGCCAGCCAGACCCGCAGCCAGGGTAGTGTGGACCCCCACCTGCAGATGGCCTTGGAGCAGCTCGCAGCAGACGATCGTGAGGGACGACTGCAGCTGATCCTGAAATTCCAGGAGCGAGCAGAGCAACAGGCCAAAGCTGACCGAGAGGCTGCCGAGTGACAGGCCCAGGCTGAGAGAGCCGAGCGACAAGCCCAGGCTGAAAGAGCCGATCGACAGGCCGAAGCTGAGAGAGCTCAGTTACAGGCCAAAGCTGACCGAGAGGCTGCTGAGCGACAGGCCCAAGCTGACTGAGAGGAGCGGCAGGCCCAAGCAGAGCGTCTGTACCAGCTGGAGCTAATCCGGATTCAGAAGGAGCCACCCTCCACACGGACATATGAGTTCAACAGTGCCAACAGCTTTAAACCCCGTCCTGAGCTATTTGATGTAATGGAAAAGGACAGGGACTTGGACCTATTTCTGCGGGGATTTGAAAAAGCCTCTAGACAGTATCAGCTGCCTGAAGCCCAGTGGGCCAGGTATTTAACTCCAGGGTTCTGTGGAAAAGCTCTGGAGTTGTTTGCTTCTCTCCCTCGAGAACAAGATGGAGACTGAGGCTGTTAAGCAGTAGCAGCTGACTCGGGAGGTTTACCGAAAGAAGTTCAGAGCCCACCAGCATGGACCACATGATAGCTACAGTGATGTGGTGGATGGGCTCAGGACCAACTTTGAGCAGTGGGTCCAGGGACTGTCAATCACCATCTTCGAGGACCTGAAAGAGCTGATAGTGAAGGACCAGTTTCTTCTTCTTTGCCCTGTGGAAGTGAGGCAGTTTGTGCTGGACCGGGAGCCGAAGGAAGCCGCCAAAGCTGCCCAGATCACAGATACCTATGAGGCCAACCGCACGCCAGAGGTGCGGAAGTCAGCCGCCGCCAGCTGGAATGGGGGTAAGCCCACAACCACCGACAGTGTTCCAGCAAGCCGGCCATCAGCGGCTCCTGCCCCACCTTGGTCTGTGGCAACTTACAATCAGTCACCGTGGGTGATAAAGTCACTATGGGGCTCAAGGACACCGGAGCCGAACAAACCCTCATCCGCCCTGAGTTGGTGTCCCCTGAAGATCTTATTCCCGGGAAAACCCTGACTGTCACTGGGATTGGGGGTGTTCACCGTCCTTTGCCTGTGGCCCAGGTTTTCCTAGACTGGGGTGCGGGGAGGGACTTGCGGGAAGTGGGGGTATCTGAGAACCTCCTGACAAATGTGCTATTGGTGACTGTTCTGGGATGGTTGATTGCCTAATCTATTCCTGACAACCCTCCCAGATCTGATAATGTCTGTGATGAAAATGCTGATGATATGAACAATAACATGATGCATAATGATAATATGTCTTGTGGTTACCAAGTGCTCAGCCATGTCACCCTGCGGGGTGATGCTGCTTCGGACCCCCAAAATGGAGCCAGTATGCATGCCAAGGGCAGGCACGGGGACTTTGAGGCCAGCGGTCCCGTGCCGCTGACCAGTGTCATGATGGACTGTGACCTGGCCAGTCGTAGCTGTCCCATGACTGGCACAGCTCCTGAGGTATTGGGGGCTGATGGGGAGGTGGTGCACCCAGCCTGTCAGGCTGATGGTAAAGGGTTGTTGTCCTCCAGGGAGACGGCCTACATAGCCGCTGTCACTCGGAGTATGAGTACCCTGAACGCACATTATGCGCTGCCTTCTGGGCCCTCATCCCCTGGCGGGACAACAGAACTGGCTGTGGATGCAGAGCCGGTCCCTTCTGGCTACCACCAGCCAGGAGTTCCAGGTGGCCCTGCGCAAAATGCCAGCCTAGAGGCGTTAAGGGACCTCGCAGAGAAGCCCATCTCTGACTCTGATAAGGAGAGGGTATTCTGGTATCAGGGGAGGTTGTACCGGGAAACAGTCCTGTGTAACCCCCAACAGGAGTGGATGAGGAAAAGATAGCTGGTCATGCTCTATCAGTTTAGGGAGGAGTTGTTGCGGGTTGCCCATGAGATCCCACTAGCTGGACACTTGGGTGTCTGCAAAGCCAAGGCCTGGCTGTCGCACCACTTCTATTGGCCCCAGTTGGAGACAGATCTGGCCAACTACTGCCGCTCTTGTTTCACGTGTCAAAGAGTGGGGAAGTCGGGGCATGCACCCATGGCTCCCGTGATCCCTTTGCCACTGATAGAGGAGCCATTACAGAGGACTGCTGTGGACATCATTGACCCACTGGCCAATGAAAAACTTTTCATCCTTACTGTTGTATACTATGCTACCCGATACTCAGATGCAGTAGCTCTGTCCTCCATTCGGGCTCATAAGGTGGCAGATGCCCTTCTGCCCATTTTTTCAAGAGTAGAATTTCCCAGGGACATGCTTACGGACCAGGGAACTCAGTTCATGTCTCGTCTAATGGATGCTCTCTTTTAGAAAATGCAGGTGCTGCACCTGGCATCAAGTTCTTATCACCCACAGACCAATGGTTTGTGTGAACGATTCAATGGTACCCTTAAGCAGATGCTTAAGATTCTGGTTGAGTCCAATGCGAGCGACTGGGAGCGGTACCTCCCACACCTGCTCTTTGCTTACAGAGAGGTACCACAGGCCTCAACAGGGTTCTCCCCCTTCGAGCTCCTGTATGGCAGATGAGTCCGGGGGCGCCTTGGTCTGGTAAGAGAATCCTACGAAGGGGAACTGAACTCACCCGAAGTGTTCATCATAGAGTATGTCATGCTTCTCTATGATAAAATGCAGGCAATGACGCAGCTGGTACATGAGAATATGGTGCAGGCCCAGGCCAGCCAAAAGCTGTGGTGCGACCAGAACGCCCAGGAGCGGGTGTACAAAGTGGGTCAGAAGGTGTGGGTCCTAGTCCCCAGGACAAGCTTCAGATGGCCTGGGAAGGCCCATACCCCATATGCCAGAGCCTCAATGATGTGAACTACGTGGTCCCCATTGACCATGCCCGTAAGAGGCAGAAGGTCTTCCACGTCAACATGATGAAGGCTCATCATGACCGGGAGGCCTGTGCCCTTCCTGTGTGTAGCATCCCTGAAAAAGGCAAGACAGAAGTCCTTGTGGACTTACTGGCCGCTGCCCGGGACGGAGGGTCTATTAAGGGTGCGGAATTCAACCCGCAGCTATCCCCAGACCAGAAGTCCCAGCTGCGAGAGGTGTTCCAGCCTTACTTGACCCTCTTCATGGGTGTGCCAGGGAGGACACAGCTAGCTGTCCTCCTACAGAGAGTCAATCCGCTTGCCATGTGTCTTTAGAGGTGCAGAAAGACATGAAGGCAGAGATAGATGAAATGTTGGGTTTGGGGGTGATCCAAAGGTCCAAAAGTGCGTGGGCTTTCACAGCTCCCCATGCGTACCCAATGCCACACATCGATGAGCTGCTGGATCGCTTAGCTGGAGCCCAGTACTTCACAATTATGGACCTGAGTCGAGGATACTGGCAGATTCCTCTGTCTTAGGAGGTCCAGAAGAGGTCCCCCTTCATTACACCGTTTGGGCTGTATGAATCCCTTGTCATGCCCTTTGGCATGAGGAATGCACCTGCCACTTTCCAGCGATTAGTCAACCATCTGGTCGAGGGACTGGAGGGGTTCGCGGTTGCTTACCTGGATGACATTGCCGTCTTCAGTCCCACCTGGGAGGAACACCTGGCGAACCCTGAGCCCGGGAAGGTTGGTGCCATCACCTCCTGGCTTTCCCCCAAAACCAAGAAGCAGGTGTTGTCCTTCTTGGGTACGGCAGGATACTATAGGAAGTTTGTGCCCAACTATAGTGCCCTTGCTAAGCCCCTGACGGACTTCACGAAAAAGAAGCTACCACAGACGACTGGACAGCTGACTGTGAGTGGTCCTTCACGGCGCTGAAAGCTGCCCTGGCCAGTTCCCCAGTTCTGCAGGCCCCGGACTTCGCTTGGCGGTTTGTGGTCCAAACGGGCAACAGTGCGTTTGGCCTGGGTGCTGTGCTCAGCCAGGTAAACTAGCAGGGGGAAGAGCATCCAGTGATGTTTCTCAGCTGCAAGCTCTTACCCCGGGAAGTAGCATATGCCACTGTGGAGAAGGACTGCCTCAATACAGCGTGGGCCCTGCGGAAGCTGCAGCCCTATCTATATGGGTGCAACTTCACCATAGTGACTGACCACAACCCCCTCAGCTGGCTGCATCGGGTGTCCAGTGACAATGGCAAATTACTGCGGTGGAGCCTAGCTTTACAGCAGTACGATTTTACCATTCAGCACAACAAGGGTAGTGAACGACGGGCTGTCCCGTCAAGGAGATACCGAGGAGGTAGGCTTAAGGGGCAATCTGTAAATCCGCCCCTACGCCACCTCAAAGAGGGGGAGATGTCATAGAAAAATTGAAAATATTTTCTTCACCACTGTCATAGATATTAAGAAGTCTCTCTCCCAGACCCCTCATTGCCTCTCACCCCTCCCTTATCCTCCATTTGTCACAAGAGGAGAGCTGACAGCCCAGCATCTGTCTCCCTGCAAATTATCACCCACAGCCAAAGTAACTTAAAGAAATGCTGGCACACAAGAGGTGTCACCAACCCGATTAAAAATGCGAGGGTCTTTCCCCCTGCAGAGGCAGGAGTTAATTAGACACACGCTGCGACAACTTAGCTCCAGCTGAGGAAGCTTGATTCCCAGGACTTTAAAGGGAATTTATCATAGGTCTCGGAGGATTTTCGGAGCCAAAACTAAATATGAAATAACTAAAGTTCCATATGTCCGATAATAACGGGACCTATATTTTTAGTGGCAGGGTCAGCCAAGGAACAACATGCTATTTTTCCATAGCTGTAATCCCGTTTGGGGAGCATTAATGCAAAAGTACCAGAATAGCAGATCACAACTACACCATGTGTGGTCTCTAAATGCAGGTAAATTTACAATGGAAAATATGGTATCACGTTTGGGCTTCTGGGATTAAACAGCAATAAGTTATCCCCAAAACCAGATATCTTACTAAAAATGTGCAGGCTAGAGCCCAGCCTCTGTGATGTCAGGACAGGGGGGGTTGTGGGCAGGTTCCCCCTTCAGCAAAAAAGAATCTGCTGAGGTTTTCTTTGGCCCGGGAGTATATGTTTATCATAGCAAAGGATTGCGTTTGATAACGCTCAAATCAAGCGGAGTGTCTCCCCTCCACCTATATTGAATTGTCTCAGCGATCATATAGTAAGTCTTTTTTAATCCTGTTTTATTTCATGTAACTTTATATGTATTGTAATTGTTCCCTTTGTAAAATATTTGTAGATTTTTCCTAACACTGCCTGCCTTTTGGATTAAATATAAAATTTAATAGTCTTGTTTCTTTTGCTCTGTAATCGTTCCCTCCCCCGAAGCCATATATGCTACCAAACGCAGGCATCCGGCCAGACCTGTATTATATTTCAAACGCGGCTGGTGGTGGCAGCAAATAGTCATAAGTGGGCTATCGTGAAGTTGGCAGCGACCGTACGGGGCATATACACATATTCCATGCATTGGAATCCGGAGGTATGTATGCCATACGCTCGCTGTGTGCTTGCCGATACCTACGTAGTAAGTAATCGGGATCGTGTGCTCACGAATCCCTGCTCAATCCTGTGAATAAATGACAGAGTGACGGCAACGGTGAGCTATTGTGTGATCTCTCCGGTGTCGTCACTGAGGAACCCTGACAAGTAATTTTATTAGTTTCCACATCATACATAACACACAAGTAAAATTAAAAGTATGAAAGGAGATGTTAAAACAGAGGTGAACACCTATTGAAAGAATAAAGAAAAAACTGCCATTAGAGTACACTGTAGCTTATCACAGATAAGTATTGAGATTAGATGACAATTTATACCATTCACAAAATACAAGAGTACGCCCAGTCTCGCCCAAATGTGAGACTGATCTACTCCAAGACCAAGCCTGTATAAAACTTATACATAAGTATGTGAAATATTAATATAATCCAAGTGGGATGATAATGTTATATACTGGGTAGCTAGAACAGAAAGGACACAAACAGGATGGTTTGAGAGAAGTCAATATATGTAAAGAGATCTAGACATGATAGCTGAACACACGTTTCCAATGTGACTCGGGGGGGAATCAATGTGCATATATTAATACACTGTGTGCAGAATTATTAGGCAAGTTTTATTTTAGAGGATTAATTTTATTATTGATCAACAACTATGTGTAACATACCTGGCGGCGTCCTTGCATAGTGGTCCATCTCCCACTGTGCAGGAGCGCGCACTTGATCTCCTGTCCAGAATGTCTCTCTGGCTTCCCTCCATGCTGTCTGTTTGTGTCTGTCTCTGCTGCTTAAGGGCGGCGCCCGATCACTTCCTGCTTTTTGTACCTGCTGTGGGTCACACCCCTTGTGCGTCCTCAGCCTATTGCTGTCTGACACTTGGTATATAGCTCAGCAGCTCCCTTCTATCCCTGCCTGAGCATAGTGTTTCCTTCAGGGTGTGCTTGCACTCTGAAGGTGCCAGGTCCCGTCTTTGTTTCCTTGTCTGCCTTTCCTGGAGGCTGTATTTCCAGGCCTGTCTGAACTTAGTCCTGTATGTCTCCTGCTTTGCGGTATCTGCTCCCGTGTCTGAACTGTGTCCTGTATGTCTCCTGCTTTGCGGTATCAGCTCCCGTGTCTGAACTGAGTCCTGTATGTCTCCTGCTTTGCGGTATTAGTTCCCGTGTCTGAACTGAGTCCTTTCTGTGTATCTTGTCTGTCCTGTCTGAACACGCTCCTAGCCTGTTCCTCCCGCCTTCTAGGGGCCGATTACCTAGACCCGCTCCTGTATCTTGTCTGTCCTGTCTGAACACGCTCCTTGCCTGTTCGTCCCGCCTCTCTGGGGGCAGTATTCCCAGACCCTCTCCTGTATCCCGCTGCAGTGTCGGTCTCCTCCGTACACTCAGTTCCAGTCTGAACTCTCTCCTATCCTTTACCTGTTTTGCCTCTATGTCCGTTCCCTTCCTTTTTCTGCAGAGTCTGAACTCGTACCTAACTCCTGCCTGTTGTCTCTGTACTCCCGTTTGTGAGTTTGTGGTCCACTCGCTACTTCACTGCAAGTACCCTGTGGGTGTCTGGCTCTGTCTTTCCCTTCCTGTCTGTTCCGTGTGAACAGAGTCCTGTCCTGCCCTGCTTCTGCCCGCTGCTCCGGCAGTCCTGTCCTGCCCTGCTTCTGCCCGCTGCTCCGGCAGTCCTGTCCTGCCCTGCTTCTGCCCGCTGCTCCGGCAGTCCTGTTCTGCCCGCTGCTCCGGCAGTCCTGTCCTGCCCTGCCTGTACCCCTCTGCCTGTAATGTTCCTGAGTCCCAGTGTGTACTGGGCCCTATCCCGCCTGTGTTCCTACCTGCTAGTGCCTCCCTGTCTGCACTCTAGCTGTGCTTGCCTGTACCCCCCCTGCCTGCTTACCCGCCTGCCTGCATACCAGTCGTGCCTGCCTATACCCACCAGTCTGTGTGCCAGCCTACCAGTCTGTTCCTGTATTCCCCTGTGTGGGTCAACAGCCGTGTCCGGGGTCTGTCCTGGAGTAGCACCTGGTCCCTCTGCTCGGTTCCTCCTTGGTGCACTGGCGTCGTATGCCGTCGTGCGACCCTGGTCGGATCGGGTGAATACCTAGTTACGCCCCTCCAGGCATTCACTCTCCGGCACGGTCCAGTGGAATCACTACCAATCACACGCACACGCCGCTTAGCCCGGGCGTGTGCATAACAGCATGCTCAGGCCATGGTTCCCGTTGAGCCCCACGGCCTTCGCCCTCTGAGAAGTTTTCCAGCGAATATATGCATTAAAATAAATAAATAAATTTTTTTTCTCTTAGCTGAGTTCCAGGCGAAATTACGCACCGTCCAGATGGATCTATCAGCTCTCGTTCCTGCGGATCCGCCACGTTACTATGGGGATCCAAGACAGTGTCGTGCATTTGTGGAGCAATGCATGCTACACTTTAAGGCCTACCCTCTCTATTTTCCTTCCGATTGGGCTAAAGTGGCCTTTATTATGTCTTACCTGGCGGGTGATGCCTTGGAATGGATCAACCCCCTATATGAAACACAGGATCCGATCCTCCGGGACCTAATGGCCTTCCTGGTGGCCTTTCTAATGGTCTTCGATGATCCTAACCCGGAGGCTCCTGCTGAAGCTTCACCTCCCAATATCCCGGAGCAGCCCCGATGGGTAATGTGTGTGGGTAGCGCAATAGTCCTCCAGCCCAATGAGACTACTGCCCACCCAGAATCCTCACAGGGTGACTACGCTTTCCGGAATACTTCTCTCAACCTCAAGAGGCAGTCCAGACGTGCTAGACTTAGAGGCAAGCCGTCACGCCAGGGTCTGTCCTCCCTGAGACCTCCTGACCCCAACCTTGAAGTCCCTACTGAAGCTTCATCTCCCTGTATCCCGGAGAAACCCCAGGTTACCTCTGAGTCTGTGCACCTCTACTACCTGGCGGAGGATCCCCTGTTGCCTCCTGAATCCTCCGGGATACCACTCGATGACAAATGGAGAGAGACTTCTCTACACCCGGTACTCAATACTTTGTCCGCTTCGTCCTGTGAGCCTGACAATGGGTACCCCAAAGTGGTAGTTACTCCCGAGTCTCTACACCCCTCCGACCAGGCGGAGGACCTCCAGTTGTGTTCAGAACCCTTCGGGGTGCCACCTGGTGGTGAATGGACAGAGACTTTCCTATACTCGGTACCCGATACCTCGCCTGCTTCCTCCAGTGAGTCCAACCTAGTGTACTCCGAAGCAGAGGTTACTCCCGAGTCTCTACACCCCTCCGACCAGGCGGAGGACCTCCAGTTGTGTTCAGAACCCTTCGGGGTGCCACCTGGTGGTGAATGGACAGAGACTTTCCTATACTCGGTACCCGATACCTCGCCTGCCTCCTCCAGTGAGTCCGACCTAGTGTACTCTGAAGCAGTTGTTTTCTCTGAGCCTCTGCACTCTTCTGACCCGGCGGAGGACCTCCAGTTGTTTCCTGAATCCTCCGGGGTACCACCAGATAACAAAGAGACAGTGACTTTTCCTCATTATGTACCTGATAACCCGTCTATTTTTTCCTGTGAGCTTGACAAGATGTACCTCGAAGCAGAGATTACCCTCAAGTCTCTGTCCCCCTCCAACCCAGTGAACGACTGGTCCTCGAATTCCCTGCGGAAGATTCTGGCAGGCCTGAAGAAGAGGGGGCGTAAGGGGGGAGGTACTGTAACATACCTGGCGGCGTCCTTGCATAGTGGTCCATCTCCCACTGTGCAGGAGCGCGCACTTGATCTCCTGTCCAGAATGTCTCTCTGGCTTCCCTCCATGCTGTCTGTTTGTGTCTGTCTCTGCTGCTTAAGGGCGGCGCCCGATCACTTCCTGCTTTTTGTACCTGCTGTGGGTCACACCCCTTGTGCGTCCTCAGCCTATTGCTGTCTGACACTTGGTATATAGCTCAGCAGCTCCCTTCTATCCCTGCCTGAGCATAGTGTTTCCTTCAGGGTGTGCTTGCACTCTGAAGGTGCCAGGTCCCGTCTTTGTTTCCTTGTCTGCCTTTCCTGGAGGCTGTATTTCCAGGCCTGTCTGAACTTAGTCCTGTATGTCTCCTGCTTTGCGGTATCTGCTCCCGTGTCTGAACTGTGTCCTGTATGTCTCCTGCTTTGCGGTATCAGCTCCCGTGTCTGAACTGAGTCCTGTATGTCTCCTGCTTTGCGGTATTAGTTCCCGTGTCTGAACTGAGTCCTTTCTGTGTATCTTGTCTGTCCTGTCTGAACACGCTCCTAGCCTGTTCCTCCCGCCTTCTAGGGGCCGATTACCTAGACCCGCTCCTGTATCTTGTCTGTCCTGTCTGAACACGCTCCTTGCCTGTTCGTCCCGCCTCTCTGGGGGCAGTATTCCCAGACCCGCTCCTGTATCCCGCTGCAGTGTCGGTCTCCTCCGTACACTCAGTTCCAGTCTGAACTCTCTCCTATCCTTTACCTGTTTTGCCTCTATGTCCGTTCCCTTCCTTTTTCTGCAGAGTCTGAACTCGTACCTAACTCCTGCCTGTTGTCTCTGTACTCCCGTTTGTGAGTTTGTGGTCCACTCGCTACTTCACTGCAAGTACCCTGTGGGTGTCTGGCTCTGTCTTTCCCTTCCTGTCTGTTCCGTGTGAACAGAGTCCTGTCCTGCCCTGCTTCTGCCCGCTGCTCCGGCAGTCCTGTCCTGCCCTGCTTCTGCCCGCTGCTCCGGCAGTCCTGTCCTGCCCTGCTTCTGCCCGCTGCTCCGGCAGTCCTGTTCTGCCCGCTGCTCCGGCAGTCCTGTCCTGCCCTGCCTGTACCCCTCTGCCTGTAATGTTCCTGAGTCCCAGTGTGTACTGGGCCCTATCCCGCCTGTGTTCCTACCTGCTAGTGCCTCCCTGTCTGCACTCTAGCTGTGCTTGCCTGTACCCCCCCTGCCTGCTTACCCGCCTGCCTGCATACCAGTCGTGCCTGCCTATACCCACCAGTCTGTGTGCCAGCCTACCAGTCTGTTCCTGTATTCCCCTGTGTGGGTCAACAGCCGTGTCCGGGGTCTGTCCTGGAGTAGCACCTGGTCCCTCTGCTCGGTTCCTCCTTGGTGCACTGGCGTCGTATGCCGTCGTGCGACCCTGGTCGGATCGGGTGAATACCTAGTTACGCCCCTCCAGGCATTCACTCTCCGGCACGGTCCAGTGGAATCACTACCAATCACACGCACACGCCGCTTAGCCCGGGCGTGTGCATAACACTATGTTCTCGATCAACCCAAAAGACTCATAAATATCCAAGCTTAATATTTTTGGAAGTTGGGGAGTTTTTTTTTTAGATTTGGCTATCTTAGGAGGATATCTGTTTGTGCAGGTAACTATTACTGTGCAGAATTATTAGGCAACTTAATAAAAACCAAATATAATCTCACTTGTTTATTTTCACCAGGTAAACCAATATCAGTGCACAAAATTTAGAAATAAACATTTCTGACACGCAAAAACAAAAACCCCAAAAATTAGTGATGAATATAGCCACCTTTCTTTATGATGACACTCAACAGCCTTCCATCCATAGATTCTGTCAGTTGCTTGATCTGTTTTTGATCAACATTGCGTGCAGCAGCCACCACAGCCTCCCAGACACTGTTCCGAGAGGTGTACTGTTTTCCCTCCCTGTAGATCTCACATTTTATGATGGAACACAGGTTCTCTATGGGGTTCAGATCAGGTGAACGAGGGGGCCATGTCATTATTTTTTCTTCTTTTAGACCTTTACTGGCCAGCCACGCTGTGGAGTAGTTGGATGCATGTGATGGAGCATTGTCCTGCATGAAAATCATGTTTTTCTTGAACGATACGGACTTCTTCCTGTACCACTGCTTGAAGAAGTTGTCTTCCATAAACTGGCAGTAGGTCTGGGAGTTGAGCTTCACTCCATCCTCAACCCGAAAAGGTCCCACAAGTTCATCTTTGATGATACCAGCCCATACCAGTACCCCACCTCCACCATGCTGGCGTCTGAGTCGGAGTGGAGCTCTCTGCCCTTTACTGATCCAGCCTCTGGCCCATCTATCTGGCCCATCAAGAGTCACTCTCATTTCATCAGTCCATAAAACCTTTGAAAAATCAGTCTTAAGATATTTCTTGGCCCTTTCTTGACGTTTTATCTTATGTTTCTTGTTCAAAGGTGGTCGTTTTTCAGCCTTCCTTACCTTGGCCATGTTCCTGAGTATCGCACACCTTGTGCTTTTTGATACTCCAGTAACGTTGCAGCTCTGAAATATGGCAAAACTGGTGGCGAATGGCATCTTGGCAGCTTCCCACTTGATTTTCCTCAATTCATGGGCAGTTATTTTGCGCCTTTTTTGGCCAATACGCTTCTTGCGAGCTTGTTGGCTATTTGCCATGAAACGCTTGACTGTTCAGTGATCACGCTTCAAAAGTTTGGAAATTTCAAGACTGCTGCATCCCTCTGCAAGACATCTCACAATTTTGGACTTTTCAGAGCCCGTCAAATCTCTCTTCTGACCCATTTTGCCAAAGGAGAGGAAGTTGCCTAATAATTAAGCACACCTTATATAGGGTGCTGATGTCATTAGTCAACACCCCTCCTCATTACAGAGATGCACATCACCAGATTTACTTAATTGGTAGTTGGCTCTCAAGCCTATGCAGCTTGGAGTAGGACAACATGTATAAAAAGTATCATGTGATCAAAATACTAATTTGCCTAATAATTCTGCATGCTGTGTATAATCATAATAGGCCGACATTAGCTCATTCAAAGTCAAGTGAAATGAAGTATGGACAAAAGGTATAAATACCTAGAATTCATTCAAAAGCTATACAAGGCACATAGGAGACCACCGAACACAGCAACACTAGTAAAAGTGCTGGTGCATAGATGGCAGTGTCATGTAACAAATATAAGTATATAAAGCAAGACAAACAAGTGTGGATGCCCTCGGGAGAAGCTGATCATGAAACGCGAGTCAAGGGAACATCTCGGCAGGACGTCCAAACTGGTTTGGTTAACGATAAACAACATAAACATTACACGTGTGCCGTGATATATCTGTAAGCTAAATTTAAGACACCTCAGCTCTGCAGTATTATAAAAAGTTCTCTTTCAGGGTATGTGCACGCGATGCAGAAATGAAGCAGAAAATTTCTGCATCATTTCTGCATCTCCCTGGCAGAAAAAACGCATGCAGATTGTGCATGCGTTTTTCCTGCGGAATACATGCAGATTCACATGCGTTTCCGCATGTGGATTGACAAGCGCTTTCCAGGCGATTTTAGCATCACCTGGAAAGTGCTTGACAACTAGGTCACACTATATAAATCCATGCAAACAGCATGGATTTATATAGTGTGACCCGAGAGAGTGTATATACTTGCCTCCGATGGCCCGCGCTGTCCCGCTCACTCCGTTCTCCCTCGCCGGCAACTTTGAATTGAAAGACCTGCCGACGTCAGCGTCACGTGACCCGTCACATGACTCTGACGTCAGCGCAGGTCCTTCAACTCACTGCAAAGTGCCGGGAACCAAGCAGGAGCGGTGAGCGGGCCAACAGAAGGTAAGTATACATTTATTTTTTATTTTATTCTTTTTTTTACAGATTTTTTAATGGTACCTGGGAGTGGATGAGACTCTCCTCTCCTCCACACCCGGGTACCATCCGCACATTAGAACGCATCAATTATGCAAGTACAGATGCAGTCTTGCAGAATTGGCGCGTTCTAATGCAAGTCAATGGTGGCGAAAACGCAGCGTTTCCGCAAAATTAATGGACATGCTGCGTATTTTTGAGCGCCGCGTTTACGCTGCGGAAAAATCCGCATCATGGGCACAGCACATGCGGATTTCAATTGGGGAACATTGCTGCCCTTCTACCATGCGTTTTTAATGCGTTTCCGCGGCGTTTACGCAGCTGCAAAAACGCAGCGGAAACGCATTAAAAACGCATCGTGTGAACTCGGCCTCAAGGTCTAATATTTCTTCTTGAAACTCATCTGACATAAAATATTGTCCCTTACGAGAGTTTAGATTGCCAAGAGCCACCGAGCCCCATACTCTAATTACCCCAGAGAGGTTTCACCACTAGTTACTCAATTTTTACTGGTGAAGACTGTTCAGTTTGATCATTTTAGTAGATGTGTTATTGTCTATACTGTGATTTAACCACTTCCTGCAGACAGTTTTGTGTTCCTAATCAGCCCCATTCTTCAAATCTGACTTGTGTCACTTTATGTGGTGATAACTTTGGAATTCTTCACAAAGGATAATGGTAAACAATTGGACCTTACAAATTATTTTCCAACTTTTCTTGAATCCAACAATCCCCTATATACGGTTATACACTACTGTCTGGGCACATGGAAGGTTAAGAAGGGAAGGAGCGCCATTTAGCTATTCGAATGCAGATCTTGCTGTTTGCAGACACAATGTATTGGGGGCACTGTTCTTGGTCACCTTGCAGCTCAAAAGATGGCTACCACAAACAGTCTTGGCGCTATCTACTCTATTTTCCAGATCCCATGGATTATCTTGCTCATTAACCTTTAATCATTCTACACTACATGGATTTGGACTTGCACGGAGACCCCTAGGCTTGGGCCATGGTGGTATCTGCTGTTCTGTGGTGTGAGATGGGAAGAAGAATAGTCAGGTAGCCGGGTCATAACCATGAGGGCAGTGAAAATACAAAATCAGAAGACTCAAGAGTAGTCAGTAAACGGGCAGGGGCCACAACAGGAGGACTGAACCAGAGGAAAACTAGGCTGTTTCTGGAAGCTTACGACAATATGCTTAAGGGGGCTAACGGACACGTAGTTTATAGGAGGTAGGTATCACAGAGATGGCTGTCCTCTGTGATGTAACTCGGAATGTTACTCTAGTACACTTAAGCACTAAGAGGACTGTTTGGTGTATCTGGGACCGGGTTACGGGTAGTTGGAGAGATAGGCGTTTCTACCTACCCACATACCTCACCTCTGGGTGTGGTTAAAATATAAAATGGAGGCCGTTGTTTGGCACATGTTCTGTGTGTTTGGAGGGAGAAGGCCTCCTGTGTGTTGTGGTCTTCCGACTGAGCCAGTGACCTGGATGCCACCCAGCTTGTGTGCCCACAGGACTGGCAAACCAGAGACTTTGCCTTAAGGAATCTTTACTTTGTTTTTGCCTGAACTAGAGGCTGTTTGTATTCCTTTTGCTTTTGCCTGGTTTATGAATTTATAAGCCAACATGGACATTTAAAGGAACATGCTTCTTGTTTGCCTGCCAACGCACCCAAGTGAGTAGAAACCCCACAATGCTTATAGCTTTTGTAGGGTGTGATGCTTGCATATGGGCTGAAGCAGGGAGCAGATTACTCCAGCTGTACAGGACACACACACATACTGCCAGATGGGAAGGTACTACAGGTCCCAGGCACCCTAATCTTAGTGGCTGGACAGAGCCTGCACCACCCAGAGCTTCTGGATCCGACATCTCCTCCATCACCAGCGCTGCCTGCAGGATGAATAAGGCAGCACCTAGTGGCAGAAGCAGATGTCGCAGGAGCAGATCCCAGATGAAATGGGACCCACCATTTGCCGAAGCCCCAACATGAAAAAAAATGGCAGAAAACCAGAGCAGTAGAAATCCCCATAAAGTGACTCAATTTTGGAAATTATAACCCTCAGTGAATTAATCTATAGGAGTAGTGACTATATTGACTTCACAGCCACTTTCTGGAAATTAGCACGCAGTGGATGCTGAAGAGTAAAAATTGCCATTTTATTGCCCAACACATAGTGCCCAGATTGTGCTCCTGGAGACACACACTGTAAATTAAGTGGGTTCTTCTCACTATAGTAATGCCAAATACATGGATGCTAAATGTGGTTTGGGCGCACTGCGAGGCTGAAAAGCAAGAGATGATATGACTTTGGGAGAGCGAATATTGCTGGATTGGTTTATGGAAGCCATGTTGCTTTTCAAGAGCCTTTGAGCCAATAATGATGTTCAAACCTTTGTTTTTCCACTGACAGATGATGGACCTGAGTGGGGACTTGTTTTTTTGCAAGATGTGTAGAAGTTATTATTGGTATTATTTTCGCCAACATAACATTGTTTGGTGGATTTTTATAACAAATTTGGGAGGCAGAATGAACTCAGTTGAACACCACGCTCCGTGTGTACTGGTTCATCCTATGAGATTTTCTATTAGACTGTGAACGGTCATTGTCTTGGTGAAAAATTCAATATTTTTAACAATTTGCTGTTTCTAGAGAGAGTTTAAGTAGAAATGTTCAAAAATATAAAATTCAAGGATATTTTATTCAAAAATAATACTTGGTTTTATTCTTAGCAGATCACTGTACCAGGAGATCAGAGGGACTGCCGACATCTTCAGTTTTTAAATCAGATGATCTCGAGATCCCACAGGATACAATTGAGGTGAATGCCATTGCTCCAGATATACCATCATCCCTTCACAGCAAAGATCTGTCATCTGATCCTTTGAAAGAGGTCCTGTCTTCTGATTCATTACCGACTACTAAGGAAAATCAAAGTCACAAAATAAGCATTAAAAAACAAACTGCTCCTAAAGCAAATAAGCCATTTTCATGTTCAGAATATGGAAATAGTTTTCCCCCTGAAATGTCTTTTAAACATCCAAAAATTCATACAGTGGAAAATAGATTTTCTTGTTCCGAGTGTGGGAAAGGTTTTAACCAGAAATCAGCTTTTGTTAGGCACCAGAGAATTCACACAGGGGAGAAGCCTTTTTCCTGTTCAGAATGTGGGAAATGTTTTACAGACAAATCAACACTTGTTGTACATCAGCGAACTCACACAGGGGAGAAGCTTTTTTTCATGTTCAGAATGTGGGAAATGTTTTAACCAGAAATCAAATTTTGTTACGCACCAGAGAACCCACACAGGGGAGAAGCCCTTTTCCTGCTCAGAATGTGGGAAATATTTTAACCATAAATGGTTTCTTGCTATACACAAAAGAACTCACACAGGGGAGAAACCTTTTTCATGTTCAGAATGTGGGAAATGTTTTAACCAGAAATCTGATTTGGTTAAGCACCAGAGAATTCATACAGGGGAGAAGCCTTCTTTCTGTTCAGAATGTGGGAAGTATTTTACACGGAAAGCAAGTTTTGATAACCACCAGAGAATTCATACAGGGGAGACACGTTTTTTATGTTCAGAATGTGGGAAATGTTTTAACCAGAAATCTGATTTGGTTAAGCACCAGAGAATTCACACAGGGGAGAAGCCTTTTTCCTGTTCAGAATGTGGAAAATATTTTACACGGAAATCAAGTTTTGATAACCACCAGAAAACTCACACAGGGGAGAAGCCTTTTTCCTGTACAGAATGTGGGAAATATTTTACACAGAAATCAAGTATTGTTAACCACCAGAGAACTCACACAGGGGAGAAGCCTTTCTCCTGTTCAGAATGTGGGAAATATTTTACACAAAAATCACATTTAGTTAACCACCAGAGAACTCACACTGGGGAGAAGCCTTTCTCCTGTTCAGAATGTGGCAAAGATTTTACACAGAAATCACATTTAGTTAACCACCAAATAATTCACACAGGGGCGAAGCCTTTTTCATGTTCTGAATGTTAGAAATATTTGAACCAAAAGTTGTATCTTCATAACCCCTTTATCCCCCGAGCCTGTTTTCACCTTCATGACCAGGCCAAATTTTACTCTGGAACTGATTCTGAGAGTGTTTTTTTGTGACATATTGTACTTCATGACAGTGGTAAAATTTGTTTGATATGACTTGCGTTTATTTGTGAAAAAAAATGGAAATTTGGTGAAAATTTAGCAAAGTTCAGACTTTTAATTTTTATGCTCTTAAATCAGAGCGCTGTTATGACACACAAAATAGTAAATAAATAACATTTCCCACATGTCTACTTTACATCCATACAATTTTTGAAGCAAAATATTTTTTGTTAGGAAGTTGTAAGGGTTAAAAGTTGACCAGCGATTTCTCATTTTTCCAACAAAATTTACAAAAACATTTTTTTAGAGACCACATCACATTTGAAGTGACTTTGAGGGGACTGTATGACAGAAAATACCCAAAAGTGACACCACTCTAAAAACTGTAACCCACAAGGTGCTCAAAACCACATTCAAGATTTTTATTAGCCCTTAATGTTCTTCACAAGAATTAATGGAATGTGGAAGGAAAAAATTCACATTAAACTTTTTTTGCACAAAAAATGTATTTTATAACCTGTTAGTGATTTATTACCTATTACAGTCTGGGAAGGTCATTCAAAACCACCCACTGTGATCTCTTGAGTGAACAACTCTCTGCTGCCCCCTATCGGCCGGACAATTACACGATTGGCTGATGATTGGAGGCCACAGGCTGTTTGCACTAACAGACCGGTTATCAGAAAACTAACAGTGAGCGTATGGTATATACACCTCCGGATTCCAAAACATGGAATATGTGTATATAACCCCGAACAATCACCGCTAACTCCATGATAACTCCAGACTACTCGCTGCCATCACCAATCGTTTATAAGGCCGATTGGATAGTGTATGGCTTTGAGGCACGGTTACAGAACAAAAGGAACAGAACTGTTAAATGTTATATTTAATTCCAATGAAAAATATACAAAAGATTTTACAAAGGGGACAAAACAATACTGTATACAATTACATAAAATGAAAATAATAAAAAAGAAACTTACTACGACCATCACAGGTATGATTCGGCCTACCAAAGGAAAGCGCTTCGTTTGAAGAACGTCCAGTGGACGGGAATCATGCAGACACCGAAATGTATCTCTCTACAGCAGTGTTTCTCAACTCCAGTCCTCAGGACCCCACAACAGATCATGTTTTCAGGATCTCCTTAGTATTGCACAGGTGAGAGAACTTCCATCACCTGTGCAATACTAAGGAAATCCTGAAAACATGGCCTGTTGCGGGGTCCTGAGGACTGGAGTTGAGAAACACTGCTCTACAGGAACCCAGATCATGATTTGGCTTGATCTTTTATCAACTCCTGATTCCCACCCACACACTCCCCCATGATGACCTCACATGGGTCAAGTTATAGGCTGGTCTCAGCCATTCATGATTTTATGAAATCCCCAACTTATGTGATAACGCCTCTCCGGATGATCCCAAAAGTTCAAGATTGATGCCATATTTTCCATTGGGATTTTATCTTCACTTAGATAGTAAACATGGCATAGCTGTTGTCAGTTATCTGAATACTGTGGATTTGTGGCTCATTGGTAGGGGTTACAGTTCTGAAAAATTGTGTCTTCTTTCCCTTTTAGCCCCTGTGCTGAAAATCTATGTCTCATTAATATCAGATTTGTATAAATTGTAGTATTCTATATTTTATTTCGCAGACATACTGTCTGCTGAAGCTGTTCTGATAAAAGGAATATGTATGCAGGGTGACAATAGCCATTTCTAAAGAGTGTGAGGAATCTGCTTTAAGCTTCTCCAAAACTTAAAAGGCCTTTTTCTGTGGACAAAAGGCCCTGCCCTGTTTATGTATAAACACATGTACCCTTTTTGTTGTCCAACTCTTTGAAAAGAGTTCTCCTTTCTACTTTAAATCTCTTTAAGGCATCTTCTTTCAGTCTTATGGGCATCAAAAGGTCTTCATGCACTTTAACCCCTTACCGACCTTAGACGATCTCAGTACGTCCTGGTTGGGAAGTGCTTCCTGACCTGGGATGTACTGAGAATTTCCGGGTGATTTTGCGCACATACAGGCTGTGTGCGCACGATCGCTGCCGGATGTCAGCTGATTCTGACAGCTGACACCCGGAACTCAATACCAGGAGCGGTGCCCACACCGCTCCCTGCACTTTAACAATCGCAGCATTTAGCTGGCAGGCAGAGGGAGGGAGCCCCCTCTGCTCTTGGATCGGTGCCTCCACGTAAAGTCGGAGGAGCCCGATCGTTGCCATAGTGACCCAATGTCGTCATCTTGATATCCGGGTCACCAGGCGCTAGCAAGTTAGGTAGATCATGCGCAGTGCATGATCTGCACTGACACAAGTTAGATCTGACAGTTATAAGGCGATCAGACTATTAAAAGTGAAAAAGTATAAAAAAATTTAAAAAATAAATATAAAAAATAAGTTTTAAAATAATACAAAAAATATATGTATTGTACTTTTATGTAAAAAAAAAATACACGTTTGGTATCGCTGCGTCCAAAACGACTTGCCCCATAAAACTGTCACACTAATTAACCCCGTCAATGAACACTGTAAAAAAAAAAAAAGTGGGGGGCTAAAAACTAGGCTTTTTCATCATACTGCCAAACATAAAGTGGAATAAGATGCGATCAAAAAGATAATGTAAATAAAAATAGTATCATTGAAAATTTCATCTTGTCCTGCAAAAAAAAAAGCCATCATACAGCTCCATCAGCTGAAAAATAAAAAAAGTTATAGCTCTCAGAATACAGCAATGCAAAAGTAATTATTTTTTCTATAAAATAGTTTTTATTGTGTAAAAGCGGCAAAACATTAAAAACTTTGTAATCGTGCTGACCCAAAGAGTAAAATCATCTTATCAATTTTACCACAAGTGGAACGACATAAAAAAAAAACAATTCCTGAATTGCTGAGTTTTGTTCATTCTGCCTCCCACAAATCTGAATAGAATTGAATCAAAAAATTTAGTGTGCCTAAAAATGGTATCAATAAAAACATCAACTCATTCCGCAAAAAACAAGCCCTTAC
Source organism: Phyllobates terribilis (assembly GCF_046119375.1). Classification (NCBI taxonomy): domain Eukaryota; kingdom Metazoa; phylum Chordata; class Amphibia; order Anura; family Dendrobatidae; genus Phyllobates; species Phyllobates terribilis. The sequence goes on from NW_027362858.1 coordinate 5,775,918, forward strand.
ATGACTGTCGGCCAAAATATGGAAATATTACAGCTCTCAAAATATGGAGATGCAAAAACTAGTTTTTACAAAAAAAAGCGTCTTTTAGTGTGTGACAGCAGCCAAGCATAAAAATCTGATATAAAGCTGGTATCTCTGTAATCGCACCGACCCGAAGAATAAAGTTGTCTAACCACTTAGGCTGTGTGCCGACGATGTGTTTTTTAAGCTTTTCCGCAGTGGCAAAAACACTGCAGAAACGGTTAAAAAATGCATGGTAGAAGGCGTGCCATGTTCCCCAATGATAATCAGCATGTGCTGTGCACATGCTGCGTAAATTTCCGCTGTGGTTTATCACTGCGGAAAAATACGCAGCATGTCCATTAATTTTGCGGACACGCAGAGTAATTGCCTCCATTGACTTGCATTGGAACGCATGGATTATGCATCACTGCATCTGTAGAAGCGGAATCCATGCGTTCCAATGTGCGGATGGTTCCCGGGTGTGGAGGAGAGGAAACTCTCCTCCGGACCCGGGTACCATAGAACATGTAAAAAACAAGAATAAAATAAAAAATATATATCATATTTACCTTCTGACGGCCCCCGCTGCTCTTGTCCTCCTTTGCCGGCAGCTCGCGGGGGACTGAAGGACCTGCGCTGACGTCATAGTCATGTGACGGCAGGTCCTTCAGTGTACCGCGAGTTGCCGGCAGCCAGGAGGAGCGAAGCAAGACTCCGGGGGCCATCGGAAGGTAAGTATAGATTTATTTTTTTATTTTTAAACATTCTTAAGGTCACACTATATAAGTCCATGCTGGTTGCATGGATTTATATAGTGTGACCTAGTTGACAAGCACTTTCCAAGTGATGCTAAAATCGCTTGGAAAGCGCTTGTCAACCCGCATGCGGAAATGCATGTTTAGAACGCTTCACATCCGCGTGTGTTTGGCTGGAAAAATGCATGTACAATCTGCATGCGTTTTTTCTGCCAGAGAGATGCAGAAACACTCAGGAACAAGTCCTGAGCATTCCTGAATCGTGGGCACATAGCCTTATACCGCACAAAAAATAACGTAAAAAATAAACAAAACCAATTCTTTACCTGCTGTTGATTTATTCATTCTGCCTCACAAAGATTGCCGTAAGGCTCGGCTCATGTTTATCCTGTGCTGAGCGCTTACACCGTGGTTTCTATATAAATCTCTGAAATACGTGATTCAGACAGAATTCCCCAGCGGAAGATTCCATATAATGAGGCAGATGAAGGCACTGTGCACGCCGTCTGGCCTGTGATCCGGCGGTATACGCCATTTTAGGCATGCATAAAAGTGCCGTCGGCCACAGTTTTGTCCACTTCTAAAAAAGACTCCATTGAACAGATGCATGAGCTGGGCACTACAAAGTACTGGCTAATACAAAGGCTGTTTGCAATTTTCACTCAGCAACATCCACTGCTGCTTGTTTCTGGAAAACTCCCATGGAGACAAAATCATCTCTACACCTGTAGATAAATTCCCAAAGGAGCATAATTTCCAAAATGGGGTTACTTGAGGGGGAATTTTGCTCTTCTAGCACTTCGGGGCTCTGTATAAGGAGTCCACAAACAATTCTAGGAAAATCTGTCTACAGGAGGCAAATAGTTCGCTGTCCATCCCGAGTCTCGCTGTGTGGCTAAGCAGTACTGTACACAATGGGATATTGCCACGTTCAGCAGAAATTGTGGACGTATTTTTGTGCAATTTTTACTCACTTTCCTGTGTGAACATGTAAAATCTGGGGCTAAAACAAAATTTTGGTGGTAAAAATGTAATTATTTTTTCTTCACTGCCCAATGGTATAAAATTCTGTGACACACGCAGAGTGTCAATATGATCACTGCACCCCTAGATAACCTCAGGGGCACTCCCAGCAGGTTATGGCATCCACAAACCAGAACAATAAAATCTGCACTATAATATGGCGCTCCTTCACTTCTGAGCTTTGCACTGTGCCTGAAAAGTATTTCCTATTACATGTAGGGCATTGGTGCACTCAGGAAAAATGGACCTCAGTTTGTTGTAAAAATTTCTTCTATTAGCCCTAAGAAAAATTAAGAACTTGGGGCTAAAGCAACATTTTAGTGGTAAAAATGTAATTTATTCTTTTATCATCGCCCAATGATATATAATTCTGAGGCACATGTGGTCTCAATATGATCACTGCACCCCTAGATTAATTCATTGGGGGGTGTAGTTTGTAAAATGAGGTCACATATGGGGGGTTTCTGTTGTTCTGGCACCACAGGGGCTCAGCCAATGTGACATGGCCTCCTCAGACCTTTCCAGCAAAATCTGAACTTCAATATGGCGCTTCTTCCATTCTGAGCTTTGCACTGTGCCTCAAAAGCAATTTTTGACTACATATGATGGGGTATCAGTATACTCAGGAGAAATTGCACAACAAATTTTGGGGTACATTTTCTCCTGCTAAGCTTGTGAAAATGAAAAATTTGGGGCTAAAAATTTTTTTTCTAGGAAAAATCTTTTCATTTTTCGTTTTCACAGATCAAATTTGTAAGCACCTGGGGGTACAAGGTTCTCACCACATGTTAGATAAATTCCTTGAGGGGTCTAAGTTTTCAAAATGGGGTCACTTTTCGGGGGTTTCCACTGTTTTGGCACATCAGGGGCTCTACAAACATTACATGCCACCTGCAGACCATTTGTCACACCAGGTGTGGGAAAGACTAAGTGCAACACAAAGGGAAAGGGGACATGGAGACTTCCTAGGCTGATCTGATATCACCCTTTCTTCCCTAAACATCCCTATATTTGTTCCTCATCAATCGCGCACAGGAACCTAAACCCTGTATTACCCTAGCACTAAGCCCTGGATCGGAACGGGGTGGGGATGAGCACTAGTCGATCCCCACTGACTACTAAAGACAACAAGGGAGACAAAGGATAGTAGCTTAGCTTTAGCGACTTCAGAGTGATAACTCCGTCCTCCTATCACCACAGAGGAAATAGCAGTTTGAGAGCTCCAAGCAATCACCGGGAAACATGTGATTATCACCAGTGCCTTCCTATTGCAAAGTGAAAGTATTTATACACTCAGGCCAGGGTATTAATTAGCAAGAGGAAGGTAGCTGCTGTGTCCTAGAGTGAGACAGATCTAAGGTGTCTGTAATGCCAAATGAAGAGATCTTCTGCAACCAACTGCAGGGCGACTGTCTGTCACTTCTGACACACCGGTGACACCATTCCATCAAAGTCTGTGTTCCAAAACATCACTCCTTCCTTCCTTTCTGAGCTCTGCCGTGCACCCCAACAGTAGTTTCTTCTCACATTTGGGGTATCAGCGTACTCATGAGAAATTGCACAACAAATTGTATGATGCAATTTCTCCTTTTACCCTTTTGAAAATAAAAACTTGGGGCTAAAATAATTTTTTTGTGAGAAATACTCAATTTTTTATTTTCACATTATTTTTTCATTTTTTTCCACATTCCAAAAATTCTTGTGAAGCACCTGAAGGGTTAATAAACTTCTTGAATGTGGTTTTGAGCACCTTGTGGGTTGCAGTTTTTAGAATGGTATCACTTTTGAGTGTTTTCTGTCATACAGACCCCTCAAGGTCACTTCAAATGTGACATGGTCCCCAAAAAAATGTTTTTGTAAATTTTGTTGGAAAAATGAGAAATCGCTGGTCAACTTTTAAACCTTATAACTTCCTAACAAAAAAAAATTGTTTCAAAAATTGTGCTGATGTAAAGTAGACATGTAGGAAATGTTGTATATTAACTGTTTTGTGTGACATATATCTCGCTGATTTAAGGGCATAAGAATTCAAAGTTTTAAAATTGCAACATTTTCGAAATTGTGGCTGGCCAAATTTTTTTCACAAATAAACGTAAGTGATATCGAAGAAAATTTACCACTGTCATGAAATGCAATACATCACAAAAAACAATCTCAGAATCAGTGGGATCCGTTGAAGTTTTCCAAAGTTATTACCTCTGTAAGGTGGCTAATGGTTGCGTAGTCAATGCGAGGCATGTGTCACAGAGATGGCTGGTCTCTGTGATGTAACCCGGAGTGTTTCTCTAGGGCACATAAGCACTAAGAGGATCGTTTGGTTCACCTGGGAGCCGGGTTACAGGTAGCTAGGAGAGAATGGGCGGGTCCAGCTACCCACATACCTCACCTCTGGGTGTGGTTAACAGCCTATAAAATGGAGGCTGTTGTTTGCCCCATGGTCTGTGTGCTTGGAGGGAGAAGGTCTCCTGTGTATGTTTTGTCTCCAGACCAAGCCAGGACACTGGACGCTACACCAGCCTGTGTGACCACAGCGCTGGCCATCCAGAGACTTTGGTAAAAGAACTGTTATCTTTGTTTTTGCCTCCACTAAAGGCTGTTTTGTTTGCATTTTCCCTTTGAACGGTTTATGAAGCTAGTAAACCGTTACAGACATTTAAAGGAGCATGCCTCATGTTTGCCTCAAACCGCACCTGAGTGAGTACCATCCCTACACCTCATAAAGTGACACTGGTCAGAATTGTAAAATTTAGCCTGGTCATGAAGGTGCAAACAGCGTTGGGGGGTAGAGTGGTTAACTAAGATGGTTCACATCTTTGTCTATTGTACAATCCTGCATCTAAGAGTGTCAGCTGCTTGTGTTACTGGGAATTTGTGTAATAAGAAAAAGGAGGGAGGGAGGTGAGTGACTTCAGAAATTTTTAATATTTTTACAAGGGTAACAGGAGAAAATGGACCTCAAAATTTGTTGTGCAATTTCTCCTTAGCAAGCCGATACTCCATATGTGGGGGAAAATTACTGTTTGGGCGCACGGCAGAGCTCGGAAGGGAAGGAGCACCATTTGACATTTTGAATGCAAAATTTGCTGGAATAATTAGCGGATGCCATTTCGCTTTTGGAGAGCCCCTGATGTACATGATGAGGGTACTGGTGTTTTTATTTTTTTTTTACTGATGGTGGTTCTGGTAACCTATTATTTACTGATGGTGATTCTGGTTTCATATTCATGTACTATTAATGACTCTAAAGTTCTGTTTATATACTAATGATGATTTTGGCTTCATATTAATATACTAATGATGGTTCTGGTGATGAATGCACTAGAACACCATCAGTACTTGAACACATCACCAGAGCCATCAGTAGTACATGAATATAGCACCAGAACAACCATCACTACATGAATATGTAATCAGAACCACTATCAGGACAGGAATATAGCACCAGAAACAACATCATTTTCATTGTAAGCTGTATTTTTTGCATAATTCAAACCAAATGGCCCCCATTATAGTTAGCTATATTAGTTTCCATGACTATGCATGGGTCTGACATTTAAAATATAGAATGTCAGAGATTTATATCGCCATTTGTCCCTGGAATTCTTTAAGTGGCCCTTAACATTGAATGATTCTATATGTAACTCTGAAATTGCAATCACCACATTATAATGGCTTTGCAAGTCTAATCAGATCTTGGTACCTGACCAATCTGGGCAGGGGGATGTGTTAGGGGTCATATTACCTTACTCTCTGACCCATTCCTTTGCTTGGGGATGGGGTGCCATTGGCATTATCTGCCTTGGTCACCAAAATGCCTTGTCCTGGATGACTGCAATGTAATACTGACATGTGGACATTGTAATTGAGGACTGGTTGCAGGACTGATTCTGACTTTCCTGATAACTGAGGTGAACTTTAAAATGGCATCCCTTCCCAGCAGTGCATCTGACACATGTAGTGAATAAACGCAAATCCTCTTATTTTTGTTTTCTTCTGAGGGGAGGGACGTGTGAAGGATATTGGTTTCAACATTAATGGCATTGTAAAATATGATATGGTCAACATCATTCTCCAGGTCTATATGATTATGGTGATGTTAAACTTTTTTATTGATTTTTTTTTTTTCTTTAATCTTGAAAAATATGTGTAAAGGGAATCTGTCGGTAAGATCAACCCTCCTAAGCCACTTATATGGGTATGCAGGTCCTAGAACATTGAATAATACGATACCTTGATATATGCAATCTGATGTAAATGATCGCCCTCAGAATCTGCCTTCAGAGCTTATTTTCAATGAAAGGGGTGATAACTGTCCCTCATTACATGTTTCATACTGGTATCATACTTAGACTTAGCAAAACTAATCTTTTTCTTTATTACAAACAAATCTTATGTATGTAACTCACTCATACACTGGTAACGGGAATAGTAAAGCCTACAACACCGAGGAGCTAAACCCACACCCTACAGGTCCCTGTACAGACCAAACAATCCCTAGCTGCAGAACTGAAAACACCACCTCTGACCTGACTCCCTAAAAGGCCACTGTGCACAGATAACTAGGAGAGGGAAAGTGTGCAGAGGGATACGAGGATATAGGCAGAGGAAACTTAAAGCACATGCACAAAGGAAAAATAAGGAGAACTAAGGAGAATAATAAATTAAACAAGAAGAAGTTCCCACCAACCTAACTGAGGAGAAAGGAAAGGAACTGGGACATGAGACGTCATGTCAGAGGGCGGAGTTTTGAGTAGTGACGTGGCCGAATTGGATAGGCCCAGTATTGGGGGAATAGCGCTGTGCTTAATCAGCGAGTGCTTTGATTGGCTGCCTAAACTTTAAATAGTCGTGATGCTCCCCACCCTGACATGCCGACAGGAAGAAGCAAGGAGAAACGCGTGTCAGGATGAGGGGAGCAAACTCAGTGTTCACACATGGCCTGGTCTCTGATCTGACAGGTAATTCCTTTATACCATCTTTACACTCAGTATTTTGCTAAGATAGCCACATGGCATATATCTAGGCACTGTCTGATTAACTGTCTTAGCAGATCATGTGTTAGCAGTATCGGTGTTTACACAGGGAAAAAGAGGAAATGTCCAGCGATAAAATAAAAGTATCTTCCTTTATTGATTCCTTTAAAATAATCCTGAATAGAACAAATCCAACCAACACAACTTTAGAAAGTCTTAGTCATGATCTAGATAGATCGAGCTGTAATGTGTTGGTTGGGTTTCTCCTACTCAGAATTGTTTTAAAGGAATCAATAAAGTGAGATACTTTTATTTTATCGCCGGACATTTCCTCTTTTTCCCTGTGCATTTGCTTGACCTGAACCAGGGCGTCTCCGTGCGATATCATTCCCAATAGAGGACGGCTTTATTCACCGGTAAGCTGACTCTCCTTTTCCCTTTTTCTATGCTTGGTATATCCGTGTTTACAGCGCTGTCTGTTTGGGTAAGTTACATTAAATATAAGTACATGCTGCCAGCCTGACTAGATAATGGGCAATGCTTGGCCTCATCTGATTCTGCAGCACTCTATAAAAGCGAGCTGCACCGCATTTCATAAAAGCGAGCTGCACCGCATTTCATAAAAGCGAGCTGCACCGCATTTCATAAAAGCGAGCTGCACAGCATTTCATAAAAGCGAGCTGCACCACATTTCTCAAAAAGAAGATTTGGAATTAAAAATTGTTTGATTATTTTGAGTCAATATGTACATATATTTTAATCGTAAGAATATACTTTTTTAATGATTCACAGTCGCATATAAGCAAATTATGCCAATATGGGAATATACTTTTTTGATTGTTTATAGCTGCATATATGTTAATTATATTAAGATTTGTATAACTATTTCCATTTATTTAATAATTACTTGAATTATTAGAACATGACTCAGTTTAGTTCCATTTTTGTTGTGATCAACATTAGAAGAAAGCTTAATCTGCTGCTCCTCTTACAGGCACCGTGTGTAATTTCAGATTATTACGTCATTATTATTAATTAAGTTTTGAATTTTCTCTCTGTGTGGGTCTCCCCGTTTGATTGGAGGTACCTTTTTAACATTTTTTCTGTAGTTTATTATTTTAAATGTTATTTAATAAAGAGATTACTTTATATCATGCACTTCAATCGTTTTTCTGTGATGAAATTATCATAGAACTGGTATGTTATAATTGAATCCGAAGTGTTGCGCTCTCTTGCATAGAGAGATTCAATTTGGGTAATATGATTACTAGTGTTTAATAAGTGGCCAGCTGATCACAGAAGCATATATTGCAGTATGGAAAGACAGGGAGAGTGAAAGCCCCGCATAAAAAATGACATAAATATACATGGTATAAAGCAATAAATCCCACTATGAATCTATACTAGTGATGAGCGAGCACTAAAATGCTCAGGTGCATTGGGTCGAGCAAATCGTAATGCTTAGGTGCTCGACCCGAGCAACGAGCCCAATGTAAATCACTAAGAAACTCGAGCATTTTTCCTGCAGCCCCCCTCAGAGGTCTGCAGGGGGCCCAAAAAATGACGTGGAAACAGCGTGGGGAAGACCCCTGGAAACATCTCTGACTCCCAGGTCACTGCTGTGAACAATGTTGTCAGAGTATTATGCCACTTTTACAGACTCACAATCACCAAAAACATGTTCTTCCACACCTTGGGCTATGTTCACACGTAGCATTTTTGATGAGTTTTTGCACTTTTGCATTGCTATCAACGGTGAAATATACATTCACCAGTAAATGTCATTGTCAAGAACTACATCGGGGGATCACACAATATCTCTCCGCTGTCGTCAGGGATTTGCGCACACACGATCCCGATTACTCACTATGTAGGTATCGACAAACGCACAGTGAGGGTATGGCATACACACCTCCGGATTCCAACGCATGAAACTTGTGTATATGCCAGAGTACGGTCACTGCCAGCTTCACGATAGCCCACTTATTATTATTCGCTGCCAGCACTATTACATTTTATATTTAATCCAAAAGGGAGGCAGTGTTCATGAAAAATATACAAACGGTTTTACAAAAGGAGACGTTTACAATACAGAATGTACAGTTACACAAAAATAAACAGGATTAAAGAATTACTTACTAAAAAGATTGCAGAGACAATTCAGTTTAGCTGGAGGGAGGCGCTCCAATGACCTTTATGGAACGGGACCCCTTGCTTACAAATATACATTCTCTGGCAATGAATACTGACCCACCTTCGTCTGTGTCTTTTATTCCAAAGAAGGAGACCTGCCTACACACCCCTTGTGCTGACATCATGTGGCCTGGGCTCCAGCCTTCTTATTTTTATTAAAATATCTGGCTTCTGTGATAACTTATCGCTGGTTGATTGCCGAAGCTTGAAAGTGATACCATATTTTCCATTATACATTTACTTTTCTTTAGAGACCACATGACATAGCTGTGGTCTGTTATCTGATACATTTGCATTACCGCTCACTTGAGGGGCATACAGCTACGGAAAATTATGCATCTTGTTCCTTAGCTGACCCTGCCAATAAAATTATGGACCCCATTATTGTCGGATATATAGAACTTTAGATATTCTATATTTCGCAACGGTGCCGGCCAAACTGTAGAGTTCTTTTGAAGCCAGGGGCTACATCTTTATTAGCTGGGTGTAAATTTGTCACAAGCCTGGGCCACTGGAAAACACACTCTCATGTTAATTGGGTTAGTCACCTCTCATGTGTGCTAGCATTTGCCTGAGGACAGCTCTTGTACTGATAAATGGTTGATAAGGGAGGGGTGAGAGGGGCTTCAGGGGGAGAGACAGTATTTTCAATATTTCTATGACAGAGGAGAAGAGAGATTTTCAATATTTCCATGACAGTCATTTTAACATTTTACTACCTTATTTGCCCATGTGGTGTGTGAGACATGATCAGAAGATGCTTTGAACTTCCCATTATTAAAGAGTGGGTCTCTTATAAAGTTATTGCGCATGCAGTGACTCCAAGGGCTGCCAAAATTTGGACGCACTCCAATACCCCTTTGAAGAGACGTAGAGGAGGGCCTCAATAAAAAAAAGTGTTACCATTGTTAAGGAGTGGGTCTGCTTGTTTCCTAGGTAGACTGTGATGAGCATAGGGTCTCCGGGCCTCATATAGACCCGATGACGCTATGCGGCCAGCCAATCGCTGTAATGCCACAATCATCATGGCTTTGGCATTACAGTGAGTGACAGGTAATCCCTGCATGTTAATTGGCTCTCTAAAATGCGCCAAACATGCGGGGCCCGGACCCAAGCTCCCGCCCAAGCAATCCGGAAGTACTCGCTTAGCAACTCGAGCAGTGAGATGCTCGGGCGAGTAACAAGCAGTGGTGAGCATGCTCGCTCATCACTAATCTGTACTTATATATGACCATAGGCGGATTATAATGAGGGCAATCCGGGCTACCGCCCGGGGCCCCCGAGCCTGAAGGGGGCCCGCGGCTGCGGGGGGGGGGGGGGGGTCTAATGCCGGATTGCCCTCATTATATGTGCGGGCCGCCGCGGCACATACCGGTAGCAGTGGTGGGAGGGGGGCCCCGGAACGCTCCCCCAGCAGCGGCCGCCGCTACTTCTTCATCGGCCGGGCCAGCACTGCAGCAGTTAACTTCCCTGTGCTGGCTCGGCCGCATCACTGCTAGGAGACACGGCCCTGTGCGCAGCCGTGTCTCCTAGCTGTGACGTCACACAGTGCGCGCCCGGCCTGCACTGCTGCAACGGAGAAGTCAGAGCAGGCCGGAAGAATGGAGCCGGGGGATGGTGAGTCTGTGTGTGTGTGTGTATGTGTATGTATGTATGTGTGTGTGTGTGTGTGTGTGGGCAGATATTTTGTGATGTCTGTTTATATGTATTTTTGTGATTCAAATGTGTTTATGCATGTATGTATATGTCTGTATATGTTTGTGTGTGTGCGTGACTGCGTGCGGCCTCCTGCTGAGTATAGTTGGCGCCGTGCTGCCTCCTGCTGTCTCTGCGGGGGGCGCCGTGCGGCCTCCCACTATGTATAGATGGCGCCGTGCGGCCCCCCGCTGTGTATAGATGGCGCCGTGCGGCCCCCTGCTGTGTATCGGTGGCGCCGTGCGGCCCCCTGCTGTGTATCGGTGGTGCCGTGCGGCCCCCTGCTGTGTATAGATGGCGCCGTGCGGCCCCCTGCTGTGTATAGATGGCGCCGTGCGGCCCCCTGCTGTGTATAGATGGCGCCGTGCGGCCCCCTGCTGTGTATAGATGGCGCCGTGCGGCCCCCTGCTGTGTATAGATGGCGCCGTGCGGCCTCATGCTGTATATAGATGGCACCGTGCGGCCTCCTGCTGTCTCTGGGGGGGCGCCGTGCTGCCTCCCGCTGTGTATAGATGGCGCCGTGCGGCCTCCTGCTGTGTATAGATGGCGCCGTGCGGCCTCCCCCTGTGTATAGATGGCTACGTGCGGCCTCCCGCTGTGTATAGATGGCACCGTGCAGCCTCCCGCTGTGTATAGATGGCTACGTGTGCTCAATATTGAGTCATACAATTAATTTAAGGCTATGTGCCCACGATACAGAAATGTTCCGGATTTTTTTTGAGCGTTTCTGCATCTCCCTGGCAGAAAAAACGCATGCAGATTTTACATGTGGATTGTACATGCGTTTTCCTGCCAGGGACATGCGGATGTGAAGCGTTCTTCACTTGCATTTCCACATGCGGGTTGTGATTTTAGCATCACTTGGAAAGTGCTTGACAACTTGGTCACACTATATAAATCCATGCAACCGGCATGGATTTATATACACTGTGTTCCAAATTATTATGCAAATAATATTTTCTCAGATTTTCCCAAATTACCTATATGAATTGCAGTCATTGTAATTTTCCAGTCAAATAACTATTAGAGTACAATTGAAAGGTTTTTGTACAAACTGCCTATGATAACAGTATATTTTTAAAAAAATAAAAAACTCAAACTACACTCAAAATGCATGTTCCAAATTATTATGCAAAGCAGAGTTTTCAACCTTTTAATCTTAATAAAGAACAAAAAAATGGTCATTTTTTAAATTATAAGCATTAGCAGGTTATTACAAACTGAAATCAAACAGTTTTCAACTCAAAACTTTATTCTAGGTGACGTTACATTTGCACATAGGACCCCTTGTTTGAAAGGAGCTTCTGAACTCTCTCGTCCATTGAATTTGTCAGGTTTTGGATGGTTTCTGCTTTAATTGTTTTGCATGAGGACAGAATACCCTCCCAGAGCTGTTGCTTAGATGTAAACTGCCTCCCGCCCTCATAGACACTCCTTTTGATGATGCTCCAGAGGTTCTCAATGGGGTTGAGGTTAGGGAAGCATGGGTGCTACACCATAAGTTTGTCCCCTTTTATGCCCATAGCAGCCAGAGATGCAGATGTGTTTTGTGCAGCATGAGACGGTGCATTATCATCCATGAAAATTTTGAGTTGAAAACTGTTTGATTTCAGTTTGTAATAACCTGCTAATGCTTATAATTTCAAAAATGACCATTTTTTTTGTTCTTTATTAAAATGAAAAGGTTGAAAACTCTGCTGTCCATAATAATTTGGAACATGCATTTTGAGTGCAGTTTGAGTGTTTTATTTTTTTAAAAATATACTGTTATCATAGGCAGTTTGTACAAAAACCTTTCAATTGTACTCTAATAGTTATTTGACTGAAAAATTACAATGACTGCAATTCATATAGGTAATTTGGGAAATCTGAGAAAATATTATTTGCATAATAATTTGGAACACAGTGTAGATTAGAGCTGATTCGGTAAGATCCTCACAGGAGTAACTCTAATCCAGCGAAAAAGTAGGAGAAACAGGTCAGCTCAGTCATATACAGAAGAGCTGTGCAGAGGAAACTTGCGGTGACACAGGAAAAAGGTAGGAAGAAAAATTGCAGCATTCAAATCTTCGTAAAAACACTTTATTAAAAAAATACTTAAAAGGTCACAAGTCCAGTAACCATCTGTTACCAGCAAATGTTCACACTGCTGTCTATATTCATTGCATATACAATTGTGAATTGGGAAGAGTCTTATAGGATATCCTGCAATGCACATGATCAAACACGACCAATCACAGGAAAGAAGGTCACAGCAGGTAACAAAGCAGGTGAGTAATAAAGAGAAAAATTGCATCATAATAATCAGGGGCCCAGAAGAGCAGATCTCACCACTTTACCGCACGTACAGAGTAATTTTCCTCCTATTTAAGCCCTAGATTCCCCTTTCATTGCTCCTATAAAGTATGATGCCAACTAAAGTGCCTCCCCAAACACTGTAAGATACCCACACAGTGTATTCCTACACAGTACCCTCCACACCACATTATGATGACCCTACTGTACCTAGGGCCGGGACAAGGTGCTTTGGTGACCTGAAGCCTGAACTCACATGAACTTTCCCACGGCCGCACAGGTCAGCCTCACCTCCCAGACCATCAGACCGATCATGATTAGTGTGTGTGCGATGTCTGCGTGTGTGTGCGGGGTGTCTGTGCGATGTTTGTGCGGGTGTGCGCGGTGTCTGTGCGTGCAGGCAGACATAGGCCGATGTGACACTACTACTCCCATCGGCCTATGTCTGTCCCCCGTCCACTCGTGCCAGCAGGATCAGCTCGATGGGAGCAGTAGTTCCCATCAGCCTGATGCTGCTATTTAAATTGCCCTACTGTGTCCCCAATAAATTTTAAATACATGTCATTGGTGGCCAGTGGTTGCCTACAATAAATTAGTTCATACATTACCTGTCCCCGCCGATCGCCACCTAAAATAAAATAAAAAACTACACCTATACTCACCTAGACACCTAATTCCCCGAAGCCATTGATCTCCTGTAATAAAATATAAAATAATAAACCACAACCTTATCCTTACCCCTCCGTAGTAGTCCACGAGTGTCCCACGAAGATCTCCAGTTCAGAGAAGCCACATAGAATGTGACCGCTCTAAACCGCTGCCGCCGCTAGAATGACGGGGCCGTAAGGGTTTGCCGGAGTTCAGGCAGTGCTGCTTCGGTTAGCTGCTTTACGGCCCTGCTGTATCGTGAGAAATTCCCACGGTACAGTAGTGCCGTAAAGGAGGTCTCCGGAGCTGCGCTGCCTGAATGCACTCCGGTGACCTCAGTCAGTGGCTCCCGCTGCCGGGAGCGGACGTGTTCCCGGCAGCGTGAGCTTACAGCAGCCATGCACAGCTGTCACCATCTCCAGATGTGACAGCTGTGCATGGGAGATCAGCGCAGGAACGTGGACAGGTAACTATTATTTTTAGTAAACTAAGAATTAAATAAAATGGTGTGTTTTATTTCAAATAAATTATTTTTTTCTGGGTGTAGTGTGTTTTTTCTTTTTAACACTTTGTAGGTTAGTAATGGGGGTGTCTTATAGACGCCCATCATTACTAACCTGGGCTTCATGGCAGCTGGCGCTGACATGAACCCCACCACTATTACCCCCTGCCACCGCACCAGGGCAGCGTGGAAGAGCGAGGCTAAGTGCCAGAATTGGCGCATCATATGGATGCGCCATTTCTGGGGCGGCTGACGGCTGGTGTTTCTAGCCTGGGAGGGGGCCATTATTCATGGCACCCTTCCTGGGCTATTAATATCAGCCCCCAGCTGTCTGCCTAGCCTTTGCTAGCTATTAAAATAGGGGGAACCCCACGTAATTTTTTTGGGGGGGGTCCCCCATTTTAATAGCTAGTAAAGGCTAGGTATTCAGCTGGGGGCTGATATTAGTAGCCTGGGAAGCTCCGTGGGTATTACCCCCTTCCCAGGCTTCAAACATCTGCCCCAGCCGTCTGCTTAACCTCCGCTAGAGACTAAAATTATGGGGGATCCCACGCCAATTTTTTTTTAAATAAATCCTTTATTTTAACACTAAATGACATTTGAGGAGTTAATAAAGATGCAGTCCCTAAATTATTATTTATTTTTTAATTAATTTTTCCCAAAACTTTTGACGTGGGCTTCGCCATATTTTTGTATGCCAGCCAGGTACAGCATCCAGCTTCTATGAACGCGCCATTTTCCGGGGCGGCTGCGGACTGCAATTTTCAGCGGGGGGGGGGGGGGGGGGGCAGAAAGCTTGGGCCTCCCTGCGCTGCAGATTCCATCCCCCAGCTGCCTAGTTGTACCTGGCTGGACACAAAAATAGGGAGAAGCTCCACGTTTTTTTTTTTTTTAATTATTTCATGAAATTCATGGAATAATTAAGAAAAAAAGGGCTTCCCTATATTGTTGTGTCCAACCAGGTACAAATAGGCAGCTGGTGGTTGGGGGCAGCCCGTTCCTGCCTGCTGTACCTGGCTGGACACAAATATAGTGCAAAGCCCCACGTCAATTTTTTTTTAATTATTTCAGGAAATTCATGAAATAATTAAAAAAAATTTATGTGGGGCTTCGCCCTATATTTGTGTCCAGCCAGGTACAACTAGGCAGCTGGGGGCTGGAATCTGCAGTGCAGGGAGGCCCAAGCTTTCTGGGCCCCACCCGCTGCAAATTGCAGTCCGCAGCCGCCCCGGAAAATGGCGCGTTCATAGAAGCGCCATCTTCTGGCGCTGTACCCAACTCATCCAGGGCCCTGATGCGGTGGCTCACTGGGTAATAAAGGGGTTAAGGCCAGCTTGGCATTATCAGCTGGCCCTAAGCCCGAAATTCATGGGGTCACGCCAATATTAGACATGACCGCCATGAATTTCTAGTAAAGTATTTAAAAAAAACACAAACACACAGAAAAAAGTCCTTTAATTGAAATAAAGACACAATTCTTTATTGTTCTAAATTAAACCATACTTACCATCACGCCCATTCCAGCTGAAGCCAACGATCTCCTTCAATAAAAGAAAAATAATAAAGCAACCTCATCCTTACCTTTCCATGGTTCCTACGACAGCTTCAGCTCTGCTACATCGAGATGACAGGCTGGACCGCAGCAGAACGCTGCCATCCAGCCTGTCATCCCGCGGACACTGAGAAGCGCAGGCATGCTTGCGCTCCTCAGTGTCAGGCTGTGACGGTATAAAGATGAGCCGAGGTCATGTCCAATGAACTCAGCTCACCTCATGCACATCACTGACAGCGTGGGAAAATTCTCCTGCACTCAGCGCTTCAGCATGAGAATTCTCCCACGCTGTCAGTGACATACATGAGGTGAGGTCATGTCCAATGAACTCAGCTCACCTCATGCACGTCACTGACAGCGTGGGAAAATTCTCCTGCACTCAGCGCTTCAGCGTGAGAATTCTCCCACGCTGTCAGTGACGTACATGAAGTGAGCTGAGTTCATTGGACATGACCTCGGCTCATCTTTATGCCATCACAGCCAGACACTGAGGCGTACGGAGCGGAGGCGCGCGTGTACGAGGCGTACGGAGCGGAGGCGCGCGTGTACGAGGCGTACGGAGCGGAGGCGCGCGTGTACTAGGCGTACGGAGCGGAGGCGCGCGTGTACGAGGCGTACGGAGCGGAGGCGCGCGTGTACGAGGCGTACTGGGCGGAGCCGCGCGTGTACGAGGCGTACTGGGCGGAGCCGCGCGTGTACGAGGCGTACTGGGCGGAGCCGCGCGTGTACGAGGCGTACTGGGCGGAGCGGAGCCGTGTGTATGTACTTCTGCTGTGGCTGCTGCTGTGGCTGTATTGATTAGACTGAGGAGATGAAGGGTTTTTGGGGCTACAGAAGTAGAAGATGCTCCTACATGAGGGCTGCACAGGGAACAGGTGGATTTTTTTAATGTGTGGGTCTGCGTGGGGAAGAAGAGAGTCCTTTTACTTGCATGGGGCTTCGTGTTGGAGGTCTGCGTGGGGAAGGAGGTTGGTGCTGTTACTTGCATGGGGCTGGAGGTCTGCGTTGGGAAGGAGGGGGTGCTATTACTTGCATGCTGGGGGCTGTGTGAGGGAGGAAGAGGATGATGCGACATAGCTGTGTGGGGAAGAAGATGATGTTACATAGTGCTGCGCAGGATAATATATGATGTCCCTCTTCGACCGCCTGCTCCCTCTTTGACCGCCTGCAATCTGGCTTCCGATCGCATCACTCGACTGAAACTGCCCTGACCAAAGTCACCAACGACCTACTAAATGTCAAATCCAAGCGACACTACTCCATCCTCCTTCTTCTGGACCTGTCATCTGCCTTTGACACAGTGGACCATTCCCTCTTACTCCAGATTCTCTCATCTCTTGGCATCACGGACTTGGCTTTATCTTGGATCTCCTCATACTTAACAGACAGGACATTCAGCGTCTCCCACTCACGCACCACCTCCTCATCTCGCCCCCTATCTGTTGGTGTCCCCCAAGGTTCAGTTCTAGGACCTCTGCTCTTCTCCATCTACACCTTTGGCCTGGGACAGCTCATAGAGTCTCACGGTTTTCAGTATCACCTCTATGCTGAAGACACACAGATCTACCTCTCTGGACCCGATATCTCCACCCTACTAACCAAAATCCCACAATGTCTGACCGCCATCACATCCTTCTTCTCTGACAGATTTCTAAAACTCAACATGGATAAAACAGAGTTCATCATCTTTCCGCCATCTCATTCAACCCTCCCAACTGACATAGCTATCAACGTCAATGGCTGTTCACTCTCCCCAGTCCCACAAGCTCGCTGCCTTGGAGTAACCCTGGACTCTGATCTCTCCTTCAAGCCACATATCCAAGCTCTTTCCACTTCCTGCCGACTCCAACTCAAAACATCTCCTGGATCCGTGCATTCCTCAGCAAAGACTCTGCAAAAACACTAGTGCATGCCCTCATCATATCCCGCCTCGACTACTGCAACCTCCTGCTCCGTGGCCTCCCTTCCAACACTCTTGCGCCTCTCCAATCTATCTTAAACTCTGCTGCTCGACTAATCCACCTGTCCCCCCGCTATTCCCCAGCCTCTCCTCTCTGTCAATCTCTTCACTGGCTCCCCATTGCCCAGAGAATTCAGTTCAAAACTCTAACCATGGCATACAAAGCCATCCACAACCTGTCTCCCCCATACATCTGTGACCTAGTCTCCTGGTACTTACCTGCACGCAATCTCCGATCCTCACAAGATCTCCTCCTCTACTCCCCTCTTATCTCCTCCTCCCACAATCGTATACAAGCTTTCTCCCGTGCATCCCCCCTACTCTGGAACTCTCTACCCCAACACATCAGACTCTCACCGACCGTGGAAACCTTCAAAAGAAACCTGAAGACCTGCCTCTTCCGACAAGCCTACAACCTGCAGTAACCACCGCTGCACGACCAGCTCTACCCTCACCTAATGTATCCTCACCCATCCCTTCTAGAATGTGAGCCCTCGCGGGCAGGGTCCTCGCTCCTCCTGTACCAGTCGCTGACTCGTTTTGTTAAGATTATGTAAATGCGTTTGTTATGTATATCCCTATCACATGTAAAGCGCCATGGAATAAATGGTGCTATAATAATAAATAATAATAATGTCCCTTGAGTTGGCCTTCATACGGTAGGTTGCACAGGGAAGTATTGTGTTACTTGTATGGGCTCCGTACGCCTCGTACACGCGCGCCGCTCCGTACACCTCGTACACACACGGCTCAGCTCCGTACGCCTCGCACACGCGCGGCTCCGCTCCGTACACCTCGTACACGCGTTGCTCCGCTCCGTACGCCTCATACACATGCGGCTCTGCTCCGTACGCCTCGTACACACACGGCTCCGCTCCGTACGCCTCGTACACACGCGGCTCCGCACGCCTCGTACACACGCGGCTCCGCTCCGCACGCTTCGTACACACGCGGCTCCGCTCCGCACGCCTCGTACACACGCGGCTCCGCTCCGCACGCCTCGTACACACGCGGCTCCGCTCCGCACGCCTCGTACACACGCGGCTCCGCTCCGCACGCCTCGTACACACGCGGCTCCGCTCCGCACGCCTCGTACACACGCGGCTCTGCTCCGTACACCTCGTACACACGCGGCTCCGCTCCGTACACCTCGTACACACGCGGCTCTGCTCCGTACGCCTCGTACACACACGGCTCTGCTCCGTACACCTCGTACACACGCGGCTCTGCTACATCCACACTGTAAACCCCTCCTGACCCCACACATAAACTTCAGCTCATCCAGCACCATGACAACCAGCACAGCAGAGTCCTGCATCCACTGAGGCCCCTGATCATGTGACCCCTGACTCCTCCCCTCCTGTGACCTCATCACAGCTCCTGTGCGCACAGAGCAGCCATATATGTGGTGGCGGCTCTGCAGGTGGAGGTATGTGGAGACCCCCATTACTGGGCGCAGGGGGCATTAACCCCTTCAGCACGGAGACTCTTTTGGGGTCTTGTGTTGCCCCTTTATAAGAATCATAAGGTTTTTGTTCTGTTCCCTGTAATAGATACATACGACCCAACTATGGAGACAGGAAGGGAGGAAACGTATTGTTCTCATAGTACAGGACCCCTTTACTGGCCCACAGTGTAATGCCCCCATTATGCCCCTTATGCAGTATGTATGATGCCCCCACACAGTGTAATGCCCCCATTATGCCCCTTATGCAGGATGTATGATGCCCCCCACACAGTGTAATGCCCCCATTATGCCCCTTATGCAGGATGTATGATGCCCCCACAGTGTAATGCCCCCATTATGCCCCTTATGCAGTATGTATGATGCCCCCACACAGTGTAATGCCCCCATTATGCCCCTTATACAGTATGTATGATGCGCCACACAGTGTAATGCCCCCATTATGCCCCTTATGCAGGATGTATGATGTCCCCACACAGTGTAATGCCCCCATTATGCCCCTTATGCAGGATGTATGATGCCCCCACACAGTGTAATGCCCCCATTATACCTCTTATGCAGGATTTATGATGCCCCCACACAGTGTAATGCCCCCATTATGCCCCTTATGCAGGATGCATGATGCCCCCACACAGTGTAATGCCCCCATTATGCCCCCTATGCAGGATGTATAATGCCCCCAAACAGTGTAATACCCCATTATGCCCCTTATGCAGGATATATGATGCCCCCACACAGTGTAATGCCCCCATTATGCCCCTTATGCAGGATGTATGATGCCCCCACAGTGTAATGCCCCCATTATGCCCCTTATGCAGGATGTATGATGCCCCCACACAGTGTAATGCCCCCATTATGCCCCTTATGTAGTATGCCCCCACACAGTGTATGCTCCCATTATGTCCCTTATACAGGATGTATGATGCCCCCCACACAGTGTAATGCCCCCATTATGCCCCTTATGCAGTATGTATGATGCCCCCACACAGTGTAATGACCCCATTATGCCCCTTATGCAGGATGTATGATGCCCCCACACAGTGTAATGCCCCCATTATGCCCCTTATACAGGATGTATGATGCCCCCTACACAGTGTAATGCCCCCATTATGCCCCTTATGTAGTATGTAGTATGCCCCCACACAGTGTAATGCCCCCATTATGCCCCTTATACAGGATGTATGATGCCCCCCCACAGTGTAATGCCCCCATTATGCCCCTTATGCAGTATGTATGATGCCCTCACACAGTGTAATGCCCCCTTTATGCAGGATGTATGATGCCCCACACAGTGTAATGCCCCCATCATGCCCCTTATGCAGTATGTAAGATGTATGATGCCCCCACACAGTGTAATGCCCCTATTATGCCCCTTATACATTATACATAGAGTGTGCAAAGCAGTCATCAAAGCAAAAGGTGGCTACTTTGAAGAACCTAGAATATAAAACATATTTTCAGTTGTTTCACACTTTTTTGTTAAGTATATAATTCCACATGTGTTAATTCATAGTTTTGATGCCTTCAGTGTGAATGTACAATTTTCATAGTCATGAAAATACAGAAAAATCTTTAAATGAGAAGGTGTGTCCAAACTTTTGGTCTGTACTGTATATACTGTAATACAATAGAAAAACAGAACTTATTTGGTACAGAAACCTTTGTTTGCAATTATATAGGTCAGATTTTTCCTGTAGCTGTTGACCAGGTTTGCACACACTGCAGCAGGGATTTTGGCCCACGCCTCCATACAGATCTTCTCCAGATCTTTCAGGTTTCGGGGCTGTTGCTGGGCAACATTGAGTTTCAGCATCCTCCAAAGATTTTCTATTGGGTTCAGGTATGGAGACTGACTATGCCACTCCAGAACCTTGACATGCTTCTTACAGAGCCACTCCTTTGTTGTCCTGGCTGTGTGTTTTGGGTCATTGTCATGCTGGAAGACCCAGCTATGACCCATCTTCAATGCTCTTACTGAAGGAAGGAGGTTGTTGGCTAAAATCTCTCGATATATCATCCCATCCATCCTTCCTTCAATACGGTGCAGTCATCCTGTACCCTTTGCAGAAAAACACCCTCAAAGTATGATGTTTCCCCCACCATGCTTCATGATTGGGATGCTGTTCTTGGGGTTGTATTCATCCTTCTTCTTTCAAACACGGCGAGTGAAGTTGATAACAAAAAATTCTATTTTTGTCTCATCAGACCACATGACCTTCTGTCATGCCTCCTCTGAATCATCCAAGTGGTCATTGGTGAACTTTAAACGGGCCTGGACCAGAGGGAACTTTACATGCCCTGCAGGATTTTAATGACAGCATAGTGTGTTACTAACAGTAATGTTTGAGACTGTGGTCCCAATTCTCATTAAGTCATTGACCGGGTCCTTCCGTGTAGTTCTGAGTTGATTACTGACTTTTCTCAAAATCATCCTTACTCCACAAGGCGAGATCTTGTATGGAGCCCCAGACCGAGGAAGATTGACAATCATCTTGTGTTTGGTCCATTTTCTAATATTTCTGCGAACAGTTGTTGCCTTTTCACACAGCTGATTGCCTATTGTCCTGTAGCCCATCCCAGCCTTGTGCAGGTCTACAATTTTGTCCCTGGTGTCCTTAAACAGCTCTTTGGTATTTGCCATGGTGGAGAGGTTGGAATGTGATTGATTGAGTGTGTGGATAGGTGTCTTTTATACAGGTAACAAGTTCAAACAGGTGCAGTTAATACAGATAATGAGTGCAGAGTAGGAGGGCTTCTTAAAGAAAAATTAACAGGTCTGTGGGGGCCAGAATTCTTGCTAATTGGTAGGTGATCAAATACTTATTTCATGCAATAAAATGCAATTTAGTTTTTTTAAAAAATCATACAATATGATTTTTCTTGTTTTCATTTTTAGATTCTGTCTCTCATAGTTGAATTGTACCTACGATGAAAATCACAGACCTCTCCATTCTTTGTAGGTGTGAAAACTTGCAAAATCGTCAGTGTATCAAATAGTTATTTTCCCCACTGTATATACCATGTGTCGTATCTGGTCCTATTTAATGTATCAGTGTATTTTCTTTATATATAAATACACTGCTCAAAAAAATAAAGGGAACACTTAAAGAACAGAATATAACTCCAAGTAAATCAAACTTCTGTGAAATCAAACTGTCCACTTAGGAAGCAACACCGATTGACAATCAATTTCACATGCTGTTGTGCAAATGGAATAGACAATAGATGGAAATTATTGCCAATTATCAAGACACCCTCAATAAAGGAGTGGTTCTGCAGGTGGGGACCACAGACCACATCTCAGTACCAGTGCTTTTTGGCTGATGTTTTGGTCACTTTTGAATGTTGGTTGTGCTTTCACACTCGTGGTAGCATGAGATGGACTCTGCAACCCACAGAAGTTGCTCAGGTGGTGCAGCTTATCCAGGATGGCACCTCAATGCGAGCTGTGGCAAGAAGGTTTGCTGTGTCTGTCAGAGTAGTGTCCAGTGGCTGGAGGCGCTACCAGGAGACGTGGAGGGGGCCGTAGGAGGGCAACAACCCAGCAGCAGGACCGCTACCTCCGCCTTTGTGCAAGGAGGAACAGGAGTAGCATTGCCAGAGCCCTGCAAAATGACCTCCAGCAGGCCACAAATGTGCATGTGTCTGCACAAACTGTTAGAAACCGACTCCATGAGGGTAGTATGAGGGCCCGACGTCCACAGATGGGGGTTGTGCTCACAGCCCAACACCGTGCAGGACACTTGGCTTTTGCCACAGAACACCAGGATTGGCAAAGTCGCCACTGGCGCCCTGTGCTCTTCACAGATGAAAGCAGGTTCACACTGAGCACATGTGACAGACGTGACAGAGTCTGGAGACGCCGTGAAGAGCGATCTGCTGCCTGCAACATCCTTCAGCAAGACCGTTTTGGCAGTGGGTCAGTAATGGTGTGGGGTGGCATTTCTTTGGAGGGCCATACAGCCCTCCATGTGCTCGCCAGAGGTAGCCTGACTGCCATTAGGTACCGAGATGAGATCCTCAGACTCCTTGTGAGACCATATGCTGGTGCGGTTGGCCCTGGGTTCCTTCTTATGCTGGACAATGCCAGACCTCATGTGGCTGGAGTGTGTCAGCAGTTCCTGCAAGATGAAGGCATTGAAGCTATGGACTGGCCTGCCCGTTCCCCAGACCTGAATCCGATTGAGCACATCTGGGACATCATGTCTTGCTCCATCTACCAACGTCACATTGCACCACAGACTGTCCAGGACTTGGCGGATGCTTTAGTCCAGGTCTGGGAGGAGATCCAACAGGAGACCATCCGCAACCTCATCAGGAGCATGCCCAGGTGTTGTAGGGAGGTCATACAGACATGTGGAGGCCACACACAATACTGAGCCTCATTTTGACTTGTTTTAAGGACATTACATCAAAGTTGGATCAGCCTGTAATGTGTTTTTCCACTTTAATTTTGGGGGTGACTCCAAATCCAGGCCTCCATTGGTTAATAAATTTGATTTCCATTGATTTTTTGTGTTATTTTGTTGTCAGCACATTCAACTTTGTACAGAACAAAGTATTCAATGAGAATATTTCATTCATTCAGATCTAGGATGTGTTATTTGAGTGTTCCCTTTATTTTTTTGAGCAGTGTATAAACGTAACTCAAAGCAAGCCGGGGCAAAATCTCCTCAATTCCATAGATGTCAAACCAGAGCCATCAATCATAGACCACATATCTTGTCAAATTTAGAGATAGCATCTCTTTTTAGGTATATGCCTTTTTCCAAATTTACTAGGCAGTTAACTTTATCAATAAATTCTGATATCATAGGCTCCTGGTCTGCTATCCATTTTTTGGCTATCTATTTTCTTGCCATATAGAACATACGTGCCGCCGCAGTTTTCAACATATCCCAGTATACATACTAATGGTGAAAGCTCTGCATCAATTGAATAAACCTTGTTAATCATTGCTACAACACTCTTCCAAAAGGACACCAGGTTAGGACAGTTCCACTTCATATGAAGCATATGTGCTATGTTAGTTTTACATCTAGGACAGTGGGGACTGGAACGTAATCCTATGTTAAATAAAAATTGAGGTGTCCTGTATACTTGGTGTATCACATATATATGGGACAGTCTATGGGATTCACTTAAAGACAGTTGTGGAACTCTTTCCAGTATATCTGACCAGCGATTTTCCCCTACAGATCCCATTACACTCTCACATTTCTCTTTTGATTGCATCAGTTTGTCAATATAATGTCTAGGAGAGTGTTATAAAGTAACTAGATGGTGACCCGATTCTAATGCATCGGGTATTCTAGAATATGTATGCGGCCGACCGGGCGCAATCAGCAATGCGGTGTTAAAATTTGGCACCTATGTCGCAGATTGGTCACGGCCGGCGGTCGCGACCAATCAACAGAGCGGGGTTTAAATTTGGCGCCAATAATGCTGATTGGTTGCGGCCGGCGGTCGCGACCAATCAGCAGAGCGTTGTTTAAATTTGGCACCAAAATTGCTGATTGGTCGGGGCTGGCAGCCGCGACCAATCAGCAGAGCGTTGGTTAAATTTGGCGCCAATGTGGCTGATTGGTCGCGTCTGGCGTCCGCGACCAATCAGCAGAGCGCTGTTTAAATTTGGCACCAATCTCGCTGATTGGTCGCGGCTGGAGTCCGCGACCAATCAGTACAGCAGTGTTTAAATGTGGCGCCAAAATCGCTGATTGGTCGCGGGCAGCGTCCGCGACCAATCAGCAGAGCGTTGTTTAAATTTGGCATCAATCTCGCTGATCGGTCGCTGCTGGCTACCGCGACCAATCAGCAGAGCGCTGTTTAAATTTGGCGCCAATCTCGCTGATTGGTCGCGGCTGGCGTCCGCGACCAATCAGCAGAGCGGAGTTTACATTTGGCGCCAAAATCGCTGATTGGTCGCGACCGCCGGGCGCGACCAATCAGCAGAGCGGGGTTTAAATTTGGCGCCAATGCTGCTCATTGGTCGCGGCCGGCCACCGCAACCAATCAGCAGAGCGTTGTTTAAATTTGCCGCCCATCTCGCTGATTGGTCACGGCCGGCCACCGCGACCAATCAGCACAGCGGCGTTTAAATTTGCCACCCATCTCGCTGATTGGTCGCGGTGGCCGGCCGTGACCAATCAGCACAGCGGCGTTTAAATTTGCCACCCATCTCGCTGATTGGTCGCGGTGGCCGGCCGTGACCAATCAGCAGAGCGGCGTTTAAATTTGCCGCCCATCTCGCTGATTGGTCGCGGCCGGCCACCGCGACCAATCAGCGTCGTATTAGTGTGGGGCCGGGAGCGGCGCTGCTTGTGCGGCTCCGTATTAGCGAGGACCGGGGAGCGGCGCTGCGTGTGAGGCTCCTTCTGCTGCGAGAAGCCAGGAGATGAGCGGCTGCTCGCAGCAGAAGCATCCCGACCGGCGGCGCCGCTTCCCGGTCCTCCGTTCACACTTGCTGTCGGGAGATCAGCGGGCCAAGCCGCTGATCTCCCGACGTTAGTCGCATGGAGTCCAGCGGCGCCGGTCGGGGTAGTTGTGCTGCTAGCGGCGCTCATCTCCCCGCTGCATCGCCGCTGACCTCCGTCCGCCAGATGAGCCGCTGGACAGACAGACAGACAGACAGACGGGATAAGACGATTATATATATAGACTAGATGGTGGCCCGATTCTAACGCATCGGGTATTCTAGAATATGTATGCGGCCGACCGGGCGCAATTAGCAAAGCGGTGTTTAAATTTGGTGGCAATATCGGAGATTGGTCGCGGGCGGCGGCGGCGACCAATCAGCGAACCATGTTAGTGAGAACTGGAGAGCGTGTTTAAATTTGGCACCAAAATCGCTGATTAGTCGCGACCAATCAGCAGAGCGGTTTTTAAATTTGGTTCCAATACTGCTGATTGGTCGCGACCGCCGACCGCGACCAATCAGCAGAGCGATGAAGAGCGTTGTTTAAATTTGGCGCCAAAATCGCTGATTGGTCGCGGCCGCCGCCCCCGACCAATCAGCAAAGAGGTGTTTAAATTTGGTGACAATACTGCTGATTGGTCGCCGGCCGCGACCAATCAGCAGAGCGTTGTTAAAATTTGGCGCCAAAATCGCTGATTGGTCGCGGCCGGAGGCCTCAACCAATCAGCAGAGCGGTGTTTAAATTTGGCGCCAATCTCGCTGATCGTTCGCGGCTGGCGACAGCGACCAATCAGCAGAGCGTTGTTTAAATTTGGCACAAAAAACGAAGATTGGTCGCGGCCGGTGGTTGCGACCAATCAGCAGAGTGAGGTTTAAATTTGGCGCCAATACTGCTGACTGGTCACGGCCGACAACCGCGATCAATCAGCAGAGCGGTGTTTAACTTTAGCGCCAAGATCACTGATTGGTCGCGTGCGGAGAGCGCGACCAATCAGCGAATCGTATTGGTGAGGAGCGGGGAGCGGAATCGTATTAGTGAGGACCGGGGAGCGCCGCTGCCTGTGCGGGAGCTTCCGCTGCGATAACCCGGGACATGAGTGGGCGCTCGGAGCAGAAGTATCCCGACCCGCAGCGCCGCTCCCCGGTCCTCCCTTCACACCCTAGCCGCTGATGTCCCCACAGTATCCGCATGATGTTACAAAGGTCCGGACATTTGTGTTAAAAATCGCTGATCGCGGCCGATATTTAAATTTGGCGCCCAAATCGGTGATTGGTCGCGGGCAGCGCCAGCGACCAATCAGCGATTTTTAACACAAATGTCCGGACCTTTGTAACCATGCGGATACTGTGGGGACATCAGCGGCTAGGGTGTGAAGGGAGGACCGGGGAGCGGCGCTGCGGGTTGGGATAATTCTGCTCCGAGCGCCCGCTCATGTCCCGGGTTCTGGGAGCGGAAGTACCTGCACAGGCAGCGCCGCTGACATCCATGCGGCTAAGGCGTGAAGGGAAGACCGGGGAGCGGCGCTGACATCCAATTGGTCGCGGCCGGTATTTAAATGTGCCGCTCAAATTGTTGATCTTGCGGCCAAAGTGAAACACTACTGTGCTGATTGGTCGCGGACGCTGCCCACGACCAATCACCGATTTGGGCACCAAATTTAAATATCGGTCGCGACCAATCACCGATCTTGGCTCCACATTTAAACACCGCTGTGCTGATTGGTCGCGGCCGATATTTAAATGTGGCGCCCAAATCGGTGATTGGTCGCGGGCGGCGTCGCCGACCAATCAGCACAGCGGTGTTGAAGTTTTGCGCTAAGATCAGTGATTGGTCTGGTCCGAAGACCGTGACCAATCATCGAATCGTCTTGGTGAGGACCGGGGAGCGGCGCTGCCTGTGCGGCTACTTACGCTGCGAGAACCCGGGACATAGCGGGCGCTCGCAGCAGAAGTATCCCGACCCGCAGCACCGCTCCCCGGTCCTCCCTTCCGCATGGAGGTCAGCTGCTACCGGCCGGGAGATGAGCGCCTCGCGCCGCTCATCTCCCAGCTGCATCTCCGTCCCGCAGATGGGTCCGGCGGTCGGGTTCCTTCTGCTGTTGCCGGCCGGGAGATGAGTGCCTCGCGGCGCTCATCTCCCGGCTGCATCGCCGCTCAGCTCCGTCCCGCAGTTGAGCCGCTAACGGCCGCCATCTTTTTCCAGAAATCCCGCGGCGCTGATTGGCCGCTGCCGGACCAATGAGCGACGCGGGATTTCCTGTACAGACATACAGACACACAGACAGACACACGGGATAAGACGATTATATATATATATAGATGAGATCAGTCCACGAGAACTGTGTAGATTAGCTATTCTCTGTATTATTGAGTTTCGGAGTACCCCCCTTCCCCTTCCAGAACAATGCCTTCTGCCCGATATGCGTTCCTAAATTGTAAATATTTATAGAATTCAGAGTGAGGTAACCCATATTCGTTTTGCAGCTGATGATTGTTCCTGGGTAGAAATATGTGGAGGAAAAAGAGAGTGCTACCTAAGCTTAGTAAGTAGAGACTAAAAACTTTAAAAGAATAAAAAATCTTTTATGCTCACCTGAGCAAGTTGTGCTGATAGGCACAACTCTATTTGAGGAATTTGCCTGTTATTGAGGTTCTCAGACCACGGTTTTCAGCTCTTCCATAGACTGTGGTGGTATATTTGTCCTACCCGACAGACAGCTACAACGTGAACAAGTTGAGACAAATGAATTCTGGAGGCGCTTCCAAGGAAGAAAGAGTGACCAAAAAATTGTTGAGTCTTCCAAATATGGTGCAATCACAAGGAGGATATTCCACAAGGGATTAATACTCGTGGGTTTATTAAAAAATCATAAAACCATGAATACACATAAGGGACATGGATACACAAAAAAGGGGAGGGAGAAGGGGGTCTTAAAAAGGATTATACAATGCGTTTCCGCTCATAGAGCCTTGATACACACCTGATGAAGGCTCTATGAGCAGAAATGCATTGTGTGATCTTTTTTTTATCCATTGTGGAATATCCTCCATTTGATTGCACCATATTTGGAAGACTCAACAATTTTTTTGGTTACTCTTTCTTCCACGGGAGCGCCTCCAGAATCCATTTGTCTCATTTTGCAGCTGTGAGAATTCCTTAATCATATCACGTATCAGCACTTGATTAAGTCTGTTTAAACCCTTGGAGCTCCAGGAGCCAAATCCCACCAGGTATAGATTTGGAAGCCATGGAGTGTTCCATAATGAAGTAAATTGTGAAACACCTTCTATTCCTTGTAATTTTTCCACCGTCCCCCAAAGTTTGTAACATAACAGCATAGTCGGTATTTTGCCTCCAAGTGTCCCAAACGTATGCACCTCCAATACCTCATAGAGTTCATCTGACTGGAAATAATGCTGTAGCAATATACTCCGAGATCCCCCTCCCCCAGGGTCGTCCCATCCCCGAATATGTTGAAGCTGAGATGCCACATAATATACCCATGGGTTAGGAACCGCAAGCCATCCCATTGTTTTGTTTCTTTGCAATGTTTCCAGTTTAATTCTCGGAGCCTGTTTGCCCCATATTAATTTTCTAAACTCCTTCCTAAACTCCTGACTGACTTTAAAGAAAAATCTCAGATTTATCCATATTGGGGAGTTGTGTAGAACATACAGCAATTGTGGCATCCAGATCATTTTGACCAGATTAGGACGGCCCACAACCGACAACGGTAACTTAGACCAGGCGCCTAGTTTACCTCTAAATTTAATTAAGACTGGGTCAGGATTCAACATCTCATAATCATTTATTTTTGCCGATATATTGATGCCTAAATATTTAAACTCCGATACCACTTGTAAACCCAAATTAATGTAGTTGGAAGCATTCTCATCTATATTATCCAATGGAAGTATTACTGATTTGCTCCAGTTTATCTTCAGACCAGAGTATTTTCCAAATGTTTCTATCGTTTCTATTGCTGTAGGAAGGGACTCAGAAGTTATAGCCAACTATTCCTGGATGCTCCCTGATAACTGGTGCCAGAGGTTCAATGGCCAGTGCAAAGAGCAGAGGGGACAACGGGCACCCTTGTCGCGTACCTCTACTCAGTCCAAAGGCCGGGGAGAGGCGTCCATTTACCCGTATTTTAGCCATCGGCCTACCATACAGCAATTTAACCCATGAAATAAAACTTGGTCCTATACCAAACTTTTCCAACACAGGTGACTTGTGCGGTATCTCACCTTTCTCTTCCCTTTTATAACCCTCTTTACAGTATTTCCACTTAGTCGGCTTGACCGCTAGTATTTGCAGAACCAGACAAGAAATTATAGAAACAAAAACCCCACAAACACATTTAAACAAGTCAACATTAATCCATCCATGCAATCTGCATGAAGAAAGGCACCAGTCCATCCTGTAGCCGTATATAAGGCAAACAATAAACCTAAAATGAACAGGGTTAAACACTTCCTGGGGGCCTGCAATATTCGGATATACAACCCCTGGCAAAAATTATGGAATCACCGGGCTCGGAGGATGTTCATTCAGTTGTTTAATGTTGTTAAAAAAAAAAGCAGATCACAGACATAGCACAAAACTAAAGTCATTTCAAATGGCAACTTTAGGGCTTTAAGAAACACTAAAAGAAATCAAGATTAAAAGTGTGGTACTCAGTAAGGGTAATTTTTTGCAGACCAAGCAGAGGGAAAAAATTATGGAATCACCCTGTAAATTTTCATTACCAAAACTAACACCTGCATCAAATTAGATCTGCTCGTTAGTCTGCATCTAAAAAGAAGTGATCACACCTTGGAGAGCTGTTGCACCAAGTGGACTGACATGAATCCTGGCTCCAACATGAGAGATGTCAATTGAAACAAAGGAGAGGGCTATCAAACTCTTAAAAGAAGGTAAATCATCACGCAATGTTGCAAAAGATGTTGGTTGTTCACAGTCAGCTGGGTCTAAAATCTGGACCAAATACAAACAACATGGGAAGGTGGTTAAAGGCAAACATGCTGGTAGACTAAGGAAGACATCAAAGCATCAAGACTGGAAACTTAAAGCAATATGTCTCCAAAACAGGAAATGCACAACAAAACAAATGAGGAACGAATGGGAGGAAACTGGAGTCAGTCTGTGACCGAACTGTAAGAAACCGCCTAAAGGAAATGGGATTTACATGCAGAAAAGCTAAACATGAGACATCATTAACACCTAAACAGAAAAAAACAAGCAATCGTGGACTGTGGATGACTGGATGAAAGTCATATTCAGTGATGAATCGCAAATCTGCATTGGGCAAGGTGATGATGTTGGAACTTTTATTTGGTGCCGTTCCAATGAGATTTATAAAGATGACTGCATGAAGAGAGCATGCAAATTTCCGCAGTCATTGATGATATGGGGCTGCATGTAAGGTAAAGGCACTGGGGAGATGGCTGTCATTACATCTTCAATAAATGCCCAAGTTTACATTGATATTTTGGACAGTGTTCTTATTCCATCAATTGAAATGATATTTGAGGATGATGACATAATATTTTTCAAGATGATAATGCATCCTGCCATAGAGCAAAAACTGTGAAAACATTCCTTGAAAGAAGACACATAAGGTCAATGTCATGGCCTGCAAATAGTCCGGATCTCAATCCAATTGAAAATCTTTGGTGGAAGTTGAAGAAAATGGTCCATGACCAGGCTCCAACCTGCAAAGCTGATCTGGCAACAGCAATCAGAGAAAGTTGGAGGCAGATTGATGAAGAGTACTGTTTGTCACTCATTAAGTCCATGCCTCAGAGACTGCAAGCTGTTATTAAAGCCAGAGGTGGTGCAACAAAATACTAGTGATGTATTGGAGTGTTCTTTTGTGTGTTTGTTTTTCATGATTCCATAATTTTTTCCCTCTGCTTCGTCTGAAAAAAATTACCCTACTGACTACCACATTTTGAATTTTGATTTCTTTTAGTGTTTCTAAAGCCCTAAAGTTGCCATTTGAAAAGACTTTACTTTGGGACCATGTCTGTGATCTGCTTTTTATCAACAACATCAAACAACTGAATGAACATCCTCCGAGCCCGGTGATTCCATTATTTTTGCCAGGGGTTGTAGCTCAGGATAGTTGTGTCCACTGGGCCGTGGGCTAGGGAGTAAAGGATATGACCCCAATATTCAATCGGGAAACTCCGATGGTATACAGTGCCTACAAGTAGTATTCAACCCCCTGCAGATTTAGCTGGTTGACACATGCGGAATTAACTTGGCATTGTGACATTTGTACTGTAGATCAGCCTGGAAGTGGGAAATGCACTGCAGCAACTTTTTTTTAGTTTTTTTTTTAAAACGTTAAAAGTTAATTCAGAGTGTCATTTATTATTCAACCCCTCAAACCGCAAGAATTCTGTTTTGTCCCCCTAAAGTATTAAGAAGTAGTTCAGGCACCAAGAATAATGAGCTTCACATGTGTGGATTAAAGATCTCTTTTGCCAGCCTTTTCTGACTATTTAAGACCCTCCCCAAACTTGTGAACAGCACTCAGACATGGTCAACATGGGAAAGACAAAGGAGCATTCCAAGGCCATCAGAGACAAGATCGTGGAGGGTCACAAGGCTGGCAAGGGGTACAAAACCCTTTCCAAGGAGTTGGGCCTACCTGTCTCCACTGTTGGGAGCATCATCCGTAAGTGGAAGGCTTATGGTACTACTGTTAGCCTTCCACGGCCTGGTCAGCCTTTGAAAGTGTCCTCCCGTGCCGAGGCCAGGCTTGTCCGAAGAGTCAAGGCTAACCCAAGGACAACAAGGAAGGAGCTCCGGGAAGATCTCATGGCAGTGGGGACATTGGTTTCAGTCAATACCATAAGTAACGTACTCCACCGCAATGGTCTCCGTTCCAGACGAGCCCGTAAGGTACCTTTACTTTCAAAGCGTCATGTCAAGGCTCGTCTACAGTTTGCTCATGATCACTTGGAGGACTCTGAGACAGACTGGTTCAAGGTTCTATGGTCTGATGAGACCAAGATCGAGATCTTTGGTGCCAACCACACACGTGACGTTTGGAGACTGGATGGCACTGCATACGACCCCAAGAATACCATCCCTACAGTCAAGCATGGGGGTGGCAGCATCATGCTGTGGGGCTGTTTCTCTGCCAAGGGGCCTGGCCATCTGGTCCGCATCCATGGGAAGATGGATAGCACGGCCTACCTGGAGATTTTGGCCAAGAACCTCCGCTCCTCCATCAAGGATCTTAAGATGGGTCGTAATTTCATCTTCCAACAAGACAACGACCCAAAGCACACAGCCAAGAAAACCAAGGCCTGGTTCAAGAGGGAAAAAGTCAAGGTGTTGGAGTGGCCTAGTCAGTCTCCTGACCTTAACCCAATTGAAAACTTGTGGAAGGAGCTCAAGAATAAAGTCCACATGAGACACCCAAAGAACCTAGATAACTTGGAGAAGATCTGCATGGAGGAGTGGGCCAAGATAACTCCACAGACCTGTGCCGGCCTGATCAGGTCTTATAAAAGATGATTATTAGCTGTAATTGCAAACAAGGGTTATTCCACAAAATATTAAACATAGGGGTTGTATAATAATTGACCCACACTTTTATGTTTAAAATTTAATAAAATTCAACTGAGCAACATAACTTTTTGGTTTGTAAGATTTATGCTTCTGTTCATAAAACCTACTCTCGTTTGCAGTTTGAAGGCTCTAACTTATTTGCATCTTATCAAACCAGCTAAATCTGCAGGGGGTTGAATATTACTTGTAGGCACTGTATATCTTTAATTATCCAGGTTCAAAGTTACTGATTTTGACGGATCCTCTGCTCATTCAGATCAGTCCAAAGGAGTGCGTCTTTCGGATGTTCAAAAAAGAAAGTGGCTCCCAGAGCCGCCACTCTAAGTTTCGCAGGGTAAATCATGGAGTATGAGGTTTGCAGACTTCGTTTTACATCAAGTAACTGCGCCCTACGTTTTGAAACTTCAATGGTGTAATCCGGAAAAAAAAAAAATTCTTTGGCCATTAATAGAAATGTCCCCTTTATCACAGGGAGTCTTAAGGATGGCATCTCTGTCTTTGCAGTGCAGCAGCTTTATTAATACTGGACGTGAAGGGGTCCCTGGTGGCAGTGGCCGGGTTGGCACCCTTTCCACAGCAAAGAGGGCAGACAGGCAATCAGTTACAAACAAAAACGTAACCATGTCTCAAAGCACTCATTCGGATTATTGCTCTGTTATTTCAGGGACCCCAATCACTCTTATATTATTTCGCCTGAGTCTGTTTTCCAAATCATTTGTTTTAGCTAATAGGGCCATGATTTGTTATTCATGTCTCTGGCTGTCCAGTATTTGAGGCTGCTTATGTGACGCCCGGGTGGAGGAGAGAGATGGTTAATAGCAATACGTCTGATTCGGTTGGACTAGGGGACGCCTCTCCTTCCCCTCCCCGCTCGCTAGCCCACCCTGAGAGTTGGGGTACTCAGAAGCCGGGCCACTGTGCAGGGTGGATGTAGTCGCGTCCTAGGCCCGGTCCGTGCCCAGGGTTGTCACATTAAAAAGTTAAGGGCTAGGAGGGACGGTGACAGTGTTTCGAGTGGTGTGAAAGACTACGCCACCTGTGGTTTTTGGTGATCCTCCACCAGCGCTGCGTTCAGTCCCCTGAGGCGGGATGTAGTGGCAGCAGCAGATGGTACTACTCCCCACAGGCGGAGCAGGGCCTCAGGGCAGAGGAAACAGGAGGATGGGAATTGTAGTGGGAGATGTGGTGTGGTGTCGTGCGGTGCCGTGTTACAATAAGAAACCGGAGGCCATAGGGGTAGTCTTCCAAGCTTTACTCACGGTAGAATGCACAGCTGCAAGGCTTCTCCCTGCTCCTCACGGCGCACTGCGGCCACCAGGACCAGGGGTCGACAACCTCCGAGTAGTTCAGGTGCTTTGGTCAGGACCCCGCACCAGAGTGTTCCTAGACTTTTCCCACTAGGTCCTCTCCTATCCATGTGTGGTACTTGTACTAAGGCCGGGTCTCCCTCTGGACTATGCACAGAACAAGGGTATGCGTGGCTACTCCGCTCCTTCCGTTACCCGGTGGGATCCACTGAGCCTCCGGGCTTCACAGAGTCAGATATCGGGGGCTGGCACCCCTTTTGCAGCAGGAATCCCTCTGACTAGGCCAGAATAGTGAGGACAGGTGGCGTATACCGCTCCGCTGCATCCCCCTGGGATCCTTTTGCCTGCGGAGCTTGTCTCCTCTGCTCCCCTCCAGGCCTTCTTGGGTAGGGACCTTGACCGGGTAGAGACAACCGTTAACTCTGACCCGCTCCTCGTCTCAAGGCAAGAGTACGAGGATCGTGTCCCCATCGGCTGCAGGTTCACACAGAAAGCCACATTCAGTGATGAAGATCAGAGTCAAAGACCTTAAGCCCAAGATGGCTGTTTATTAAATATGAATTTTTGTTGTGTAACCTAAATGTGCGTCCTCCACCCTCACCCACTACCAGGTTCCCCCTATCTTTTGGTTCCCCCCATCTCCACTTATCCCGGGTGTGGCAGCACCCTGGTGCATATGAGCCCCCCCCCCTCGGGTGGGAGAGGTGTAGTGTTGGATGCAGAGGTGGGGTCCTGACAGTTACACCATCCTTACCTCGAAGGAGAGCTACCACACCTCATTAAAGAGATGCAGTACCCCTGTGGTGACCGAACCCTCAGGGGCGCCACGCTTATCCTCCAGATCACTGATTTTGCCCTCTGCTGCTGTAGTGCGTTCATTAACCCTTTGTATCACTTGCCTCATAAAAGAAAGCTCCTCTTTAATCTCTCCCATCTGACTGCTAAGTGAGGCTAAAGCAGATCCATACTGTGTTACAGCTATAAACACATCCTTTAACGTGGGCTCCTTAATGTGCTGATCTGTATTAGGCTATGTGCCCACGTTGCGGAACTGAAGCATATTTTTTTACGCTTCTCCCTGGCGGGAAAATCGCATGCGGATTTTACATGCGGTTTTCCCGCCAGGTAGAAGCGTTTGTGAGGCGTCTTTGCAGCGTATTTGCATGCATTTCCGCATGCGGGTTATCAAGCACTTCTCCAAGTGATTTAAGCAGCACTTGGAAAAGTGCTTGACAACTTGTTCACACTATATAAATCCATGCAACCGGCATGGATTTATATAGTGTGACCAAGTAATAGTTAAAAAAAAAAGAATCAGAATGGTAAAAAATAAAAAAATAAAGTTTATACTCACCTTCTGATGCATTCTCTGCCCCGTCCGGAGTCTTGAGCTGCTCACGCTGTTGTATGCAGGACCTGCGGTGACGTCATTGAGTCATGTGATGGGTCACATGACTCATGACGTGGCAGGTCCTTCACACAGCAGCGCGACGGCGGGAAAACATCAGAAGATAAGTATAAACTTTATTTTATTCTTTTTTTTACAGGTTCTTTGGTACCCAGGTCTGGAGGAGAGTCTCCTCTCCTCCAGACTTGGGTACCATCCGCACATTGATTCCGCATGCGGAAACGCAAAATTAATGAACATGCTGCGGATTTTTGACCGCAGCATATACGCTGCGGAAAAATCCGCAGCATGGGCATTGACATTGCGGAATGCCATTGGGGACCATGGGGTGCGGATATACATGCGTTTTACAAGCGTTTACGCTGCGGAAATTCCGCAGCATATACGCTTGTAATACGCAACGTGGGCACGCAGCCTTATGGTGGGAAGCTGTGATTTCTGGCTGAGGTTGCGGGGCTCAGGGACTTTCAGAGTCATTATTAGCAGTGTTCTTGAATTCCTCTGAGAGCACAGAGAAATGATTAGACACCGCCATGATATGTACATTACAGACCAAAAGTTTGGACACACCTCATTTAAAAATTTTACTGTATTTTCATGACTTTGAAAATTGTACTTTCACACTGAAGGCATCAAAACTATGAATTAACACATGTGGAATTATATACTTAACAAAAAAGTGTGAAACAACTGAAAATATGTCTTATATTCTAGGTTCTTCAAAGTAGCCACCTTTTGTTTTGATGACTGCTTTGCACACTCTTGGCATTCTCTTGATGAGCTTCAAGAGGTAGTCACCGGAAATGGTCTTCCAACAATCTTGAAGAAGTTCCCAGAGATGCTTAGCACTTGTTGGCCCTTTTGCCTTCACTCTGCCAAACCATCTCGATGGGGTTCAGGTCTGGTGACTAGGTCATCTGGCGTAGCACCCATATATGTGCCTCATTGCCAGTTCAGGCTCCTGTGCTTGCAGCTTTAACGAAGCCAGCCTGCCTCAGTGCTGTGCCTGCAGCCACTGACTTCCTGTACTGGTGCCTGTTGCAGAGGAGTATGTGCCATCTTGGATGCCTCTATTCCCTCCTGCTGCTGCTCCCCTTCGTCTCGCTGCTGCTCCTCCGGCCATGATCGCGCCTCCTATGCACATCGGTCAGTGCTAGGACGTGTATAGAAGGGCTAATACCACTTCTTATGTAGTTAGGGGCCCAGTGGATCCTCCATTAGGATGCTTATCCCAGGAGCACTCCTAGCACACTTCCACTCACATGTCCGGCCAGGCCATGCACCCTACAGGGTGATGTCTTTATCTCAGCCAGGAGGCCTACTTAACCAGTACAGAACTTTGCCCAAGGGCAGCAGAAGGCCTGGAGACTTAATTATAGGGATAAAACTTTGCTAAGGTGAGCAGCAGGATGAGGCACATGGCTCAGGCCAGGAGGCCTACTTAAACACTACAGTACAGAACATTGCCTTGGGGGGGTGTGACAAAGTCACTGGCAGAATACTGGAGGGGAGATATGTTTTACTGAGACTATTTGCTTCAGTGATGCGAATCATGGAAGTTTCTCCTGCACATTAGGTGCAGAGAGGGTTAATAGCCAGGTTTACAAGGGCATGCTTTACAGGTGGATGGCTTGGAGGGACGCCATCCACCCTATCTCCACTTCAGGGCGTGGTTTGGGCTATAAAGAGCCAGCCTATTGACTCAGGAGATGGTCATATCTGGAGGCCAGCTCCAAAGAGAGGAGCTTGTGTTTGTTTGTGCTAACCTGAAGCGTGTGGTTTTTGCTAATCCTGAGTGGCCGTTGCTAGGACTTTGCTGGACAC
Source organism: Phyllobates terribilis (assembly GCF_046119375.1). Classification (NCBI taxonomy): domain Eukaryota; kingdom Metazoa; phylum Chordata; class Amphibia; order Anura; family Dendrobatidae; genus Phyllobates; species Phyllobates terribilis. The sequence continues at coordinate 5,813,524 of NW_027362858.1, forward strand.
TTTCTTATTTTGTTTTGCCATTAGGCCAGATGAGCTGTGTTTATTTTCATGAACTCTACATTGTTTTATGCTGCTTCATAAACCAACTGAAAATTTAAAGAGACAGTATTCCTTTTCTACCTCCATGTGCAGCCGAGTGAGCAGATCTACCACTGGTGGTGTTAGAAGTGCGGGCAGCATTCCCAGCAAACACGTGTGACTGCTACAAGCGAGTGAGTGTCCTGGGTGAAGGCGGAAGTGAGCCAGGAGGCGGAGTCAGACAGCATGGAGGACCTGCTTCAGCGCCCTGTGAAGGCCCAACAGCAGCAACAGATGGCCCAACAGCAACAACTGGAACATCAGGAGATGAGTAAGCTACTGATGCAACAGATCTTACAACAGCAGCAGCAACAGCTGCAAGATCATACGGACAGCAGCAGCAGCAACAAGACCAGTTCCGACAACAGTAGCATCAGCAAGACCAGTACCGACAGCAGCATCAGATTGAGTTGCTCACAGAGGCGGTTTGTGGGAGGCCGGCAGCCCCTCCCCCAAGTCCAGGTGATGACTTGTACGTCCGGAAAGCAGTAAGACGAGCCATGCAAAAGATGACCCCAAGTGATGATGTGGAGGCATTTTTGACAGGTAGCAGAGCAAGAGAGGCTGCCGCCGAAGCAGTGGGCGGAGGTGCTAGCTCCCTATCTAACTGGCGAGTCGCAAAAGGCTTATTATGACCTGGCATTACAGGATGCACAGGAGTATGCTAAATTTAAAAACGGAAATTTTGGCACGTGTTGGAGTGACTGTCAGTTTGAGCCCAAAGGGTCCACCACTGGGCGTATTGTGGTGACAAACCCCCTCGCTCCCAGATGTTTGACTTACTAAATCTTGAAAAAAAGTGGTTGCAGCCGGACTCCTCAACTCTACCCCAGATGGTCGAATGAGTTGTTTTAGACAGATTTATACACTGGCTTCCATGGCCGGTGCACACCTGGTTTGTCCAGGGGGACCCCCAAAATGCAGACGACCTAGTTGGACTAGTAGAAAGGTACCAGGTGGTCGAGAGGTCCCTAAGGAAGTCGGGTGTGGTCGCATCCCCATACTGGAGTACCCAGAAAGAGCCCGAATTCTCAAAAGAGGGGTAGTAGAGCCACAACTGGGGGGAGTTCGAGATCCTAAGGGGTCGATGAGGGATTGCCAAAAGTCGCTGGTAAAAACTTGACCTGTTAGAGATGATACGGTCCCGGACACATAGCTGCCCGTTGTCTTATGTCCTCCGAGCAGATGGATTGCAGCCTGCGCAGGCGCTGTTCATATTATGCCTAGCCAGCTTGCAGTGTGGACTGACGGCTCGGTGAGGGGCCATAGGCATGTCCCGTAACAATCAATGGGATACTGGTAACGGGACTCTTGGACTCAGGGAGTTTGGTGACTCTGATAATGGCCACACTCCCCGACAGGTTGATACCCGGGAAAAACGTGGGTGTCCGCTGTATTCACGGGGATGCTAAAGACTGCAAGTTGCCAGAGTGACTATTAAACTAACTGCGGCGCTGAGTCCCATTAGGTGGAAGTAGTTAAGGACCTGCTACACCCAGTGATAATAGGGCGGGACTTTAGCCTGTTCTGGGAATTATGACAGAAAGCAGGTGTACCACGTGACTCAGGAAGCAGCCGATCCCACTATGTTGAATTCCCAATGCAGACTGAGACGGTCCCACATTGAAAAATGCATTTGATAATGTGTCTGTGGTAAATGGGGTTGCTCAAGAGCCGGGGGCTGAAACCAGGTTCCCATATTTCACACTAAATGAGGAACTACTTTATCGGGTCACTAAACCAAAAGGGGAAGTGGTAGAGCAGTTGCTGGTGCTGTGTCCCTATAGACGTAGAGTGTTAGACCTGGCCCATTCTTATATTTTATGTGGACATCTGGAAGTAGAGAAAACCCAAGAGTGGGTCTTGCAGAGGTTCTACTGGTCTGGATGTCACAGGGAAAGTTAATTACTGCCAGTCCTGCCCCACCTGTCAGCTAACTGCTCCCGTGTCCCACTTCCGAAGCCCTCTAGTGCCATTTCCTATTATAGAGGTCCCATTTGACTGGATTGCAATGGACCTTGTCGGGCCCCTGGTCAAGTATGCCAGGGGGCACCAATACATCATGGTAGTGTTGGACTATGCAACTCGGTATGCAGAGGCGGTACCATTGAGAAACTCCTCTGCTGCGAGTATCGCCAGAGAGCTTGTGCATATTTTCTCCCGGACGGGCTTTCCAAAGGAGATCTTGACGGACCAGGGAACCCCGTTTATGTCAAAAGTGATGAGGGAGTTGTGTACGGCTCTCCAAATTACACAGCTCAGAACCTCCATGTACCATCTGCAGGCGGACAGCCTCGTGGAAAGATTTAACAAGACCCTGAAGTCCATGTTGAAGAAGGTGATGGAAAAGGATGGCAGAGACTGGAATTGTCTTACTCCCCTACCCGCTGTTCTCAGTTAGCGAAGTTCCCCAGGCGTCTACAGGATTCTCCCCCTTCAAGCTGCTATATGGTCGGCTCCTCACGGACTTCTGGATATTGCAAAGGAAACTTGGGGAGCCAAGGTGACACCCCACAGGAGCGTCATCGAGCATGTGGCCCAAATGCAGGACCGGATAGAGAAGGTGATGCCAATTGTGAGGGAGAGCCTCCTTCAATCCCAAGAGGTTCAAGCTCGGGTCTACAACTGGGCGGCGAGGCTGAGACAGTTTAGCTTGGGTGTTGGTGTTAATACCCACTGTGGAAAGTAAATTCCTGGCCAGGTGGCAAGGTCCATACGAGGATGTCGAAAAGTTGAGTAATGTCAACTACAAGGTACACCAACCAGGAAGAAGAAAGCCATACCAGGTATATTACATTATCCTGCTCGAACCCTGGCAGGACAGGGAACTGGTGGAACCTATGTGCTTGGAGAACCATCTTGAAGCCAAGGCCAAGGATGTCGCAGTAGCAGAGATCCTGTCACTGGCCCAGAAGCAACACTGCAGAGAGTTGCTTCAGCGAAACGGAGACCTGTTTTCGGAGTTGCCAGTGTGCATGCCGGTTGTGGAACATGATATCCAGACGGAACCGCATGTACAGGTGAACCAGAGGCCGTATCTAATCCACGAGGCCCGCCGCAAGGTAATCTCCAAGGAGGTGCGGAGAATGTTGAACCTGGGTGTCGAGGAGTCAAAGAGCAGCTGGTCCAGCCCCATTGTGCTTGTGCCAAAGCCGGACGGAGAGTGGCGGTTCTGTAATGATTACAGAAGGCTAAATGAAGTGTCTGAATTTGACATGTACCCGATGCCCCGGGTAGACAAACTTATTGAAAGGCTAGGGCCAGCCAGGTACATCACCACCCTGGACCTAACAAAAGGGTTCTGGCAAATCCTCCTGTCTCCAAGTTTGAAGGAGAAGACTTCCTTCTCTACACCAGACAGGTGTTTTCAGTACACCCAGATGCAAGGAGCCCCGGCTACCTTCCAGAGGACCATGGATCGGATCCTAGCCTCGCACAGGAAGTACGTCGCCGCTTATCTAGACTACATCGTGATCTTCAGTCCAGATTGGGAAGTCACCTACAGAAAGTCCAGGCGGTTCTGAATGCGCTGAGGAAGGCCGGCTTTACCATTAACCTGTAGAAGTGTGCTATGGTGAAAGAAGAGGTGAAGTACTTGGGCGATATTGTCGGAAGGGGCGAAATAAAGCCGCAAGTAAAGAAGGTGGAAGCAATCCAGAATGGACCACAACTGGCCTCCAAAAAACAGGTTTGACCCTTTCTAGAACTGGTGGAGTACGATCGGCGGTTTATCCCAAATTTCTCCATCATAGCCGCACCACTGACCGACCTATTGAAAGATACAAAGATGGAAATGGCCAATTGGTCTTTTGAGGCAGAGATGGCTTTCCAGGAATTGAAGCTTGCCCTGTGTAAGCAGCCGGTTTTGATTGCCCCTGATTTCAATAAGGAGTTCATAGTCCAGACGGATGCCTCAGAAGTTGGGGTAGGAGCCGTGTTGTCTCAAGAAATAGAACACAGGATGTTCCTCCCCTTTTATCTAAGCAGAAAACTCTCGACTTGTGAGAAAAACTATGCTATTGTGGAAAAGGAGTGCGTGTCCATAAAGTGGGCAGTTGACACTCTGAGACACTACCTGTTAGGTCAGACGTTTAGGTTAGTTTCAGACCATGCACCCCTGAGATGGATGGGGAAGAATGCCCGGGTGACTAGGTGGTTTTTAGCACTCCAGGACTTTAGTTTCTCGGTTGAACATAGGCCCGGGAAGCTACATAGGAATGCTGATGCCCTGTCCAGACTTCCATGTTTAGTAAGTGAAGGTGACAAAACCCCTGGCTTGGGGCAGAGCGGGGGGAGATATGTGACAAAGTCACTCGCAGAATACTGGAGGGGAGATATGTTTCACTGAGACTATTGGCTACAGTGATGTGAAATATGGAAGTTTCTCCTGCTCATTAGGTGCAGAGAGGGTAAATAGCCAGGTTTACAAGGGCATGTTTTTCATGTGGATGGCTAAGTGCTGGGCGGGACGCCATCCACCTTATTTCCACTCCAGGGCATGGTTTGGGCTATAAAGAGCCAGCCTATCGACTCAAGAGGTGGTCAGTATCTGAAGGCCAGAGAGAGGAGTTTGGGTTTGTTTCTGCTAACCTCAACCGTGTGGTTTTTGCTAATCCTGAGTGGCCGGTCCAAGTACTTTGCTGGACACTATCTTATTTTGTTTTGCCGTTATGCCAGATGAGCTGTGTTTACTTTCATGAACTCTACATTTGGTTTATGCTGCTTAATTAACCAACTTAAAATTTAAAGAGACAGTATTTCTTTTCTACCTCCATGTGCAGCCAAGTGAGCAGATCTACCACAGTGGTCATTCATAAAGTGTTGTGCCTACTATCTGATGTATATAATTCTCATCAAGTTCTTGTTAAGTAAAGAAAAGATTATTTTTGGAATTTAGTCTCCCTCATTCATCTTCATACCATCTGGTCCAGGGCTGCCAAGTAATACAGTAGCATTCGATCTGCAGAGTTGGGAGATATGATATATATAATACTTTTTTTTTTCCCCTTTTCAGCTGTTTGAGGAACCTGTGATTTCTATCTATGCCATTGTGTATAGGATAATAGAGTATAATAAAGTTGTTATGGACATGATTTACCTAACATTGTGCAGGGAGTCTGTTTTCCCTATAGTGACGGATATTTCTTGTTGCTAAAACTGATATTATTGTTCACGTTAAACCTTTCTTTAAACTTTTTGAAACAACTTTCATTAGTGCAATCCTACAACATACCGGGGTCTGATTGCTCAGGTGATGCACTGTACTACTGTAGTGCCGTGTATCATCACTGCCTGTCAGTGTAATACTAACAACCCCATACAGCCAGACTCTGTCAAACCTTCTTAGATGCCATGTTTGCACTTAACAGCAGCAAGTGGGTAAACTGCCAGGGTTTTTGTTGCAACTGCACCTTTGCCATCCCTGCGGTGTACATCTATGTTCTGGTGCTGAAAAGAGTTAATTTTCTGTTATTTAAAAAATAATAAAATGTCTTCTGCTTTTTGCATGTTTTTTTTCTTTTTACAAGAATTGTTTGTCAAATTTTCTTTTGAAACATTTCAATTTCTGCTTTTTTTCTGGTGTTTTGTCTTGTAATATAGGAAAGCCTAAGGCCAGAACTAAACTCAATAAAACACTCTACATGGAGACTTTGGTATCAAATAATTTCTGTCCACGGTGTTTGTGCAAACATAAAAGCTTTTATAAAAGCCTCAAACATCTGTGTGTAAATCAGACATGAGATCTTACGTGATAGAAGATTACAGTCCGGGGAAGACGGGAAACATTCATATAGACAGCCGGTGGTGATGTAGTCAGTGACGGACTGTGGCCAAATATGTTTCTAGTGCTGTAGTAGAAGATGAAGATGTCATCCTCATCATGAAGTAGTTATTTCTTATGTCACGTGTAATGAATATCTCCTGCAGTATTGCTAATGTTGATTCCAGTATCTGTAAATTAGACAAGAATTAGCAATAAGTGAGATGAGTCTGAGAAATGTGTTCAGCTACAGACTCAGAGGAAGAAACTGCTTGTTGTCTGTGGCCTAAAATGTATATGTTTTATTAGTAGGTGTAAAGAAGGAAACTAAATACTGTAAAATAATAAATCTCCTTATATGTTTCCCCTTATTGTCTCCAGTAATTGTATTATTACACAGGATTTTTATGATGTTACATCGGCTCATCTTCTTCTCATTCAGGTCTCTACAATATCGGATGCTCTAAGTGGACATCTACTATAGAAGAGAATTTTTCTGAATTACCCATCAAAGATGGAAATGGACAGAGACAAGATGGCGGAGAGGATATTACACCTCACCCTAGAGATCCTCTTCCGTCTTACTGGAGAGGTGAGAGATTCTGATGACGTCACATTACATCATTCTTATCTATGGGAATAACAGATGAACAGAACTGGAGAGGTGAGGACTCTGGAAATGTCTCGAGGGAGATTTATTAATGTGTCTCTCCATAACCAGGATTACACAGTAGTGAAGAAGACCTCTAGTGAGCACTGTCAGGACCCTGTGTCTGAGGGATGGGGAAGACCCCTGAGCCCAATCATGGGGCCTCCATCTCACCTCCTGATACATGAGGACATCAATGACCAGAAGATGCTAGAACTCACCTATAAGATGATTGAGCTGCTGACTTCAGAGGTGACACTGCTGGGAATGCTGGAACATTATACAGTAACGCTATGAAGGGATCGGCGGCATGACTGTATCATTGTGTGTGTCAGGTTCCTATAAGATGTCAGGATGTCGCTGTCTATTTCTCCATGGAGGAGTGGGAGTATTTAGAAGGACACAAAGATCTGTACAAGGACGTCATGATGGAGGTTCCCGAGCCCATAACATCACCAGGTAATAGACAGGACTAAATACACACGGCCTATAATTATCTGTATGTAAAGAATGAGTTCAGTCCCTCTATATGTTTCCTCCAGATCTATCCAGCAAGAGGACAACACCAGAGAGATGTCCCTGTCCGCTTCTTCCACAGGACTGTAAACAAGAAGACCCCAATGTTCCTCAGGATCATCAGGTAGATGGGGAGAAGGTGTCATGAGATCTCCCCTATGATGTGTAGATGGCTGTGAAGGTTTTGTGCTCCGTCTTGTTTTATCCACCAGGATTATATGTTTTACTAGATGGTGGCCCGATTCTAGCGCATCGGGTATTCTAGCATATGTCTCCCGACCCTCCTTTATAATGCCCCATGCAGGAAGTCACATCCCCAGTATATAATACCCCATGCAGGAAGTCACATCCCCCGTATATAATGCCCCATGCAGGATGTCACCTCTCCCCCATATAATGCCCCATGTAGGATGTGACCTCTCCCCCCATATAATGTCCCATGCAGGATGTGACCTCTCCCCCCATATAATGTCCCATGCAGGATGTCACCTCTCCCCCCATATAATGTCCCATGCAGGATGTCACCTCTCCCCCCATATAATGCCCCATGCAGGATGTCACCTCTCCCCCATATAATGCCCCATGCAGGATGTGACCTCTCCCCCCATATAATGCCCATGCAGGATGTGACCTCTCCCCCCCATATAATGCCCCATGCAGGATGTCACCTCTCCCCCATATAATGCCCCATGTAGGATGTCACCTCTCCCCCCCCCCATATAATACCCCATGTAGGATGTCACCCCCCCCCCCATATAATGCCCCATGCAGGAAGTCATATCCCCTGTATATCCATCCCCCCATAGTGCCCCATGCAGGTCCCCTATGGCCCCATACAAAAAAAAAAATCCAATACTCACCTCCCTTCTCAGCTGCTTCTCTGGACTCCAGCGTAGCCCGCATGTTGACGCTGTGCGCTGTGACCGGTCAGGAGAGAGCGCGGTGTAAAGACGTCACCGCGCCCTCTGACCTGAGACGTCACAGAGCATCAGCGGAAGACACAGGAGCTGCTGCGGAGGCACGGGGAGGGGTAAGTATGACGCCGGTGCCGGGGTCCTGATCGAGCAGGGGGAGGGACGGGAGGAGAGGAGAGGGGAGGGGAGGGGTAAGTATGACGCCGGGTGCCGGGGTCCTGATCGAGCTTGGGGAGGGACGGGAGGGGAGAGGAGAGGAGAGGAGGGGAGGGGTAAGTATGACGCTGGGTGCCGGGGTCCTGATCGAGAAGGGGGAGGAGAGGGGAGGGGAGAGGAGAGGAAGGGAGGGGAGGGGCGTCACACTTGTCCTCGGGAGATAAGTGGCCGTAGCCGCTGATCTCCCGATGATAGCCGCATGTAGGTCAGCGGCGCCTGCGGTCGGTCGACTTAAGCTGCGAGATATCCGGCTGCATCTCCTGGCTGCATCGCCGCTGACCTCCGTGCCGCACATGAGCCGCTAACGGCCGCCATGTTTTTCAGAAATGCCGCATCGCTGATTGGCCGCGGCCGGACCAATCAGCGACCCGGGATTTCCAGGACAGACAGACAGAAAGACAGACAGACAGACGGGATAAGACAATTATATAGTAGATACTTGTGTAATGAGAATGGTGGAGATGGCAGGATTAGAGCTGATCATAGATGGGACTTCTCCATCTGTCTGTGACTTTTACAATATTTGTTTCAGGGTGAAGATCTGACCCATATTGGTACTACAGAGACATATGTGAGGGGTGATGAGTGGTGTAAAGAGGAGATTCCTACATATGACTACCCAGGTGAGTAGTGACCACTAAATGCAGAGAAGTCACAGCTTCTTCTCAGTCACCGACTGTGGCTGCTTTATCGGTGGTGTAGTCCGGCCATATCACAATCGTGTGATCACCATTTTGCCTCTAGACCACAACATTCTCCTCCACCAAAAATTGTTCAATTGACTTTGGGCAATGAAAGCCCTTTTCTATAGAACTTACAACCTGGAGGATCCACTTATTTCTTGGGATTAGAAGATCCTGACTCGATCTGTAAACTACAAAGCCAAATGACAGCGTACATAGAATTTGCTGACAAGTTAGAAAATCGCTTGAAGAAAAATATTATGATGGGCCTGTAAGAGAAAGCGGAGGGTAATGATGCTGTTGGCTTCCTAGAACCCTGATATCTTATTGGATGAATCTACCTTCTCTCCCTTCTGTGCTGCTGAATGTGCTCATATGGTTCCTACAAGACCAGGTCCAGTCTTTCTGGCTAAATTTTACCTTTATGATTGCCAACATTAAATGTGCAGTGAGGCCAAGTGTGAATTTCTGTACAATAACAACAGAATTTCAGTTTATCCTGACTGTTCAATTTCTTTTAAAACCGAATAACTAATTTCTTGAAACTCCTCTGACTGAAAATATTGGCCCTTTCGTTAGTTTATATTGCCAAGAGCCACCGAGCCCCATACTCCACTTACCCCAGAGAGGTTTCACCACTAGTTACTTATTTTTTACTGATGAAGAATGTTGAGTTGGATCATTTCAGTAGATGTGATATTGTCGTTACTCGCAGTTTTTTGCTACAGTAGTTAGTTCCCAAAATACTCTGACTTAACCGTTTCCCGCAGCTAGTTTTGTGTTCCTAATCAGGGCCATTTTTGCAAATCTGACATGTGTCACTTTCTGGTTCTGATGTCTCCTCCATCACCAGCGCTGCATGCAGAATGAATAAGGCGGCTCCTGGTGACAGAAGCAGACGTCACAGGAGCAGATCCCAGAGGAGATGGGACCCACCATTTACAGAAGCCCTAATGTGACAAAATGACAGAAAATCAGAGCACTAGAAATCACCATAAAATGACTCCATTTTGGAATTTTTAACCCTCAGTGAAATAATCTATTAGAGTAGTGACTATTTTGACTCCACAGGCACTTTCCAGAAATTAGCACGCAGTGGATGTTGGAGAGTGAAAATTACAAATATATAATTTCATTACCCAACACATAGTGCCCAGATTGTGCTCCAGGAGGCACACGCCATCAATTAAGTGGGTTCTTCTCACTATAGTAATGCCAAATACATGGATGCTAAATGTGGTTTGGGCGCACTGCAAGGCTCAGAAGCGGAGGGGAGCTTTGACTTTGGGAGAGGTAATTTTGCTGGATTGGTTTATGGAAGCCATGTTGCTTTTCAAGAGCCTTTGAGCCACTAATAATGTGGAAACCTCTGTTGTTCCCCTGGCAGATGATGGACCTGAGTGGGGTTTGTTTTTTGTAAGATGTGTACAAGTTTTTATTGGTATTATATTCACCTACATAATATTGTTTGGTGGGTTTTTATTGCATATTTAGGAGGCAGAATGAACAAACAGTTGAACACAACACTCCACTGGTTCATCCTATGAGGTTTTCTATTAGACTGAACTGTCATTGTCTTGGTGAATAATTCAATATTTTTACATAATTTTCCATTTCTACAGTCAGTAATAATGATTGGTTTTATTCTTGGCAGATGACTGTACCAGGAGATCAGAGGGACAGCTGACATCTTCAATTTCTAAATCAGATGATGTTGAGATCCCACAGGATACAATTGAAATGAATACCATTACTCCAGATATACCATCATCCCTTCACAGCAAAGATCTGTCATCTGATCCACTGAAACAGGTCCTGTTTTTTGATTCATTACCGACTACTAAGGAAAATCAAAGTCACAAAATAAGCATTAAAAAACGAACTGCTCCTAGAGCTAAGAAGCCGTTTTCAGGTTCAGAATATGGTAATAGTTTTCCCCTCCAAAAGTCTTTTCCTAAACATCAAAAAATTCACACAACACAGAATAGATTTTCTTGTTCCAAGAGTGGGAAATGTTTTAACAAGAAATCAGATTTTGTTAGACACCAGAAAACTCGCACAGGGGAGAAGCCATTTTCATGTTCAGAATGTGGGAAATATTTTAACATGAAATCAGAATTTGTTAGACACCAGAGAACTCACACAGGGGAGAAGCTGTTTTCATGTTCAGAATGTGGGAAATGTTTTAACCAGAAATCAGACTGTGTTAAGCACTATAGAACCCACACAGGGGAGAAGCCTTTTTCATGTTCAGAATGTGGGAAATGTTTCAATGATAAATCAGCTTGTGTTAAACACCAGAGAACCCACACAGGGGAGAAGCCTTTTTCATGTTCAGAATGTGGGAAATGTTTTAACAATAAATCAGCTTGTGTTAAGCACCATAGAACCCACACAGGGGAGAAGCCTTTTTCATGTTCAGAATGTGGGAAATGTTTTACACAGATATCCGGTTTTGTTATACACCAGAGAACTCACACAGGTGAGAAGCCTTTTTCTTGTTCAGAATGTGGGAAATGTTTTAACAATAAATCAGCTTGTGTTCAGCACCATAGAACCCACACAGGAGAGAAGCCTTTTTCATGTTCAGAATGTGGGAAATGTTTTACGCAGATATCAAGTTTTGTTATACACCAGAGAACCCACACAGGGGAGAAGCCTTTTTTATGTTCAGAATGTGGGAAATGTTTTACCAGTAAAGCTTATCTTAAAAACCACCAGAGAACCCACACAGGGGAGAAGCCTTTTTCATGTTCAGAATGTGGGAAATGTTTTAACGATAAATCAGCTTTTGTTAAGCACCAGAGAACCCACACAGGGGAGAAGCCTTTTTCATGTTCAGAATGTGGGAAATGTTTTAACGAGAAATCAGATTGTGTTAAGCACCAGAGAACCCACACAGGGGAGAAGCCTTTTTCATGTTCAGAATGTGGGAAATGTTTTAACCAGAAATCAGATTGTGTGAAGCACCAGAGAACCCACACAGGGGTGAAGCCTTTTTCCTGTTCAGAATGTGGGAAATGCTTTGTGAAGAGATCATCTCTTCTTAGTCACCAGAGCAGTCACACAGGGTAGTAGCCTTTTTTTATATTCTTAATGTCGGAAATGTTTTCTTTGAAAATCAAGTCTTAATACACTTTAGAGAAGTCACACAGGGGAGAAGCCTTTTTCAATGTTGGAAATGTTTTAACCGAAAATTGTATCTTCATAAAGGAGTTGTCCACTAGTAGGACAACTCCTTGTCATTCCTCATGTTTGGCCTAGTTAAAATAAAAACACTCCTACTCTCAATTCCCGGGCCAGCGCCGTTCCAGCGGTTTCAGGACTCACGTTCCCGGGGTTGTTATATCACATGAGTGCTGCGCTCAGTCAGTGTCGACTTAACTGTCCCCGCCTTCAAACGTATTGAACATCAACAGGAAGCCAGGGCTGTGGCTGCTCTGATTTCCATGTGATGTTCGATTTTTCTGAAGGTGGGGACAGTGATTCCAGCGCTTATTGGGCTCACAGGACGTAACAACCTCACATGACCCCCGGGAACGCACGTGATGACGCCACTGGAATGGCGCCAGCATCGGAGGTTTGTATAAGTGTTTTGGTTTTTTTTACCAAAAACCTTTTTATATTTGTATTTAACACAGAAACAAATCTTACAGGCAGTTTGATACAGAAAATATAACATATAATAAAACACCACAATTCCAGAATTTCAAAAAACTCTACCAATCCGCTCCCCCCCCTTCCTTTTTCCCTTACCCATCTGATTTTGCATAAGACTATCGTCTTGGCTATAAAATCTTGGCTATTGCCAGTTGTATAGGAGGCGAATCTCTAACCTCCGCCACATACCTAGCACACATACCGTGGAAGCTAGAGGAATAGGAGTATTAAAAACCTCTGAGATCAGCTTACCAACATCTTCCTGCAGCTCAGCTAGATGAGTACAGGATCAGAACATATGGACCAAATCTGCCTATTCCCTCCACACCGTGGACACAGATCATCGGCCTTAATGTCCATTCTAAACATTATTCTAGGAGTTCTATAGGCTCTGTGTATAAGAAATAATTGAGATTTTGTTTGGGTCGTATTTATAGATACTTTTCCTGGTGTCTCCAGGCTATCCTTCCACTCCTCCTGAGTGACTAATCCCACATCCCTCTCCCATTTAAGTTAAAGGGGTTGTCCGGGCTTTCTGTATAATTTGCGTGTGTATCTAGGCTGCAGAATGCTGACACTTTGTACTATTCTCCCTGTCTGCATGGTGTCGTAGATAGCACACCTAGTCATGTGAGCAGCTCTCTCCTGATTCTAGAGGAGATGCTCACTCCCCGAGTAGAGCTTTCCTGTCTAGCAGAGTCTAGTTGGTGATGTAACAACAGACACCATCCCGAGTCTCTGCCAGACCCTCCCCATCCTCCTGCTTCAGCCACAGACTCCGCCCCCAGTCTGTGCAGACCCTCCCGCTCCTCCTGCTCCAGCCACAGACACCACCTCAATCTCTTCCAGACCCTCCCCCTCCTCATGCTCCAGCCTCATGTTCAGCTCACACCAGCCTCATGTTCAGCTCACAGTGCCTTTGAGGCTGCAGGGGAATGACTCAGCTGATTGGACTAACCAGTCCAATCAGCTGTTACCAGAGACAGACTGCTGAACTGAATGGTGGAGAATAACGCTGAAAGCTTTCTCCACTGTTCAATCTCAAGAAAGTCTGAAGCTCCTGCCAGGACCTTTGGGTCACATGACAGCCTCATGTGACTAGGTACCGAACACCCAGTGCTCTCCAGAAACCCCAGGAAGGAAAAGGCTTCTTCATAGGTGAATATAATGTGCTGTGTGTCTACTGATCTATCTTTCTATCCCATATCTATTATCTATTGATCTATTGTCTATCTATTATCTAAACAGAGTAATATAGGTTGAATAAAGACCTATGTGACATGCAGAAGTAGTGCTGTTGCAGAGTGTGACAGTCACAAGTAGTGCTGTTGCTTTAAAAGCATTCAGCAACTATTAGAAGTAACACAAGCACATGAGACAGGAAGTGTTGTGCTCCAGAAGCATCCAGCAACTAGAGGGGTTAACACAGTCACAGGAGACAGGGAAGGTTTTAGCAGAGCCCCAGGGGGATTGTGGGGAAGTTGTTTACTGTCTGGCTGGAGCCGAAGAGAAAGGTGGTGTGTGTGTTCTGCATCTGACGGAAGCGCCCCTGCAAGTGAAAAGGATTCAAGTCAGGAGAGAAGCCAAGCACAGGTCAGGTAGAGTTCCTGAACTAGCAGTGCAGAGTATTGTCAAGCAGAAAGATAAGGACTATAAGAAATGGTGTCACGGGGATCATCTCCCTCAGCAAACCCTCCTCCATCTCAGTGTGCTGTAAAGAATGCTGTGTTCATTAATGTGCCTTTGCAATAGAACTGTGCTCTCCTGTACTACTGGGAAAATTGTGAACTGTTGTGCTGCGAAGGAAACTGTACTGTTTGTCACTGGAGCGTGTTGTTGATAAGACTTAACTTGCACTGGCTGTGCGGCTTCTTCTTAAATGCTACTGTTCTACCGTTTGAGGACTCTTGTCAAGTGTGTCTGGTCAGCAAGTGAAACAAACTATGTGTCTGTGCCTGAGGGTCAATACCCCTGTGTGCCTGAGAGAAGCTGCAGTACATGGTCTATTGTCGCCCTGAGTAACGGTTCCCCCAGGATTCCAAAGAATTCATGTAACCTGTCTTGCCCCTATCTGAACCTAGGAGCGTGCGTGTAACACCTAGGTCCATCAAGTTCAACCTTTCTCCCCATCTTTCTAGTGTAGAGTTGCCTAGTCACGCGCAGCGCACCTTGACCCTGAAGTGGCTGTCGGCAAAGTCTAACTATAACGAGTCTCCATAGACTTTTTGTCGGATTCAATGGACTACGTCAGGTTAGGTGGACTACGTCTGACCTGCGTGGGAATTTTTCTTTTTTTTTTAAATAAAGTGATGAACGAGGGAAAGTGTTTATTTCAATAAAGTATTTTTGTGTGTGTTTTTCATTTTTATTACTGGGCTAGTAATGGGGTTGTCTGATGGACACCTCTCCATTACTAACACCAGGGCTTGTTGCTAGCTGAACATTACACAGCTGACATGAACCCCACAAATATTACCCCAATTGCCAAAGCACCAGGACAGTCGAAAAGAGCCAGGTAAAGCGCCAGAGTTGGCGCATCTCATTTGATGCGCCAATTCTGGGGCGGCTGTGGGCTTGTATTTTTAGGCTTAATAACCAGGGACCTTCCCAGCCTGATAATAGCACAGCTGTGTGACGATACAGAGTAAAATTTCTTACAGTAATGATGGCCACTCGTTTTTCTTTACTTAGCTGCTTTTTTCTTGCCATAATACAAATTCTAACAGTCTATTCAGTAGGACTATCAGCTGTGTATCCACCTGACTTCTGCACAACACAACTGATGGTCCCAACCCCATTTATAAAGCAAGAAATCCCACTTATTAAACCTGACAGGGCACACCTGTGAAGTGAAAACCATTTCCGGTGACTACCTCTTGAAGCTCATCAAGAGAATGCCAAGAGTGTGCAAAGCAGTCATCAAAGCAAAAGGTGGCTACTTTGAAGAACCTAGAATATAAGACTTATTTTCAGTTGTTTCACACTTTTTTTTGTTAAGTATATAATTCCACATGTGTTAATTCATAGTTTTGATGCCTTCAGTGTGAATGTACAATTTTCATAGTCATGAAAATACAGAAAAATCTTTAAATGAGAAGGTGTGTCCAAACTTTTGGTCTGTACTGTAACTCTAATGTAAATGCTAATTTGCATGAAAACTACTTTAAAATTTTGTCTCGCTGTTTTTTTACACCACCCAGACTAAATAAAGCTTTTGTGGACTACTCTGATTCATGTTGGAGAAACTGCGGACAAAAAGCCAACTTATTTCATATCTTTTGGACATGCCCTGGAGTTGTGTTATTATGGAAAGAGATCTTTAAATTGTTGAATAAAATCAACAATTCTATGGCTAAAATTTCACCACAATTATCCCTTTTATCTCTTGACTCAAATACACTCCCACAGAAGATAAAACATATTTCCATTCATATATTTGCTATAACAAAGCTACTTATTGCATCTAAATGGAAGTCAGTAAATGTTCCTACTGTCTCAGAAATTATAGATAAAATGTTTATTCACAATTCTTTTGAACATTCTTATGCTTTTAGAAACAATTCTCTTAAGAAATACTATTCTATATGGTCTTCCTGGAACTCGTACTTTTCCCTGAATAAGAATACCTCTCCAAACAAATAACAACATCTTCTTTTAGCCATAAAGTATACATATCATTTATTATTTTAATATAATTAAACTGAAATCCTGTGATGCCATAACAATGATTATAATGTATAATGTAACACTATTGTGTTTTCACCTTCCTTTACCTATTTTCCTCATTTATCCTTCCCTTTTGTTTTCCTTTTTCCCATTGCATCCATCCCTCCCTTTCCTTCCTTTCTTTCCTTCCTTTCTTTCCTTCCTTTCTTTCCTTCCTTTCTCTCCTGCATCCTTTCCCAGGTTCTTCTGCCAAGTTGTAAGTTTTGTTGTTGGGATAATATAACTGTTGTAATGCTACTATACTGTCTTTATCATATTTTATTTCCCCTTTCCCTTGTTTTGTAAAAAAAAAGCCCTTAATAAAAAGTATATTATTGAGAAGGAAGTGTGAGACTGTGTAATGTTGTACCATCTTGAGTATTTGCTAGGACTGTTTTGTGTGTTTATTGTCCACTTTGTGGTTCAATAAAGTATTGCCACGCTGTTTTACCCTCGCCCTGTGTTGTCTGAGTAGCGTTACGCCCACGGAAGACCCCGGGTCTTCACAACCAGCCAAGGGGAAGCATACAGCTTATCAAAAATAAGGGGGCCCCACACCATTTTTTCTACTTTTTTTTATTTGGTTAATACAAAGCTGGACAACAAGCTTCACATGCCAGTCACTAAAGGGTGCAATTTTATAATATTTTGTGTGGTTGTGAAGTTATATATCTATTAACAATCTATCTCTCTATGTATCATTATCTTTGCACATCTTTAAAGGGAATCTATCTCCAGAAAAAAACTCTTATTAACCTGCAGATATGGGGTTAATCTGCAGGTTAACAGCGTTATTATGCTGCTCGGCGCCCTCACTTAGCCAAACGCTGCAGGGAGAAAATTAACTTTATTTCTCCTGCAGTGCTTCGGTTTCAGTCACGGGGGCGACGCTGGTTCAGTCTCTGCTCTGTGTATACAGAATGGCGGCTGTAACCCCCCCCCCCAGTCCTGGCTGACAGCCGGCCCCAATTCAGAGCCGGCTGTCAGTCAGGGTCGGGGCGTGGTTAGAGCCACCATTCTGTATACACAGAGCGAGGACTGAACCGGCGCCGCCCCCGTGACTGAAACCGGAACGCTGCCGGGGCGAATAAAGTTCATTTTCTCCCTGTAGCTTTCAGCTAAGTGCGGGTGCTGGGCAGGTTAATAGTTCTATTAACCTGCAGATTAACCCTATATCTGCAGGTTAATAACATTTTTTCTGGTGACAGGTTCCCTTTAACACATAAAAATCTGTAATTTCTTGAATGCATTTTATTCTGGTACATGTCACACAGACAGTACACACAGATGGTAAAAATGAACCGGGCCACACTTTAAGACGTACATGTGAAGGTGGCCCAAGGTGAATTATAAGGTTCTGCGCAGCTGTGGTGTATTATGAGGTTCTGCAGCAGCTCTGGTGTGTTTTGAGGTTCTGCAGCAGCTGAGGTGTATTGTGAGGTTCTGAAGCAGCGGAGGTGTAACATAGTAACAAAGGTTGAATAAAGACCTAGGTCCATCCAGTTCAACCTTTCTCCCTCAATTCTACTCCATACACTAACTTACTTGGATTATGCCTCGCAAATGTATTACCATTTTTATTATTGATGCACTATTACAATTAAAAATTAACAAGGTTATAATTTATTTAGTTTTATATTTTACTCTTGTGATACCAATAATGGTATTACTAAAATCTGCCTAAATCTGTTGATCCAGAAGAAGGCAAAAACCCCAGGACACATTCAGCCAATTTGCATCACGAGAAAAAATTCCTTCTTGACCCCAAGAAAAGGCGATCAGTACAAGAACCCTGGATCAATCCTAAGGCTATGTGCCCACGATGCAGAAATTCTCAGGATTTTTTCCTGAGCGTTTCTGCATCTCCCTGCCAGAAAAAACGCATGCGGATTGTCCATGCGGATTGTCCATGCGTTTTTCCTGCCAGGGACATGCGGATGTGAAGCGTTCTTCACATGCATTTCTGCATGCGGGTTGACAAGCGTTTTTAGCATCACTTGGAAAGTGCTTGTCAACTTGGTCACACTATATACCAGTTCTGTCTGCTGCTGCTGTTACAGATATTTCTACAAATAGCCCGAGGTATCTGGGGCGAGGGATAATTATTTTTTTGATCTTAATCCTGATTATTTGGTTAAAATAGCAATCCAGAGAACACAGTTTTTCTGCTCCATTTGTTTGTTGCCACAGCAGAATACAGTCAGATTCTTTCCATGTTACAGCGATAAAAAAACAGAAATTTGTAGTGAACGTGAAAAATATTGACCTCCATTTAAATTTTGTTGCAGTGTGTCAGTGAAGTTATTGACACCAGGTCGCTGGTATTGACACCTACAGGCCAGCTATTTAAAACTGTTTTTCCATCACACGTATTACATACAAGTTTGCTCCAAATTCAGCCATTTCTGGCCTCCATGTAAATTTTGTTGCAGTGTGTCAATGAGGTTATTGACACCAGGTCGCTGTGAAAAATAGTAACCTATTACAGTGATAAAAAAACTGAAATTTGTAGTGTACGTGGAAAATATTGACCTCCATTTAAATTTTGTTGCAGTGTGTCAGTGAAGTTATTGACACCAGGTCGCTGTGAAAAATAGTAACCTACTGGCCAGCTATTTAAAACTGTTTTTCCATCACATGTATCACATATCACTGCGGTTCAAATTCAGCCATTTGTAGTAAGCGTGGAAAATATAGTCCTCCATTTAAAATGGGCAAGGCGCGTGGCAAGGGACAGGGAACTGGATGTGATTGTGCATGTAGAGGACGAGGCCGTCGGAAAGCTGAAATTGTGCCACAACAAACGCCCACATCTTGTCGCTCGACCTTCCTGTCCTAATAGGGGACCGCAGTATACCACTATTGAACACAGAGCAGTGTGAAAAGGATATTGGTTGGATAGCAGATAATGCTTCCAGTCACTTAGCCACCACCACCACCAC
The DNA here is from genome assembly GCF_046119375.1 of Phyllobates terribilis. NCBI lineage: Eukaryota > Metazoa > Chordata > Amphibia > Anura > Dendrobatidae > Phyllobates > Phyllobates terribilis. Next base: position 5,832,648 of record NW_027362858.1, read on the forward strand.
CCTGTCTTCCACACGGTCAAGTCTCAGTAACCGTGAGTCTGGACTGCATATTCCTCACCCAGATCCTCCTTCCTCCCACCATGCCGAGTGCCTGGAGCCAACTGATCCCACACTTGGACACTCCGAAGAGCTGTTCACTTTTCCATTTATAGATTCGGGCCTCTCGCCCAGTCCAATTGAAACGGGGCAAGAGGAGATCGCATGTAGAGATGCCCAAATATTTGAACAGCCATGGTCACACAAAGGTGGATGATGAGACACAATTGCCAGAAAGTCAGGAGGAGGACCAGGGTGCAGAAGTGGAAGATGAGGTGGTGGACGATGAAGTCACTGACCCAACCTGGCAAGGTGACATGCAGAGCGAGGACAGCAGCACACGGGGAGAGAGGCGTAGCACCACAACAGGCAAGAACAAGCAGTGTAGTGACCGCAGACAGAAGGCGGGCAACCGTTCATGGTGACATCATCACGACGGACGTTGCCAGCACAACTGTTAGGTCTTCCCGAGTCTGGTTGTTTTTTAAAGACTCTGCCGATAACCCTAAAAAGGCCATTTGCACCACCTGCCAGGCCAGCATCAGCAGGGGTAGCAAAACTAGCAGCCTGACCACCACCAGCATGATCAGGCACATGGCAGTAAAGCACCCGACTAAGTGGGCCGAACCCCAGAGTCCAGCAACAGTGTCTGCGAGTGACACCACTGCGTCTTCCGCAGTTGTGCGTGTATGCCAATCACCCTGTCTATGGTGCATGCCAAGATGCCTCCCGCTCTGCACGTGTCTTTGCACACTCTCAACTAGCACCATCATTGTGATACTTTATTTTATCCCGGAGGAAATTGCGGTATGTGATGTGATGATGTGATATCAGCAAGCACGTCCTTGTCCCAGCGCAGCAAATCAGTTGTCCCTACCCCAGTCCTTGGAACGCAAGCACAAATACGCAGCCAACGCCCCACAGGCCACACTACTAAATTTACACATTTTGCAATTGCTTGCTCTTGAAATATTGCCATTTAGGCTCGTGGAGACTGAAGCTTTCTGCAACCTGATGGCGGCTGCCATCCCTCCGCCACTATTTCTCCCGGTGTGCCGTCCCCGCATTACACAAGCACATATCCCACAACATTAGCCGTGCCCTCAACAATGCAGTTACTGGGACACTCCACCTAACCACGGACATGTGGACATGTGCTTGTGGACAGGGATGGTATATTTAGATGACGACACACTGGGTTAACATAGTGGAAGCCGGGACCCAGTCGGAACTTGGGACGGAACACGTTCTCCCGACGTCAAGGATTGCGGGCCCTGGGTCAATCAGGGTTGCCCCCACTTTCTACATCTCCTACACCTCCTCCTCTTCAGTATCCATCTCCAAAATTACCACATCAGTCGCAAGCTGGAAGCACTGCAGCACTGCCTCGGCCAAGTGGCAACAGTTTGTGCTGAAGCTAATATGCTTAGGTGACAAACCACACAACACTGAAGAGTTGTGGACAGCTCTGAAAGAGCAGGCAGATATGTGGCTGACACCGCTGAACCTACAGCCAGGCATGGTCGTGTGTGACAGTGGCCAGAACCTGGTGGTGGCTCTGAGGCGAGGCAAGCTCTCACACGTACCATGCCTGGCCCATGTGCTTAACGTCGTGGTTCAGCTGTTTCTCAAAACCTTCCCAGATCTGTCGGAATTGCTTGTCAAATTACGCTGCCTGTGTGCCCATTTTAGAAGGTCAGCTACAGCTTGTGCCACTCTTGCCGTGCTTCAGCAGCATTTGCAGCTTCCGGCTCACCGACTGGTGTGTGATGTCCCCACACGTTGGAACTCTACATTGTAGATGTTGGGAAGGATTTGTGACCAGAAGAGGGCAGTTGTTGAATACCTGCATCAACAAGGCCGTCGTTATTCAGGTCAGACTCCACACATAAAACTTCAGGAGTGGACATGGATGTCAGACATCTGTACCATCCTCCAAAACTTTGAGGACTCCACCAAGATGGTGAGCGGCGATGACGCCATAATTAGCGTCACCATCCCGCTTCTCTGTCTTCTGAAACGCTCTCTGCTCGCAATTAAAGAGGGTGCATTGCAGGCTTAGCACGATAAGATGGAGCAAGGAACCATACAGGGTGATTACACACAGCCCAGCCTCATCTCATTCCAACGTGGATTGGGTGACAATGAGGAAGAGGAGGAGGAAGAACAGGAGCTAGTTTCCTGCGCTATAGACGGTATTACCTGCACAACTGCCATACCATCGGTTCAGAGTGGATGGCCCGAGGACAGGAAGGATGAGGAGGAGAGCATGGTCAGTTGTCCTCTTGGTGAGGACACGGAAGTCTTGCCTCTTTGCAGTCTAGCACACATGGCTGAGTTTATGCTACGCTGCCTTTCCCGTGACCTTCGCGTTGTCCAAATTTTGGGTGACAGTCATTACTGGTTGGTGGCGCTTCTGGACCCACACTACAGGGAGAACTTTATGTCTCTTATTCCTTTGCAGTATAGGCCTAATAAAATGTGGCATTTCGAGAAGGCCCTTGTTGTGGAATTAGTGAAAAAAATTCCCATCTGAAAATTCTGGAGGCATGGGTCACAGTTCGTTGGACAACCAAGGAGTATAGGCGAGAGAGCCACAAATGCAATCCAGCAGAGGCAGGGGAACACTGTCAAAATTCTGGGACAGTTTTCTCAGACCCTCCCATCGCAAAGGCCCTGAGACGGGGGGTACTCTCACAAGGATTGCAAAGTTTCAGAAGATGGTGAGGGAGTACCTTGCCAACCGTACGAACGTCCTCTGTGATTTCTCTGTGCCTTATAATTATTGGGTATCCAAGCTGGACACGTGGCATGAACTGGTTCTCTATGCCTTGAAGGTCCTGGCCTGCCCTGCCGCTAGCTTTTTGTCAGAGCGGATTTTTAGTGCTGCCAGTGGAATTATAACCGATAGGCGCATTCGTCTGTCAACTGAAAATGCTGACTCTTATAAAAATGAACAAGGGCAGAATTGGGCCAGACTTCTCAATACTACCGAATGATAGCAGCGTAACATAAACTCAAATACAGTGTCTTTTTTTGGGGGGGAGGTCTAATCCTACACCACCATATCACCACCATATGTACCATATCAACATATCTACGTCTCTTGCAAGGGGCATTGGAGTTCCTCCAAATTGTGGCAGCCGTTGCTTCACTGCATAGGCAAACACTATGGGAGACCCACTTCCTAATAATGGGAACATTGTTTTTAGGAGGCTCTCTGACCTCTACGTCTCTTCCAAGGGACATTGGGGGTCCTCCAAATTTTTGGCAGCCATTGCTTCACTGCATAGTCAAACACTATGGGAGACCCACTTCCTAATAATGGGAACATTGTTTTTAGGAGGCTCTCTGACCTCTATGTCTCTTGCAAGGGGATTGGAGTGCCTCCAAATTTTTGCAACCCTTGCAGTCACTGCATACGCAATAACAGTATAGTAGACCCACTCGTTAATAATGGGAACAGCAAAGCATAGCCAACTGCTGGCCCTTTAAGAATAGTAATGGCCGCCTGATGGCCCTTTAAAAATAGGCTTTGTAGCTTTCAGAGTCCCTCCATCATAAATGAAACAGGATGTGTCTGATGATGTGTCACACACCACATGGCCAGATAAGGTTGTAAAATGTTAAAATTATATTTACTGGTGAATGCACTTGTCTTGGTTGAAAGCAATGCAAAAGTGCAAAAACGTGTCAAAAATGCTACGTGTGAACATAGCCCTAGGTGTGGAGGAGCATTTTTGTTTTGGTTATTTATTTTGCCTTATATACAAGTCATTACCCTGGAAAGGATGTTCTTTTACCCCTTTCCGACGAGGTCAGTAATAGTACGTAGCTGCGCCCTGGGACTTATGGACCAGCTACGCACTATTACGCGTGCGGCGATCGCGCCCGCACACAAGCAGTGTGAAGTGCTATGTGCAGGGAGCGTTCCCGCTTCGCTCCCTGCACATTAACCCCCCCAATGCTGCGATTCTAGTCGCAAGTGGCAAGGGGGGAGGTGATTGCAATACTCACCTCTCCTGCCGGCATCCAGCGATGTCTGCGGCAGCCTCCGGATGTTGTCATGATGACCCAATGTCGTCATGACAACATCCGGGTCACCAGGAGGCAAGACGTTACTTTGGTCATGCGCTGTGCATTACCAAAGTAATGTCTCCCTGTGTGCAGTGCTGACAGGCTGCTGCTCTCTATGCCATGCAGCCGATCAGGCTGCAAAAAGTGAAAGTCCCATAGTGGGATAATGTGTAAGAGTAAAAAAAAAAAATAGAAATTTTTTTAAAAAAAATATTAAAAACAAAATGAAAAAATAGAATCCCCCAAAAATAAAAATATATTGAACCCATAATATTTATTTATTATGAAAAAAAAAAAAAATAAACCAATAAAAGTACAAATATTTGGTATCGCCGCGTCCGGAACGACCTGATCTATAATACTGTCCCACTAGTTAACCTCTTTAGTGAATACGATAAAAAATAAGAATAAAAAACGAAGCAAAAAACAATGCTTTATCCTCATATCGCCAAACAAAAAATGGAATAACACGCGATCAAAAAGACAAATGTAAATAAAAATAGTACCGCTGAAAACATCATCTTGTCCCGCAAAAAACAAGCCGCCATACAGCTCCATCATCCGAAAAATAAAAAAGTTATAGCTCTCAGAATAAAACGATACAAAAAAATAATTTTTTCTAGAAAATAGTTTTTATTGTGTATAAGCGCCAAAACATAGAAGAACTATATAAATGCGGTATCGCTGTTAATGTACTGACCTGAAGAATAAAGCTGCCTTATCAATTTTACCACACGCGGAGTAGAATAAAAAAAAACATGAAAACAATTCCGGAATTGCTGTTTTTTGTTTTGTTTTTGTTCTGACTCCCAAAAATCGTAATAGAAAGCGATCAAAAAATGTCACATGCCCGAAAATGGTACCAATAAAAACGTCAACTTGTCCCGCAAAAAACAAGCCGTCACATGACTGTCGGGCCAAAATATGGAAAAATTATAGCTATCAAAATATGGCGATGCAAATACTAGTCTTTGGAAAAAAATTCATCTTTTAGTGTGCGACAGCTGTCATAAAAACCCAATATGAATCTATTATCACTGTAATCGCACCGACCTGAAGAATAAAGTCATCTAATACCACACGAGGAACGGTGTAAAAAAATAAACTATAGGGTTGTGCTAGGGTTAGAGTTGTATTAGGGTTGAGCTAGGGTTGGGGTTAGGTTTGGGGTTGTATTAGGATTGGGATTTTTTTAAAAGTAAAGAAAAAAAAATTATGACAATATGGCGACCAGTATTGAGCGCAAGTGTTTGCTACTTGAGTTTGCATTGGTGCTCGTGAATGCACTGAGTATCATGGGTGTTCTAGTGACATTCTCGAGTCTCTGCCCCATATGCTTCACTGCCAAAAAAAACGTTGCTGGGATCGCCTGCCATGCACGAGCAATCCCCGCATGTTTTTTTTGGGTGTCAAACAACCATGAAACATGTGGGGCAGGGACTCGAGCTTGTCACTCGAGCACCCATGATACTTGGTGCATACCCGAGTACCCGATGCAAACTCAAGTAGCGAGCACTTGAGCTCAAGACTAATGACAACTTATTCAATATGATGACCTAATGTAATCAAATTCTGTCGTACCTCTGGGTTCAAAATGTACACTATACCCCTTAGTTATATATACTATACTATATATAGGTTATATATACTAGATTCCTTGATAGGGCGTTGATCCAGGGAACTAGTCTGATTGTCGTATGGAGTCGGGAATGAATTTTTTTCCCCAATGTGGAGCTTAGTGTTTGCCACATGGTTTTTTTTTGCCTTCCTCTGGATCAACACGTTAGGCTATGGGTTGAACTAGATGGACTTAGTCTTCCTTCAACCTTAAAAACTATGTTACTATGTCTCGCTCCATCCACCAACGTCACGTTGCACCACAGACTGTCCAGGCGTTGACGGATGATTTAGTCCAGGTCTGGGAGGAGATCCACAGGAGACCATCCGCAACCTCATCAGGAGCATGCCCAGGCATTGTAGGGAGGTCATACAGGCACGTGGAGGCCACACACAATACTGAGCGTCATTTTGACTTGTTTTAAGGACATTACATCAAAGTTGGATCAGCCTGTAGTGTGTTTTTCCACTTTAATTTTGGGGGTGACTCCAAATCCAGGCCTCCTTTGGTTAATAAATTTGATTTCCATTGATGATTTTTGTGTGATTTTGTTGTCAGCACATTCAGCTTTGTACAGAACAAAGTATTCAATGAGAATATTTCATTCATTCAGATCTAGGATGTGTTATTTCAGTATTCCCTTTATTTTTTTGAGCAGTGTATATACAGTGCCTTGTGAAAGTATTTGGCCCCGTTGAACTTTTCTACCTTTTGCCACATTTCTGGCTTCAAACATAAAGATATAAAATTCTAATTTTTTTGGGACACAATCGTAAAGTGGAACGAAATTTATTGGATATTTTAAACATTCTACTTTGAAGAACCTAGAATGTAAGACATATTTTCAGTTGTTTCACACTTTTTTGTTAAGTATATAATTCCATATGTGTTAATTCATAGTTTTGATGCCTTCAGTGTGAATGTACAATTTTCATAGTCATGAAAATGCAGAAAAATCTTTAAATGAGAAGGTGTGTCCAAACTTTTGGTTTGTACTGTATATGGAATAAACTGGCATTGTAGCAACCTGTGAATAGAGAAGAGTGGAAACCTGAAGATACAAAAGGGAAACCCCATGCATTGTGCCTTTTCAGGCTTCCTCAGGGGTTTGAGCCCCACGTTATACCAGTCATGGTATTTATACCATATGTGATTAAATAATAAATGAAAAATTCTGATCACATGGTGTGTTAATCAACAGACAACTCACCCCCTATGGGCAATCACTGTCACTGCATCCTGACTGCTGCCACAATTGTTACTTCAGCATTTGTCCGTGAGCTCAGAGACCAGAAGTGTGTAAGGCATGTAAGCACATCCCCGGGAACCAAGACACATCCAGGGAATATTTGTTCCCGCAACTTTTGTTTCTGAGCTCAGAAACCAGAAGCGTGTAATACATATAAACACACCCCTGGGAACCAAGACACAAAAAAAGTGTCCAAGGAATATTTGTTCCTGGTTAAATAAATGCATATTATGTAGAGATAACAGCACAATTCAGTAGAAATCCACTGGTCACAGTGATATTTTTTCATCTGAAAACACTTTAGCCAACTCAAGATAAAAAATAGGGCTACTTAAATCATATAAATTTGTACTATACAACAAGAGTATTGCTGTAGAAACAGGGCCATAGAAACCCATAGTTGAGCAAGCAGATCTCCTGAACATGTAAAATGCACAAGAAATATTCAGAAATTTGAGAAATATAAAATGTTCTCTCAACCCTGTAAAGGAGATTTTCATTTATCCCATTTGGTGCTACGCTGTTCAATTTAAAAATCCAGCGCAATTCGCTTCATAGTAATGGGTATGATACATTGCCCCCTCTGATATTTTGAATGACCCGTTCCAGTCCCACAATCCTTGTGCCTGACAGTCAACTGTTATGACACGCCAAATAGTGTTTGGCGACAGTATAGATGGTCTTTCCTTTCTTTCAGTATTTCTCTGCCGAAGCAATATCTGAAAAATGATGCTGTATCTTTTTGCGTAGTTCTTGCGACATTTGTTCCACGTAGTTCTTTCCACAAGGGCATGTAAGGACATATACCACGTTGCTTGTACGGCAATTGATGTAGTTCTTCAAGACATATTCTTTATTTGTGGCCTGTCCTACAAAAATACTTGTTACTGGCATAAACTGGCAGATTGAACAGCTTCCACAAGGAAAGGATCCGTGAACAGACGTACCTGTTCCCGTTCTCGTAGGTCTTGTGTAGTGACTTCTTGTTAGATTGTCGCGTAGATTTCTGCCTCTTTTTGCAGTTAGTAGTGGTCTGTGGGGAACAATACATTGGAGCTTAGGATCAGAAGATAGTATGCTCCAGTTCTTATTTAATAGAAACCTAATGTCATGCCACTGATTATTATATGTGGTAATGACCCGAATTTTATCCTTATTACCATTTTGTTTGTTTTTTGGTTTCAGTAGGTCCCTCCAGTCTTGTTGATTTGCTCTGTTGAATGCTTTGCTGATGACTCTCTTAGGATAACCATGGGTGCGAAAACTTTCCCTCAAATCTGCTGCCTGTAAGATAAAATCCGAATTCAAACTACAATTTTGCTTAACCCTCAGAAACTGTCCCATCGGGATACTTTCCTTAAGCTGTTGTGGGTGGAAACTATTAAAATGCAACAGACTGTTTGTTGCAGTTGTCTTACGATGCAGATTTGTGTGGATCTGGTCCCCACTTCAAGTTAATTTGACATCTAAAAATTCCATCACATTTCTGGAAATCTGCAGTTGAGACATATATTGAACAGATTAGTATTCAATTCACTGATGAATTCCTGACAGGTCTCTTCTGACCCAGTCCACAGAAGCAGAATATCGTCTATGTACCGGAACCAGCCACAGACAGACTCACGGAACCGACAAGTCGGGTACACGTGTGTTTCCTCCCACCAACCTAGAAATAGATTGGCAAAGGAGGGCGCACAACACGCACTCATTGCCGCATCAGAGATCTGCCTGTAGAAGGTCCGGTCAAAGACAAAATAATTCTGTCTAAGTGTAAAGGCCAGTAGGTCTAGGAGAAACTTGTTATGTGTGGTTTTACCTCTGAGATTTTTTTCCAGGAAGGTGGAAACAGCCTCAAGACCCAGGTCATGGTCAATACAAGTGTAGTGGGATTCTACATCAAAAGAAACCAATAGCACACTTGTTGGTACTCTCAAAACTCTCTCAAAACTTCAAGAATCTCTAATAAATGTACAATCTCACGTACATAAGATTTCAAACTCGTTACCAGTGGCTGTAGGAATAAATCCACATACTCACATGGACGTTCATTTAGACTGCCGATTCCTGCAACTATACGTCTAACAGGAGGGTTAATTAGTGATTTGTGCACCTTTGGTACAAGATAGAAAGTTGGTACAACTGGATGGGATGTTGACAGGAAATCTTTTTCATTCTAATCAATCACTCCGTTCCATATGGCCTCCATAATCAAGTTGTTCAATTTTTTATGAAACACAATAGTCAGATCAGAAGGAAGTTTTACATAGACAATTGAACAATAATGATTTCTACGTGCCTCAGAAGTGTACTGTTCTGTAGGCCATAAAACAATATTTCCGCCTTTATCGGTGTAGCATCGGCGTTTCTGCCCCGTACTAGGCAGAGACGCCGTCCCTCTCACCTCCCCGCTCCTGGCGCGGCGTCCTCCAGCGCTTCTCTCCCCACTGCTGCCGGCGCGCGCTCTTTCCCCGGCAGTGTGCTTAGGGCGCGCGCGCGCTCCCCCTCTCTTAAAGGGACCGCGCGCGCCGTCCTAAGGAGTCCCTGGCCAATTGCCAGAGGACCTCCCATATGTAAGGCACCTCCTCCAAGATGGAGGTGCCCGAGCAATGTTGTTGCAAAGCCTTTCAACTCTGCTTCAGCCCTCAGGTCCCGTTGCCAGATACCTGCCTGTTACCTGCCTAATACCTGCCAGATTTCTGTCTACCTGCTTGCATTCCTGCGGTCCGACAGTCTGCCTACCAGCACCTGCCAGTCTGTCTATGGATCAGTCCGCCCGCGGACCAGGAAGTGCCTGCCTGCCTGCCTGTTCAGAGACTCTTACCTGCTCACCTGGGAGCGCTCACCTGTTACCTGCCTGTTAGCCTACGTGGAGGCTCCGCCGTCACTTGCTGTGACCACCTGCCTGTCCAGAGACTCTCGCCCGCTCACCTGGGAGTGCTCACCTGCTACCTGCCTGCTAGCCTACCTGGAGGCTCCGCCGTTACTTGCTGTGATCACCTGCCTGTCCAGAGACTCTTACCCGCTCACCTGCTACCTGCCTGCTAGCCTACCTGGAGGCTTTGTCGTCACTTGCTGTGACCACCTGCCTGTCCAGAGACTCTTGCCCGCTCACCTGGGAGCGCCCACCTGCTACCTGCCTGCTAGCCTACCTGGAGGCTTTGCCGTCACTTGCTGTGACCACCTGCCTGTCCAGAGACTCTTGCCCGCTCACCTGGGAGCGCTCACCTGCTACCTGCCTGCTAGCCTACCTGGAGGCTCTGCCATCACTTGCCGTGATCCCCTGCCTGCCTAGAGACTCTTATCCTGCTGTTACTTGCCGTGACCACCCGCCTGTCAAGAGACTGTCCCCGTCACTCACCGTGATCTCCTGCCCTTCTACCCAGAGACTGTCCCTGTCACTTGACGTGACTGCCTGCCCGCTTTCCCTGGGAGCCGCCCGCTTCCTTACAAGGACTGCCCCTTTGTATAGTAGCTCAGAGGTTCCACCTCCCAGACCCGTTACAGTTTGCTCGGGCCATGGAACCCGGTGGCCCCCAGATCTCCGATCTGCACCAGGAAGTCTGACGTCAGAAAACTCAGCAGGAAGTGGTACTGTCCTATCTACAGTCCGTTAACTCTCGTCTAGGCGCATTGTGTGACTCGTCTTTGTCTACCTCTGGTCCAGCCGTGCCCATTCCTGCGGTACCGCAATCCAGTCCCTTCATGGTACCCAGCTATGGACCTCGGCTTCTGGCACCTCCACGCTTTGCCGGCGAACCTACTTTAGCTCGGGGTTTCATAAACCAGTGCACCCTGCACTTTGAGCTATTGGCATACCAGTTCATCTCCGACCGGGCCAAGGTGGCCTTCATCATGTCCCATCTCACTGGGGAGGCACTGGCATGGCTAAATCCCCTGTGGGAGAGAGGGGATCCCCTGGTGTCCGACCTGCCGTCTTTCCTCGCTGCTTTCCAGAAAGTCTTCGATGAACCTGGACGGAAAACCTCTTCTGCCTCCTCTCTGCTACGTCTCCGCCAAGAGAGTCTCACCGTGGGCCAATATGCCATACGGTTCCGCACCCTCGCTTCTGAGCTTGCCTGGGAAAATGAGGCTCTGGTGTCCGTCTTCTGGGAGGGTCTTTCCGGCCGGATTAAGGACGAGTTAGCTGGTCGGGACATTCCTACCACTCTGGATGACCTGGTGTCACTAGCTACCCGGATTGACATCCGGTTCCAAGAACGTGCCAAAGAGACTGCCTGGGAGAAAGACTTTTCTTGCTCTGCTCCTACTTCCCTGAGACCTGCCTCTCAACCAGTCACTCCGTGGGCGCACTCGCCTGAACCTATGCAGATCGACCAGACCAAGATGGTCAAATCTCGCCAAGAATCTCGCCGAGCCGAGGGAAGCTGTTTCTATTGTGGCAGTATGGAGCACTTCATCCGTTCCTGCCCAGAAAAGCCGGGAAACGCCAGTGTCTAGGACCGCTCGGAGAGGTCATCCTAGACAAAAGTAAGCCCTCTCCGTCTCTGACTTTATCGGTCTCTATTGCTTGGGGAGAAAACCGTCACTTTGAACTCGCCCACCTGGATTCTGGAGCTGCTGGAAACCTCATCTCCCAGTCTTTGGTACAAAGATAACGTATTTCCCACAAAGTCCCTGGCTGAACCATTGTCAGTCGCCTCCGTGGATGGAAGACTTCTCCCGGAGACCATCCTGCTCGTCACTGAACCCATAACCCTGCAGGTGGGAATGCTGCACTCTGAGGAAATCTCATTCCATGTGCTGTCCAGACTTTCTCACTCCCTGTTGCTAGGGCTACCTTGGCTCCAGACACACAAACCCGTATTGAACTGGCGATCCGGTGAAGTACTCCGGTGGGGTCCAGACTGCCATAAGACCTGCCTGGTTCCGGTCCGCCCAGCTCGCCCTCCGCCTACTCCAGCTAATTTACCAGGTCTCCCGGCTCCTTACTGGCCCTATGCGGACGTCTTCGGTAAAAAGGAAGCAGAGACGTTGCCACCCCATAGGCCATATGACTGCCCGATCGACCTGGTACCTGGCGCCACTCCTCCCCGTGGGCGCATCTACCCGTTGTCTGCAGCCGAGACCCGGGCCATGTCTGAATACATTGAAGAGAATCTGGCTAGGGGATTTATCCGAAAATCTACCTCCCCAGCTGGAGCCGGATTCTTCTTTGTCAAAAAGAAAGACGACTCGCTACATCCCTATATTGACTACAGAGGACTCAATCTCATCACTGTAAAAAACAAATACCCCCTGCCACTCATCTCCGAATTGTTTGACCGTCTCAAGGGCGCCAGGATCTTCTCCAAGCTGGATCTATGAAGAGCATATAACCTGGTCCGTATCCGTCAAGGAGACGAGTGGAAGACAGCATTCAATTCCCGGGACGGTCACTATGAGTACCTTGTGATGCCCTTTGGTCTCTGTAACGCCCCCGCTGTCTTTCAAGAGCTGGTCAACGACATCTTCCGTGACCTCCTGTACTCCTGCGTAGTGGTATACCTGGACGATATCTTGGTCTTCTCTCCGGATCTCCCCACACACCGAAGGGATGTTCGTCAGGTCCTGCTTAGACTTCGTCAGAACCACCTCTATGCCAAATACGAGAAGTGCCTCTTCGACCAGACCTCCCTTGGGCTATGTCATCTCCCAGACAGGTCTGCAAATGGATCCCGAGAAGCTCTCTTCCGTTCTAAAATGGCCTCGTCCTAAAGGTTTGAAGGCGATACAGCGATTCCTGGGCTTCGCCAATTACTATCGTCTTTTCATCCCACACTTCTCTTCTCGGACTGCTCCCATATCTGCGCTTACCCGTAAGGGGGCAAATCCCAAGATATGGTTGCCTGAAGCCGAGGAGGCCTTCCTTTCCTTAAAGAAAGCCTTCGCCTCTGCTCCCGTCCTGCACCGTCCGGACTGTAATAAACAATTCTACCTGGAGGTTGATGCCTCCTCCTCCGGAGCTGGAGCGGTACTCACCCAAAAATCTTCTACCGGGAGAATGGTAACCTGCGGCTTCTTCTCCAAAATCTTCTCCTCGTCTGAGCGCAACTACTCCATAGGAGACCGTGAATTGCTAGCCGTCAAATTGGCACTGGGGGAGTGGCGCTATCTGCTTGAAGGGGCTCTTTATCCGGTAATTATCTACACGGATCACAAAAACCTGGCATATCTCCAAAATGCCCAGAGACTCAATCCTCGCCAGGCCCGGTGGTCGTTGTTTTTTGCCCGCTTCGACTTCATTCTTCATTTCCGTCCGGCGGACAAGAACGTCAAAGCTGATGCTTTGTCCCGGTCCTTCCTGTCCTCCGATCAAGAGGAGGAGCCTACGCACATCATTGACTCCTCCAAGGTGATGAATGTGGCCCCCTTGGATCCGACTCGTCTCCCACCCGGTAAGACGTTTGTAGCTGTACCAGATCGGGAGAGGGTTCTTCGTTGGGGACATTCTTCTAAACTAGCTGGCCATGCTGGCCAAAAGAAGACCTTCCAACTCATTACCCGGCATTACTGGTGGCCTACCCTGCGTAAGGACGTTGTAGACTTCGTCGCGGCCTGTTCATCCTGTGCCCGTAACAAAGTTCCCAGACATCTACCAGCCGGCCATCTCCTGCCCCTTCCCGTACCTGCTGCTCCTTGGCAGCACATTGCTATGGACTTTATCACCGATCTTCCTATTTCTGCCGGTTATACAGTCATTTGGGTTGTCGCTGACCGCTTTTCTAAGATGGCCCACTTCATTCCCCTGCCTGGTCTCCCATCTGCACCCGAGCTGGCTAAAGACTTTATCCGCCACATCTTCCGTCTCCATGGCCTGCCCCTCCACATCGTGTCGGATCGTGGGGTTCAGTTCACCTCACGCTTCTGGAGAGCCATATGTAAGCTGCTAGACGTCACCCTGGACTTCTCCTCCGCTTACCACCCACAGTCCAATGGTCAAGTGGAGCGGATCAATCAGATCCTGACCAGTTACCTCCGGCACTTCGTTAATGCCCACCATTCGGACTGGGTGGATCTCCTACCATGGGCCGAATTCTCTTATAATAACCATGAGAGCGAATCCTCTTCCAAATCCCCGTTCTTTATAGTCGGTGGCCAACATCCCCGGATTCCAGTTCCTGTCTCCGTTTCTGTGGACAACCCTGCTGCGGAATCTCTTGTCAGCGAATTTTCTACTATTTGGGAGTGTACCAGGTCCGCTCTTCTTCTGTCCTCCGAGCGGATGAAGAGATATGCTGATAAGAGACGTCTGGATCCTCCTCAATTCCGTCCGAGAGACAAGGTTTGGCTCTCTTCCAAACATGTGCGGCTCAAAGTACCCTCCTACAAGTTGGGCCCTCGATTCATCGGTCCCTTCGAAGTCCTCAGGCAAATTAACCCTGTGGCCTACAAATTAAAACTCCCGGCCACCCTACGGATTCCCAACTCCTTCCACGTATCTCTCCTCAAACCCGTTGTCTTTAACTCTTTTTCCAATAATCCAGGTGCCCCTCCTGCTCCCGTTTCCGCTGATGGCGTCTTTGAGGTAGAGAGTATTCTGGCCTCCAAGAGGGTAAGAGGAAAAACCTTTTTTCTGGTAGATTGGAAGGGGTTTGGTCCTGAGGAGAGAACTTGGGAACCCAGGGAGAACATCAACACCCCGCTTCTCCTTGAAAAATTTCTTTCTGTCCAAAAAAAGAGGGGGCCTAAAGGGGGGGGGGGTACTGTAGCATCGGCGTCTCTGCCCCGTACTAGGCAGAGACGCCGTCCCTCTCACCTCCCCGCTCCTGGCGCGGCGTCCTCCAGCGCTTTTCTCCCCGCTGCTGCCGGCGCGCGCTCTTTCCCCGGCAGTGTGCTTAGGGCGCGCGCGCGCTCCCCCTCTCTTAAAGGGACCGCGTGCGCCGTCCTCAGGAGTCCCCGGCCAATTGCCGGAGGATCTCCCATATATAAGGCACCTCCTCCAAAATGGAGATGCCCGAGCAAAGTTGTTTGCACTGTGTCTTCCTGTGCTTCAGCCCTCAGGTCCCGCTGCTAGCCTGACTTCTCGTCCTGCCTGCCAGCCTGTTATCCATCAGTTACCTGTCTGTCACCTGCCTCGTCTGTCAGACCGCTCACCTGGGAGCATCCACCAGTTACCTGCCTGTTACCTGCCTTGTCTGCCAGACCGCTCACCTGGGAGCGTCCACCAGTTACCTGCCTGTCACCTGCCTCGTCTGTCAGACCGCTCACCTGGGAGCGTCCACCAGTTACCTGCCTGTTACCTGCTGTCTCCGTCAGCCCGCTCACCTGGGAGCGCCCGCCAGTTACCTGTCAGGTATCCGCCTCGTCTGTCTGCCCGCTCTCCTAGGAGCACCTGCTTGCTTTCTGCCAGCCTACCTGGAGAGACTGTCCCCGTCACTTGCCGTGACCACCTGCCTGTCTACCCAGAGACTGTCCTAGTCACTTGCCGTGACCACCTGCCTGTCTTCCCAGAGACTGTCCCCGTCACTTGCCGTGACCACCTGCCTGTTTACCCAGAGACTGTGCCCGTCACTTGCCGTGACCACCTGCCTGCTTACCCAGAGACTGTCCCCGTCACTTGCTGTGACTACCTGCTTGCCTTCCCTGGGAGTCACCCGCTTCCTTACAAGGACTTCCCCTTTGTATTGCAGCTCAGAGGTTCCACCTCCCGGCCCCGTTACAATGAGTTTCAGTACAGCCTGTTGCCACTTGGCGGAGGCAGTACTGCAGTGCTTCCAGCTTGTAACTGATGTGGTGATATCTGAGATGGAGGCTGAACATGAGGAGGAGGAGGATGATGCGCAGGAGCTGTACACTGTGGGGGCAACTCTGACTGACATAGGGCCCGCAATCCTCAGTGTGGGGAGGATGTGTTCTGTCCCAAGGTCCGACTGGGTCCCAGCTTCCACTATGTTTACCCAGTGTGCCGTCAGGGAGATGTACCATCCCTGGCCACAAGCACTTGTCCACGTGTCCGTTGTCAGGTGGACTCTCCCAGTAACTGCGTTGTTGAGGGCACGGCAGATGTTTTGGGACACGTGCTTGTGTAGTGTGGGGATGGCACACAGGGCCAAATAGTGTTGACTGGGGACTGAGTACCGAGGGACGGCCACCGCCATAAGGTTGCGGAAGGATTCCATCTCCACCAGCCTAAAAGGCAGCATTTCCAACGCAAGCAGTCTTGAAATGAGTGAATTTAGGACTGTGGCCTGTGGGGCGTTGGCTGCGAATTTGCACTTACGTTCAAAGGTCTGGGATATGGACAACTGAACGCTGAGGTGGGACGTGGACGTGGATGCTGTTTCTTGAGAAACTGCCATAACAAGTGAAGACTGAGAGGAGGGGGCATCTTTGCATGCAGTATGGATAGGGGATTGCCTTGCACGCACAACAGGGGGTTCTCTTACACGCACAACAGCGGAAGAAGCAGTGGTGACACCCGCTGACACTGGTCGTGGACCCTGGGGTTCGCCCCACAAAGTCGCGTGCTTTGCTGACATGTGCCTGATCATGCTGGTGGTGGTCAGGCTGGTAGTTTTGTCACCCCTGCTGATGCTGGCATGGCAGGTGGTACAAATGGCCTTTTTGGGGTTATCAGCAGAGTCTTTAAAAAAACTTCCAGACTCAGGAAGACCTACCGGTTGTACTGGCAACATCCCTCGTTTTGGTATTACGGGGAACGATTGCCCGCCTTCTGTCTGCAGCCACCACACTGCTTCTTCCCTCCTGTTAGGGTACTCTGCCTCCCTCCCCCTGTGTGCTGCTGGCCTCGCTCTGTGTGTCCTCCTGCCACGTTGGGTCAGTTACTAGATCATCCACCACCTCCTTCTCTTCCGCACCACGATCCTCCTCTTCACTTTGTGGCAATTGTGTCTCGTCATCGTCCACCTCTTGTCACAAATTGCCAGCGTTGCCTTCCTGTGGCCATGGCTGTTCAAATATTTGGGCATCGCTACATGGGATCTCCTCTTCCACCACTTCAAGCGGAGCAGGCGAGGGGCACAAATATGGAAATGGACCAGTGAACAGCTCTTCAGAGTATCCAACTGTGGGATCAGTTGCTGTCTGACGACACTCGGCATGGTGGGAGGAAGGAGCATCAGGGTGAGAAGGAGTATGCGGTCGAGACTCACGGCTACTAAAACTTGACCATGTGGAAGACAGACCGGAGGTGGTTCGCAATACTGGTGTCGTTGTGTGCTTCCCTAGTGTTGTGTGTTGTTGTGTGCTTCCCTAGTAATTTGGTCAAAAACTGGGAGCGAGAAGATGTGGCTGTTGGTTGTGGCACATTTTCACCTTGGCCACGGCCCCGTCCTCTGCACGCACCATTACCAGAACGTCCAGTTCCATGTCCCTTGCCACACGCCTTGCCTATTATAAATGAAGTAAAATAGCTTACACTTGCACTATCAATGGAAAAAGGGTAATAAAAAGGAGATTAGAACCATGGAAGAGGAAAACCACAGTTCTATTTCTCTGGCCTACACTAGAATCTTTTAAACAGATATATTTGTGTCTGAACAGTCAGCAAGACACCGTTTTTTTATGTAAAAAAGGCAAAAAGGTGGATAATACCCCTAGTAGAAGCATAGGCCTGAGGCAGAATGAACCTTTCAGCTCAGACAAAGGGCAGCTACACCCTTATATGCACTAAAGCACACTAAACTACAAAGAAAAAACCTGGGAGTCTGAACTGAAACGTAAATTGAT
The DNA here is from genome assembly GCF_046119375.1 of Phyllobates terribilis. NCBI lineage: Eukaryota > Metazoa > Chordata > Amphibia > Anura > Dendrobatidae > Phyllobates > Phyllobates terribilis. The sequence goes on from NW_027362858.1 coordinate 5,850,317, forward strand.
GTGCATGCAAAATGTAAATGCATGTTCACATAAAGCCACTAAACAAAGAAAAACCAAAGACAAGCAAAATACCTACATAGCTGGAAGTAAATGGATAAATCTTCTGCAACGGTGTAGAGTTGTATTCGTCCAGTATATAGAATTGTTGGGATGGATTGGATGTAGTTGTAGCTGGAGATATTGTATTGGATGAAAGGTTGTTGTGTGAATTATTCTAATAAATGATGTTGACCCTCTTAAATTTATTGATTTTTTTATGATTTCTTTGTCTTTCAATCTGTAGTTGTTTGACAGAGCTTTAATTTTTTAAATATGGTTGAAAGCTTTGAGTTGGTCAAACAGAGGAAAATGTTTAATAAAAATGAACCTAATTTAAAAAAAAAGACCCCTAGGGATGCTACCTACCTGCTGGTATCTCTCCAATGATATCACCTCCTAGAGGTCCCTCATTTCAACCAGAAGTAATTTCTCCAGGAATTTGAGAAGATCGGCTCACCGAAGTGGACCTGAATTCAAAAAACATCACAGAAAAGAAACCAGCCTTACCAACACCAGATTTGTGGTGTTTGATTTGAGAAGATCCCTGGCCATGTTAATTACACAAATAGATGAATTAGTCCAGTCTGGTTGTTTGAAAAATTGGTGGACAAAACTTATGCGATTATCCCTGTCTTACCAGAGATTGTTGGTGGCTTTAGGGGAGCTGCAGACAGTGTAACACACGCTAAAAGCCGAAATAATAAATGCAAATAAACACTGATGATCTTCCCGAAAATTGAAAGGTAATATCCGCTGGTAGAAAGCAGGTTGTGTGAGTGCCTGTCAGAAATGAAACAGCTAATTGTATAAAGGAAAATTCAATATAACCAATTAGCCCTGGAGGTAGAGGGCACATAAGGGTTACAGAAAGCAGATGTGCGGTATATTTCTGTGCCTCTTTTTATCTTAGCTATCAGCATTTTTTATTTAAATGAACCAGCAGATATCACAAAGTGTGTTCCCATACACATTTATATTTGTCTGCATCAATCAGCTATCTGAATGTTTATCAGACGTACATGTCAGATGCGCTAAGAGGAGTTGAAGTTCCTTCACCCTCTTTCTGGCTTTCTTATGGTATAGATACAGCAATCACTCCAGTCAAAGTACCCCAAGAGTCAATGTCAGTATGCCCTGGTGCGGATTGTATCTGTCTGCACACACTGTCTGGCGTAATGCATAGGCTTTACACCCGTCAATGCGCTGAGAGGACTAGTAGTGGTTTCTTCTCCCTCTCCTTTGCTTGCATGTGCTGTAGGTTTGGCAGTAAAGCCTTCCTTAGTAAAGGTCTCAAATTTGCACCAACAGCTAAGTTTAATCGATTTCAAGCCTTTGTCGGCATCAAACAGGTCATGCACAAACTATCTATTAAAAAACACTTTGTGAAAAATCCAATAGCACAAAGCACAGTGAATCATTCAGAAAACATCTACATTTACACTAATCTAAAGAAGAAATCCAATTTTCACCCCCTACACGAGTACTCAGACTCCATGGAGAAATTTCATTAATGACATACGCCGCCTAAATAACAATAAATTTAACTCACATATGCGCTTCAACTTATCCTTAAAGGAAAGAAACGCTATAAAAAATCTACAAGACAATAATAACATAATTATCCGCCCAGCGTACAAAGGTGGAGGAATTGTTATTATGGACTATGAACAATATAATAATTAATCTAATACGCTACTTAATGATACAAAAACTTACAAACTGGTAGAAAAGGACCCTACTATAGCATTCAAAAAGGAACTTGGTGAATTGATAAAGAAGGGACTCAATAAAGAATTTCTAACAAAAAATGAGGCACAATACATAAAGACACAGCACCCCCGCCTTGCAATGTTCTACCACATCTCAAAAATCCATAAATCTCTAGAAAATCCACCAGGATGACCCGTAGTGTCTGGAATAGGCTGCTTAACTGCGAACTTGCGGACATATGTGGACCATCAGCTACAAACATGTGTTCCCTCTCTACCTGCGTACCTGAAGGTCACAAAACACATTTTACAAATACTACTAAATTTTCAATGGCAAGACCAATTTATAATGGGCACTCTGGATGTAACGTCTCTATATGAAAACATAGAACACAAAAAGGGATGTGAAGCCTCTAAATATTTTTTGAGTATTAACAACACATCCTATGGACCAAACTATTTAATAGGGGAGTGTATGGATTTAATTTTAACTCACAACTATATTAAACACCAGACAAACTACTAATGTCCAACACGATGTGGACCAGGTTCGCACCCAGTTATGCTAATCTATATGTTGTTGGGTGGAAAGATATAACTATATTGCCCAATGGCGTGTGTGACGATACAGCTTAAAATCTTAATAAGCCAGACGATTAGATAAGTTAAGCCAAGAGAAATACACTATTGTGTTCATGTTGACTTATAATTGTATGTGTATTTCTGTGTTTGGTCAATAAGAACAGACCAATATTTGTATAATCCTGTTTGTTGTCTCATCTTTGGAAACAATGATGTTTACAATGCTAATGACATATTGTACTAAAATTCAGCTAGATCTGTATTTACAAGAGCCCCCTGTGATACCAGCTATGTTAATTGATTAGCTCAAACAATGAGACATGAGGCTGCCTTTTCCCCCTTGACATGTGGATGTGTACTTACAAAGGAGATATGATTCTGTAGGATAGAGACTTGTGACAGAGATCAAGGAGAAGCAAGAGGACACACAGACTCTGAGACCATCAGCTTGGAAGCATGGATTTTACCTAAAGATACACAGATTTGGATTCTACATGATTCCGGCCTAAGAGTATCGGCCTTGACTGGAAAGATTTGGATCTGCTCCATTAACCATCAGGGAGACCATGGATACATTTTGGGGAGAACAGATTGGGATGAAGAAGTCACCTGGCCCCATGGATATACTGTTTGGGGTTGCCAGGAGTGACCCACTGGCTGCCTGGAACCCATGGAGACATTCGGAGAAACCAGATTTCGACCCACCGGTCATCTGGCCGCATTGAAATTCTCGGAGGCCAGGGTGGGACCCTCGGGTCTCCTGGTCTTGTACCTCAATGGACCGTTAGCTTCCTAAGCTTGCCACTGCCTTCTCTCTGTGGGGGCCCGCCATAAGCGGGGGACCACTGGTTGAGGTAGTCGGCCCTGGAAGTCTCCAAAGTCTCAGCTGTTCTATCCCAGGCGAGCAGAGAAGGAAGGGTGAGACTGTGCAATGTTGTACCATCTTGGGTATTTGCTGGGACTGTTCTATGTATTTTGTTGTCCGCTTTGTGGTTCAATAAAGTACTGCCACACTGTTTTACCCTCTCCCTATGTTGTCTGAGTAGTTACGCACACGGAAGACCCTGGGTCTTCACATTTTGGTGGCAACAGTGGGACACTATTCAGCCCAGCAGAGCTGGGGGAGCTGCAGGGGACTGGTGTTAGCACACACCGTTCAAAGGGCTCCACAACCAGGGAGGCATATAGACAGACCCAGCTGACCATAGGTGAGGCATACACAGCGGGTTTCAGATTATACCATGTCTAACCCCACCAGCCCAGCCATAGGAGGAGGACCAGAGAGAATATACAGCAGCAACAAGAAACTGCAACTACAGTAGCTGAGCCAGCTTCAACGGATTGAATACCAGGCCACCGACACTCAACGGAGTTAATTCAGGAACCACAGGATGCAGAGGATGGCATGTTTGGACGCAAAGGATACCAGTCTGTTTTCTTCAATTACATGTGGAGTTTATTCGCAAGGAAGCCGTGGAATATGCTCTGAGGAAACTGGATAATGCAAAGTTTCGTTCTCATGAAGGTGAGAGCTCTTACATTCATGTCTGTGCTTAAAGACATGCTGATGTACTGTCTCCAATAAATGGAGAAGGATGATTAAGATCCTATCATATCTGGCTAATTAAGATTGGGGGAGCAATGTGATGATACAGCTTAAAATCTTAATAAGCCAGACGATTAGATTAGTTACGCCAAGAGAAATACACTATTGTGTTCATGTTGACTTATAATTGAATATGTATTTCTGTGCCTGGTCAATAAGAACATACCAATCTATAATATAACGGTAGATGCGTCTCTCTGTCCGAAGCCTCTGTAGACTGCACAAGCGCGACGCACCTGCGCAGTCTGGCTCCAGACAGAAGAACACATCCAGCCCTTACAGGTAAGAGAAGTATATGGCGCCTGAGATCGCGGTATGCGCAGACACTGAATGCATACCACGAGCTCCGGCGCCATAACTACATACCTTACGTAAATGAATGATGCCGCGGCATCTGTTTTGGCTGGATTCCAGAGGAGGAGTGCAGTGTTGGAATCAGCGCATGCGCATAGCGCACAACTCGGCGCCATTTTAGTGAAGACACATTGGCGCCGGACAGCGTGGTATGGGCACACACGTACTCCGGCGCCACTCCTCCCCCGGCGTCCGGATGGGGGCAGCACATAACAGGATGGGGCTGCACATGACAGGATGAGGGCAGCACATAACAGGATGGGGCTGCAGGATGGGGGCTGCATATAGCAGGATGAGGGCTGCACATAACAGGATGGGGGCTGCACGTAACAGGATGGGGGATGCACATAACAGGATGGAGGCTGCACGTAACAGGATGGGGGCGGCACGTAACAGGATGGGGCTGCACATAGGTTGGGGGCTGCACGTAACAGGATGGGGGAGCATATACCAATAAAAATGCTCACCACCCGGACATAGAACGGGTTCAATAGCTAGTATTTGTATAAGTCTATTTGTTGTCTCCTCTTTGGAAACAATGATGTTTACAATGCTAATGACATATTGTACTAAAAGTCAGCTAGATGTGTATTTACAAGTGTTCCTTGTGATACCAGCTATGTAAATTGATAAGCTCAAACATTTAGACATGAGGCTGCCTTTTCCCCCTTGACCTGTGGATGTGTACTTAAAAAGGAGATATGCTTCTGTAGGACAAAGACTTGGGACAGAGAATCAAGGATAAGCAAGAGAACACACAGACTCTGAGACCATCAGTTTGGAAGCATGGAATTTACCTAAAGATACACAGATTTGGATTTTACATGATTCCAGCCTAAGGGTATCGGCTTTGCCTGGAAAGATATGGATCTGCTCCATTAACCATCAGGGAGACCATGGATACATTTTGGGAAGACCAGGTTGGAATGAATAAGTCACCTGGCTCCATGGATATGTTGTTTGGGGTTGCCAGGAGGGACCCACCGGTTGCCTGGAACCCATGGAGACATTCGGAGAAGCCAGATTGGGACCCACCGGCCATCTGGCCCAATGGAAACTCTTGGAGAGGCCAGGGTGGCACTCTTGGGTCTCCTGGCCTTGTACCTCGATGGACTGTTAGCTTCCTAAGCTTGCCGCAGCCCTGGCTTCCTGTTGATGTTCAATACAGTGAAGAACAAAAGTATAACAATGTTTTGAACTTTTAGCTTTCATGCTCCATATCTCACCATCCACTACTGCTTCAAATGTGAGACTACCATAATTCTATAGATAATCATCTTGGCTAGATCATATATAAATTTTACTTTCAGCTATTAAACATATGATTAGTTATGCAGATTCTTGTCTTGTCTCTGCATTATTAATGGTTTGCTTCTAAAAATCTATATTTTAATTTTTATTAATTTGTTAGTATTTTGTAAATCCACCTTTGGTTTACAACAATGCCTGAATCCTTCTGGGCATGCTCTAAATCAGATTCAAACATGTCTCAACTGAAATCTAACACCAGGTCTCTTCTACACATTCTTAAAGTTGGCGCATATTGGTTGACTCACTTGGTATGTATACAGTTTTTTCTTCAACCCTACCCACAAGTGTTGGATTGGGTTGAGGTCTAGGGACTGTAGGGGCCAATCATTCACATCTACTTCATTGTGATTGAACAATTTCTTCGCCAATCTTGACTTATGCTTCAGGTCATTGTCCTTTTGGAACACGGTCTTCCTTTTTACACCCATAGTACTAGAGTGTACAAAGTAATTGGTCTTGTATGATACTCACATATAGCTCCAGCCTTGAGACCACCATCGATTCTGTTCAAGTATCCAATGCCTTTGGTTGTGAAAAAAACTCATATCATCAGGTATCTTCCACCAAACTTCACAGTTTCTTCAATTTCTTGTTCAGTGAGCCCCCTTTGTTGCAGACCCATTTGCACCCATCAGAGTTTAGTCTACTGCCTTTTGTCTCATCGCTCCAAATGGCCCGTTTTCAATCTTCAATTGTACACTTTCAATGCTTTTTTGAAAACTCTAGCCGACGCTTCTTAATATTAATATTCAAATTGAGGCCTCTTCACCTTTTTTGAGCAACCATTCCAGACTTGTGTAATGTGCGTCGCATGGTGCTTGCATGGATGTCTGTGATCTCAGTATTACGAAGCATACAAACTACCTCCACTGCCGTATTTGTCGCGCGAAAACTGATAGACTTTGTCACGAGCCGACTGGTTGATTCCGATATTTTGCCTGGACGTTCACGTCTTGGCTTTTGAATGGATTGACGAACTTCATTTTGTATTCTTCCAACTGTCATGGCACTCACACGATGCAGTGTTGTAATTTTCTTGACCGAGAGACTGCTATCGAGATGGATGATGCGGTTTCTCTTTTCTTGGGCAATCTTCTTCATGGCTGATTTGAACCAGTGACCTCTCGTTTCGGAATCAACCTAATAACACACGGAGTTATTAGGGAATGTGAAAATTTACACCACCAGCAGCAAAACAGTAACAATGCAGTGACCTGACAAGAATCTGAATAACTAATCATATGCTAAATAGTTGCAAGTCAAACTTATGTATGAGATCACCAAGAGGATTGTCTATAAAATGAAGCAATTTTCATTTAAAATGTTTCCAACATTCTGAGCATGAAGAAGGCTTCTCCCCAGTGTGACATCTTGGATGTTTATTAAGAGTTGATTTGTGAGTAAAACGTTTACCCCATTAATTACATGAAAAAAGGCTTCTCCCCGTGTGACTGCTCTGGTGACTAAGAAAAGATGATTTCTTCACAAAACATTTTCCACATTCTGAACAGGAAAAAGGCTTCTCCCCTGTGTGAATTCTCTGGTGCTTAACACAATCTGAGATATTGTTAAAACATTTCCCACATTCTGAACAGGAAAAAGGCTTCTCCCCTGTGTGGGTTCTCAGGTGGATATCAAGACACGCTTTCCAGTAAAAACATTTCCCGCATTCTGAACAGGAAAAAGGCTTCTCCCCTGTGTGAATTCTCTGGTGCTTAACACAATCTGAGTTATTGTTAAAACATTTCCCACATTCTGAACATGAAAAAGGCTTCTCCCCTGTGTGTGTTCTCTGGTGGATATCAAAACACGCTTTCCGGAGAAAACATTTCCCACATTCTGAACAGGAAAAAGGCTTCTCCCCTGTGTGAATTCTCTGATGTTTAACCAAATCTGATTTCTGGTTAAAACATTTCCCACATTCTGAACATGAAAAAGGCTTCTCCCCTGTATGAGTTCTTTGGTGACTAACAAGATTTGATTTCCCTGTAAAACATTTCGCACATTCTGAACATGAAAAAGGCTTTTTCCCTGTGTGAGTTCTCTGATGTTTGGTAAGACTTGATTTCTTTGTAAAAAATTTCCCACATTCTGAACATGAAAATGGCTTCTCCCCGGTGTGAATTCTCTGGTGACTAACAAGATTTGATTTCCCTGTAAAACATTTCCCACATTCTGAACATGAAAAAGGCTTTTTCCCTGTGTGAGTTCTCTGGTGCTTAGTCAAACCTGATTTCCGGTTGAAACATTTCCCACATTCTGAACATGAAAAAGGCTTCTCCCTTGTGTGAATTTTCTGGTGCTTAATCAAATCTGATTTCTGGATAAAACATTTCCCACACTCTGAACATGAAAAAGGCTTCTCTCCTGTGTGGATTCTCTGGTGGATATCAAGATGCGCTTTTTGGATAAAACATTTCCCACATTCTGAACATGAAAAAGGCTTCTCTCCTGTGTGGGTTTTCTGGTGGATATTAAGATACGCTTTCCGGTGAAAACATTTCCCACATTCTAAACAGAAAAAAGGCTTCTCTCCTGTGTGAGTTCTCTGGTGCTTATCCAAATATGATTTCTGGTTAAAACATTTCCCACATTCTGAACATGAAAAAGGTTTCTCCCCTGTGTGAATTCTCTGGTGACTAACAAGATTACATTTCTGGTTGAAATATTTCCCACACTTGGAACAAGAAAATCTATTCTCTGTTGTGTGAGTTTTTTGATGTTTAAGAAAAGGCTTTTCGAAGGGAAAACTATTGCTATATTCTGAATGTGAAAATGGCTTCTTTGCTTTAGGAGCAGTTTGTTCTTTAATGCTTATTTTGTGACTTTGATTTTCCTTAGTGGTCGGTAATGAATCAGAAGACAGGACCCATTTCAAAGGATCAGATGACAGATCTTTGCTGTGAAGGGAAGATGGTATATCTGGAGTAATGGCATTCACTTCAATTGTATCTTGGTGGATCTCACAATCATCTGATTTAAAAATTGAAGATGTCAGCTGTCCCTCTGATCTCCTGGTACAGTCACCTGCCAAGAATAAAACAAATTATTATTTTTGAATAATATATCCTTGAATTTTATATTTTTTAACATTTCTACTTAAACGCTCAGTAAAAATATAGAATTATTCACAAAGACAATGACAGTTCACAGTGTAATAGAAAACTTCATAGGATAAACCAGTAGAGCATGGTGTCCAACTGTTTCTTCATTCTGCCTCCCAAATATCGAATAAAAAGCCAACAAGCAATGTCATGTAGGCGAAAATTATACCAATAAAAACTTATACAAATAACAAGCCCCCACTCAGGTCCATCATCTGTTAGTGGAATGGTTTCCATAAATCAATCCAGCAATATCCGCTCTCCCAAAGTCAAATCTCCCCCTCGCTTCTGAGCATTGCAGTGTGTCCAAACCACATTTATCATCCATGGATCTGTCATTACTATAGTGAGAAGAACCCACTTTATTTATAATCTGTGTGTTTTGCAATTTTCACTCTCCAACACCCACTGCGTCCTAATTTCCGGAAAGTGCCTGTGGAGTCAAAATAGTCACTACTCCTATAGATTAATTAATTGAGTTATAATTTCCAAAATGGAGTCACTTTATGGGGATTTCTACTGCTCTGGTTTTCTGCCTTTTTGTCATATTAAGGCTTCTGCAAATGGTGTGCCCCATCTCCTCTAGGATCTTCTCCTGTGAAGGCTGCTTCTGTCACCAGTAGAGACATTTTCACCGCACAATCAAGAGGTTCAATTGCAAATATTTTAAATGTATTGCTCTAAACAAGTGCAAGTGGCGCACAAGTTAGATATATGTGATACGCGACTTTTAAAGTTTCGACCTGCTCCCGGGCCTTGTTCACATAGTCGCTTTGTATATACATTACAGACCAAAAGTTTGGACACACCTTCTCATTCAAAGATTTTTCTGTATTTTCATCACTATGAAAATTGTACATTCACACTGAAGGCATCAAAACTATGAATTAACACATGTGGAATTATATACTTAACAAAAAAAGTGTGAAACAACTGAAAATATGTCTTATATTCTAGGTTCTTCAAAGTAGCCACCTTTTGCTTTGATGAATGCTTTGCACACTCTTGGCATTCTCTTGATGAGCTTCAAGAGGTAGTCACCAGAAATGGTTTTCACTTCACAGGTGAACCTGTCAGGTTTAATAAGTGGGATTTCTTGCCTTATAAATGGGGTTGGGACCATCAGTTGTGTTGTGCAGCAGTCTGATAGTCCTACTGAATAGACTGTTAGAATTTGTATTATGGCAAGAAAAAAGCAGCTAAGTAAAGACAAAAGAGTGGCCATCATTACTTTAAGAAATGAAGGTCAGTCATTCCGGAAAATTGGAAAAACTCTGAAAGTGTCCCCAAGTGCAGTTGCAAAAACCATCAAGCGCTACAAAGAAACTGGTTCACATGAGGACCGCCCCAGGAAAGGAAGACCAAGAGTCACCTCTGCTTCTGAGGATAAGTTTATCCGAGTCACCAGCCTCAGAAATCGCAGGTTAACAACAGCTCAGATTAGAGACCAGGTCAATTCCACACAGAGTTCTAGCAGCAGACACATCTCTACAACAACTGTTAAGAGGAGACTTTGTGCAGCAGGCCTTCATGGTAAAATAGCTGCTAGGAAACCACTGCTAAGGACAGGCAACAAGCAGAAGAGACTTGTTTGGGCTAAAGAACACAAGGAATGAACACTAGACCAGTGGAAATATGTGCTTTGGTCTGATGAGTCCAAATTTGAGATCTTTGGTTCCAGCCACCGTGTCTTTGTGCGACGCAGAAAAGGTGAACGGATGGACTCTACGTGCCTGGTTCCCACCGTGAAGCATGGAGGAGGAGGTGTGATGTTGTGGGGGTGCTTTGCTGGTGACACTGTTGGGGATTTATTCAAAATTGAAGGCACACTGAACCAGCATGGCTACCACAGCATCTTGCAGCGGCATGCTATTCCATCCGGTTTGCGTTTAGTTGGACCATCATTTATTTTTCAACAGGACAATGACCCCAAACCCACCTCCAGGCTGTGTAAGGGCTATTTGACCAAGGAGAGTGATGGGGTGCTACGCCAGATGACCTGGCCTCCACAGTCACCAGACCTGAACCCAATCGAGATGGTTTGGGGTGAGCTGGACCACAGAGTGAAGGCAAAAGGGCCAACAAGTGCTAAGCATCTCTGGGAACTCCTTCAAGATTGTTGGAAGACCATTTCCGGTGACTACCTCTTGAAGCTCATCAAGAGAATGCCAAGAGTGTGCAAAGCAGTCATCAAAGCAAAAGGTGGCTACTTTGAAGAACCTAGAATATGAGACATATTTTCAGTTGTTTCACACTTTTTTGTTAAGTATATAATTCCACATGTGTTAATTCATAGTTTTGATGCCTTCAGTGTGAATGTACAATTTTCATAGTGATGAAAATACAGAAAAAAATCTTTAAATGAGAAGGTGTCCAAACTTTTGGTCTGTACTGTATATATGAATGGTAAGACCAAATGACAAGTGGAGTACCCGACAGGGATAAGTATACGGCAGATTCCTGTGTGCCAATAGGAAGTCCAATCTGTATATGTAGAGATATACCAGAATTGGAGTATGGTAGATTCCTTGGAAAGGGAGATTTTCAGTGCGCACCTGCGCCTCTAGTGTGCATGTCTCCTGAAAATTTCTCTACATATGAACCAGAAGTTTTCCTTTCCCTTCCGCCTGCACCTTGACTATTAGCTGTGTGCACGCCATTTCCTCTCCTGCTTCTGTCATCAGGCACGGCCTTATTCATTCTGCAGGCGGTGCTGGTGATGGAGGAGACGTCAGAACCAGAAGTTCTGGGCGGGGCAGGCTCTGTCCAGCCATTAAGATTAGGGTTCTTGGGACTAATAGTACCATCCTGTCTGGCAGTATGGGTGTGTGTGCTGTCCAGCTGAAGTAATCATCTCTCTACTTCAGCCAATTGGAAAGCACCACACCCTACTAAAGTTCGGAGCATATTGCGGGAAGCTGCCAGATACAGCCTTGTTCTCCTCTGGTTCAGTCCTCTGTGCTCAGCTCCCGGCTTGTGTATTTGTGACCCCGGCGTGTTTACTGACTACTCTTGTGTCTCCTTATTTTGAATTTTCTCTACTCTCCTGGTTCTGATCCGGCTACCTATTTTTCTTGCCTTGGCACACCACAGAAGAGCAGGTAACACGGTGGGCCAAGCCTAGGGGTCTCTGTGTAAATCCAGATCCATATAGACAAGTTAAAGAGTGATGAGCAAGACAATCCCTGGGATCTAGAAAACTGGGTAGATTGCGCCAAGCCTGTTTGTGGTAGCCATCTTTTGAGCTGCCAGATGACCATGAACAGTGCCCTCATTACATTATGCCTGCAAACTATTCCAGCGAGATCTGCATTCAAATAGATAAATGGCGCTCCTTCCCTTCTTAACCTGCCATGTGCCCAGACAGTAGTGTACAACCGTATACAGGGTATTGTCAAATTCAAGAGAAGTTGGAAAATAATTTGTAAGGTCCATTTGTTTCTTATTATCCTTTGTGAAGAATTCTAAAGTTATCACCACATAAAGTGACACACGTCAGATTTGAAAAATGGGCCCAGATAGGAACACAAAACTGGCTGCAGGAAGGGGTTAAATCAGAGTATTTTGGTCGCTGTGACTATAGACAACAACACATCTACTGAAATTATCAAATTCAACAGTCTTCATTAGTAAAAAAAAAAAAAAAAAGTAACTTGTGGTGAAACCTCTCTGGGGTAATTGGAGTATGGGGCTCGGTGGCTCTTGGCAATCTAAACTATCATAAGGGACATATTTTCTATCAGAAGAGTTTCAAGAAGAAATACTAGACATTTAAAGAGAACTTTTTTATAATACAGAATAGCTGAGATGTCTTAAATTTAGACCTTGGGCATTTCGAAGAGGCAATAGAGGCCTTTCTTTTAAAGCTTACCAGGCAGTTATAGACTCATAAGTGAGGCAGGCTGATCCCACCACAATCAAACTATTTTACAGTATGAACTTGTAAAAAAATACATAGAAGAAAAAAAAATTTTTACATCCCCAACAACAACGTATGTATGAGGGCAGAGCTACAACACTAAACCGGAGTTGCACTCATTTATGGTGGACCATTGGAGCTACTATGAGTCCTGACCAGAAGTGTAGTGAACATATTAGTGCCCCCATTTCAGGAGAGATTATGTAGTTATCCAAATTCTTTAGGATTGAAAATATAATTGAATTTATGACGTTGAGTGAATCCATGAAACCAGGGCTTGAGCCATGCCAACACATCTCCTGCAGGCGTGAATAAATGTATATTACAGCCATCAGCCACGCACAGCTTAGAGATATATCATGGCACAGGTGTAATGTTTTTATATAGTTTATCGCAATCCTGTTTGTAGTTAGTTGTTTTTTAAAAGAAATTGTAAAGTCAGGATAAAGGGAAACTTTGCTGTTATTGTACAGAAATTCACACTTGGCCCTCACTGCACATTTAATGTTGTCGATCATAAATGTGAAGTTTGGCCAGAAAGACTGGACCTGGTCTTGTAGGGACCATATGAGGACATTCAGCAGCACAGAAGGGAGAGAAGGTAGATTCATCCAATAAGATATCAGGGTTCTAGGAAGCCAACACCATCATTACCCACCGCTTTCTCTTACAGGCCCATCATAATATTTTTCTTCAAGTGATTTTCTAACTTGTCAGCACATTCTACGTACGCTGTCATCTGGTTTTGTAGTTTACAGATCTGGGCAGATAAGGGTCAGCGTCTTCTAATCCCAGGGGGTAGGTGGATCCTCCAGGTTGTAAGTTCTATAGAAAAGGAGTTTCACAATTTCCCAAAGTAATTTGAACAGTTTTGGGTGGAGGACAATGTTGTGGTCTAGAAGTAAAATGGTGATCACACGATTGTGATACGGCCGGACTACACCACCGATAAAGCAGCCACAGCCGGTGACTGAGAAGAATCTGTGACTTCTCTGCATTTAGTGGTTACTACTCACCTGGGTAGCCATATGTAGAAATCTCCTCTTTACACCGCTCATCACCCCTCACATATGTCTCTGTAGTATTAATATGGGGCTGATCTTCACCCTGAAACAAATATTGTACAAGTCACAGACAGATGAGAAGTCCCATCTATGATCAACTCTAATCCTGCCATCTCCACCGTTCTCATTACACAAGTATAAAACATATAATACTGGGGGATAAAACAAGACTGAGCACAAGACCATCACAGCCGTCTACACATCATAGAGGAGATCTCATGACACCTTCTCTCCATCTACCTGATGATCCTGAGGAACACTGGGATCTTCTTGTTTACAGTCCTGTGGAAGAAGAGGATGGGGACATCTCTCTGGTGTTGTCCTCTTACTGGATAGATCTGGAGGAAACACATACAGGGACTGAATTCATTCTTTACATACAGATAATTATAGGCCGTGTGTATTTAATCCTGTCTATTACCTGGTGATGTGAGGGGCTGGGGAACCTCCATCATGACGTCCTTGTACAGATCTTTGCGTCCTTCTAAATACTCCCACTCCTCCATGGAGAAATAGACGGCGACATCCTGACACCTTATAGGAACCTGACACATACAGTGATACAGTCATCCCCCCGATCCGTTCATAGCTTTACTGTATAATGTCCCAGCATTCCCAGCAGTGTTACCTCTCCAGTCAGCAGCTCAATCATCTTGTAGGTGAGTTCTAGGATCTTCTGGTCATTGATGTCCTCATGTATCAGGGGGTTATGTGGAGGCCCCGTGATTGGGTTTAGGGGTCTTCCCCATCCCTCAGACACAGGGTCCTGACAGCGCTCACTAGAGGTCTTCCTCACTACTGTGTAATCCTGGTTTTGGAGAAACACATTCATAAATTTCACTACAGACACTTCCTCACCCCCTAATTCTGTCCAACTGTTATTCACACAGATAAGAATGTAATGTGACATCATCAGAATCTCTCACCTCTCCAGTAAGCCGGAAGAGGATCTCTAGTGTGAGATGTAATATTTTCTTTGCCATTTTGTCTCTGTCCATATCCATCCTTGATGGGTCCATAAGGAAAATTCTCTTATATAGAAGATCTTCACTGAGAGGATCCGATATTGTAGAGATCTGAATGGGAAGAAGATGAGCCGATGTAACATCATAAAAATCCTGTGTAATAATACAATTACTGGAGATAATAAGGGGAAACAAATGAGGAGATATATTATTTTACAGTATGTAGTTTTCTTCTTTACATCTAGTAATAAAACCTATATATTTTATGCCACAGATAACAAGCAGTTTCTTCCTTGGAGTCTGCAGTTGAATACCTTTCTCATAGACTCATCTTCCATAAAGCTAATTCTCGTCTCATTTACCGACACTGGAATCGGCATTAGTAATACTGCAGGAGATATTCATTACACGTAACATGAGAAATAACTACTTCATGATGAGGACGACATCTTCATCTTCTACTACGGCTCCAGAAACATATTTATCCACAGTGCTTCACTGACTACATCTCCACCGGTCGTCTATATGAATGTTTCCCGTCTTCCCCGGACTGTAATCTTCCATCACATTAGATCTCATGTCTGATTCACACACAGAAGTTTGAGGCTTTTATAAAAGCTTTTTTGTTTGCACAAACACCGAGGGCAGAAATGATTTGATACCAAAGTCTCCATGTACAGGGTTTTATGAGGTTTATTTCTGCCCCTTAGGCTTTCCTATATTACAAGAAAAACTCCCAAAAAATCAGATATTAAAATGTTTCAAAAGAAAATTGGCACCAACAATTCTTGTAAATAGAAAAAAATGCTAACAGAAGAAGACACATTTTGCTATTTTTTAACAAGTTAAATATTTATTTTTTAAAAAAAACTCTTTTGGGCATCAGAACATAGATGTACACCACATGGATGGCACAGATGCAGCTCCAACATAAACCCTGGCAGTTTAACCACTTGCTGCTGTCAAAAGCAAACATGGCATCTAAGAAGGTTTGAGTTCAGCTGAATTCCCCTCCTCCCCTAAGTACTTGATAGTATGGGGCAGCCTAGTTACTAAGATACTTAAATGCCTAATAATGCCCCTCCTCCCCCAAGTACTCAATAGTATGTGACTGCCTAGTTACTATGATACTTAAATAACCAATAATGGTGTCTGGTCCTGCAATGCATAAAAGTCTATTAGGCCGGGCCAGAGGCAGTGTCCAATAAGTTACCTTTTAATGCCCAATACACATTAGACTAAAGTTGCATGAAAGCACTGATTTCAGGGGGTTTGGTCAACTATATAATATATTTGGGGGCCTCCCGACAGATGATGTCAGGGCAGAGAAAGATCTGGCATCTTGAATTTCAGATGTTAATCTGTTTGTTGTTTCTGTAGATAATCCTCTGTTAGAGCTGGAATATTTGTGTGATTGGGGGAGTCTGGAGAGATAGCCGTCTGCCAAATGACTGTTCAGCCAAACTTATCTCATGTGTATGGAGCCTTTCGTATTACACTGTGTGACAAAGTCACTGGTAAAGTACTGGAGGGGAGATGTGTAGCACTGAGATTAATAGCTGCAGTAATTATACATAGGAAAAAGGTTCCAGCACACAAGTGGGTTAATCAGCCATCTTGGTGCTAGGCTGATTAAAACACCTGTAGAAAGGGAGGAACTCAGAGGATAAAATCACAGCTTTTCAGAGCATTTGGTGTTAGGAAGGCCTGGAGGCGGAAGCTCTGGAGCTGTGCTGTTCATGTTAAGGAAAGCTAAACCTTGGGTTGTTTTGTTCCTGAAGCGGGTGGTTACACGTAGCAACAAGGACTGTGCGATACGTTATGTTTTTTTTTTTCTGTTAGGCCAGGAAGCACGTGTTTTCTTTTTTGCTAACATTGCTGTAGTTTATGCAGCGCTCTTAATAAACTCAGGAGAAGATTTAAAGAGACAGTGTTCCTGTGTACCTCTATGTGCAACCAAGTGAGTCGATCTATCACAACTGACAGGCTGGGATAATACATGGCACTACAGTAGTACAGTGCATCATCTGAGCAATCAGTGGCTTGTATGTTGTATGATTGCACTAATCAGAGTTGTTAGAAAAAGTTTAAAAAAAAAGGTTTAAAGTGAAAAAAAAATCATAGTTTTAGCAACAAGAAATATCCTTCACTATAGGTGTCAGGGATTCACAGGATCCTGATTACTCACAAAGACCACCCATTGTGATCTCTTGAGCAAACAGCTCTCTGCTGCCCCCTTTTGGCCAGACAATTGCACGATTGTCGGACAATCAATATAGGAGGCTGCAGGCTGTTCTCACTAAGTAGCTATTGGCAAGCTAGCAGTGAGCGTACGGCATACACACAACTTCCAACACATGGAATATATCTATATGCCCTCGTACTATCACTGATAGCCTCACAATAATACAATTAATATTATTCGCTGCCACCACCGACCAGATTTGAAATATAATACAGGCCTGATCAGACGTCTGCTTTCTGGTAGCGTATGGCTTCGGGGGAGGGAACAATTACAGAGCTAAAGAATCTGAACTATTACATTTATATTTAATCCAAAAGGGAGGCAGTGTTTATGAAAAATATACAAAAGGTTTTACAAAGAGAGACATTACAATACATATGCAATTACATGAAAATAAATGGGGTTAAAGAACTTACTCGACAGATCGCAGAGACGATTCAGTCTAGCTGTAGGGAAGCGCTCCTAAGCCCCTTCAGCTAACGTGACCCCTGCTTACACATAAATATGTAACTTCCAACATGAGTATGGACCCATCTTCACCTGGGTAATTTATGCCGAAGGGGGGGGACCTGCCCATACACCCCATGTGATAACATCACATGGGCGGGGCCCCACCCTTCATGCTTTTATTAAAATATCTAACTTCTGCGATAACTCCTCGCAGGTTGATCGCAGAAGCTCGCGAGTGATACCATATTTTCCATTACGAATTTACTTTTCTTTAGAAACCACACATGGCATAGCTGCAGTCTGTTATTTTGTACTTTTGTATTACACCTCACTGGAAGGGCGTACTGATTCGGAAAATTATGCATATTGTTCCTTAGCTGACCCTGCCACTAAAAATATGTGTCCCATTACTATCGGAAGTATAGGACTTCCGATATTCCATATTTTGTGTCGGTGTTGGAGAGACTGTAAATTTCTGTCAAGCATATGGGGATGCCCTGGGGGTGGGAGAGAATCTTTTTGAAGCTGGGAACTGCATTCTTCTCACCTAGGTGTATATTTATCACAGGCCTCTGCTACTAGAAGCTCCATTCATATGGTAATGAATTTGCCACCTCTGGCCTGGACTGCTATTTGCATAGAAGCAACTGGCCAAAGTGTCAGCATTTCTACTCTGACAAATGGCAGATAGGGGAGGAGGGAAGAGTGGTTTGGAGGAAAAGAGAGAGGGAGAGATCACAGGGAGAGAGATTTTTTATGACAATAGGGAAAACAGACTCACTGCACAATGTTAGTTAAGTCAAGTCCATAGCAACTTTATTATACTCTATTATCCTATACACAGTGGCATAGATAGAAATCACAGGTCCCACAGCATTAGCTGATATTGGGCCCCCCAACATGAAAAGGAAAGAAAAAATATATATATATATTACATATACATACATATGACGGAGTCATATCTCCTGACTTTGGCAGACTGCATACTGCCATTGTACTTGTCAGAAACAGACCGAATGGTATGGAGATAAATGAGGGAGACCAAAGTCAGAAAATAAACTTTACTTAACAAGAACTTGACGATAAGTACATATACCAGATAGCAGGCACAACACTTTACTTCTGTATTATGCAAAGTCAGGAACTTTTAGGTTACATGTGTTGGCGCATAACTTTTGTTACCAACTACAACAGTCCAGCACATCATTATGAGAAGGCCAAACATCTCCTGTGGGGACCATATGGGCTGAGATGTGTCGCTACAGCCCCTCAGAGCTACTCTCAGCTCCCAGTTGATTTCTGAGGACCTCACTGGCTGAGGTGCATCGGTATGACTCCTCACTAGTACTCTCAAAGTCCATTTGATGAGGGCCACAAACTCCTCGCTGTAGCACTGCACCTTCAGCTTTCTGTAGGAGTTTGGCAACACTTTAATTAGACCTCCTTGCCTTCTGCTCCCCCTAGGCAAAGTTCCATTTCGTTTAAGTAGGCCTCCTGGCCTGAGCTAAGGACCTTGTCCTGCTCTCTATCTCTGCTATGTTCCCTGCCTGGAATCCGGATTCCCACTGCCATTATATATTTGCTTTCCTTTAGAACATACTATCTGATGTCCCTCTTCTGGCACACAACATCATATCAATTCAAGTCTGCAATCAAATAGACTAAAGGTCTGTATTTCTCACTTACTTATCCCTATCTGACTCATCTCCAGGAAATTTTTCTACTCTGTGCCCATGTAGCATAGACTGAGTGCTTCCACACAGTATAATGGCCCACACAGACCCCACACAGTATGATAGCCCCCACAGCTCCTCACACAATATTATGGCCACCACAGCCTGCTACACAAAATGAGGATCCCCACTCAGTATAATGGCTCCCACCAGTCGCCCACTCAGTATGAGAGCCTCCACAGCACTTCACTTATTATGATGCACCTACAATTCCTAATATTTAAAAAAAACAAAAAAACAACCCCTTTCCTGAGATGCGCTGCTTCGGTCTGTGCAGTGTGAGTACTGAGGCTCCGTACTACAGGTGTGATGTAGTGACGCCATTGAGTCTGCGTGCACGGAGTCTCAGACTCACAGGTGAAGGCTGAAAGGTGGATCAGGGATCTTTTGACTGCCTGATTCACTATTCTAATCAATGGTATCACCGTCATGGGAATGTAGATATTACTGAAATTGTGATGGTGGGGAAGGAGAGGGCTGCCAGGTCCTGAGCCGCAGGAAGCGAGCCTCTTCGTTTCACGCGCATCATAGTGGCCGCATGGGCTTCTGCTATGGATGATACTCCCCTGCCTATCCTGCTATCGTGTGGTAAATATCTCATAGGTCCGGGGTTCATTATTATCTGCACCAAGAATGGGCGTGTGGTAAATATCTCATAGGTCTGGGGTTCATCAATATCTGCACCAAGAATGGGGTTAAGTGAGTATTTATTAACTAGCAGTGGGTTAGTCGGTGGGGTGGATGGTACCATGTTGTGTGTGTAGGGGGCAATACTGTGGGAACATTAGAAAGTGGGGAAATAGCAGTACTGTGGGAACATTATACTGTGTTAGTGGGAAGCCAGTCCTGTGGGAATATGATCATGTGCGTGGGGAAAGACAGTTCTGTGGGAATATTATACTGTGTGGGGGGGGATGGTGGTACTGTGGGAACATTATACTGTGTGTGGGGGGACAGCAGTACTGTGAGGACATGATACTGTGTGTGGGGGGATGGCAGTACTGTAGGAACATTATTCTGTGTGGGGGGGGTGGCAATTCTGTGGAAACATTATGCTGTGCGTGGGAGGATGGAGGTACTGTGGGAATATTATATTGTGTGTGGGGAATGGCAATCCTGTGGAAACATTATGATGTGCGTGGGGAGATGGAGGTACTGTGGGAATATTATTCTGTGTATGGGGGAATGACAATACTGTGGGATTATAATGTGTATGGGTGCGTGACAAGTCCTCTGAACTCTCCAACTACAGGTAGCTCTCATTCAAGCCTAGACCTTCCTTACACACCCGTTTAAAGGCCACAATGCCTTCCACTTCCAGATCCTCCACCGTATGAAGGTCTTATGTTACCCTAAACTTTTCCTATTTGAAGGGACAGGTTTCTGCCCTTTCCATACTCATTCATTATACACTGGCTTTTCACAATCAGTTTAAGACCTTCCTTCAGGAGGTGGCTCATTGCGCCCTCCTTACATTTAACCAGTGGAACCTTGAGGCCATTTTTTGTCTGCTTTCCAAGAGTCTTCCTAAGAGCTTCTTAGGCAGCTTCTCCTCAAAGTTCCTTCTATAGGTGCTATTGAGAGGCAAAATAATGAGAGAAAACAAACAATGTGTCGGGCGCTGTCACAACGACAACAAAGATGAGAAGGTGAGAACAATGAACATTTATTTATCACATGATGGCATGAGGAAGAAATCAAATCAATGTTGAAATGCATTGCTGTCTTTAAATAAATGTTTGTTATTTTGATACACCATCTCATCCTTTTCTACATTGTGACAGTGCCCTCTACTTTGTAATTCTTTTAATGAGCCGTTCTGTCTGTTTTAACGGGTGGAGCAGCAGTCTATATGAGTAATACCGCTTCACTACTACTCTCATCAAAGTTGACCTGCACAACTCCACAGGTGACCAGATTCCATCTACTCTTCCTTGTTTCTTATCACCAGGACTTCACTGTGGAGCGCTCTTATTTTATCTGCAAGTTTTATAGAAGCTGGCATTTCTGCTGCTCAAAACCTCCATTCACAGGGTGTCTGAGATTGCTGCCCTTTCCTGTAGGGTTCTCTTCTTCATTCTCCATCAAGACAAGGTGTTCTTACCACTCATGTCATAATTTCTTCAAAAAGTTGTCTTGACTTTCTACATCAAAAAGGACATTGTCCTCCCCTCATCGTGACCATCTACAGTTCATCCGTAGGAGCATACTCTCCACCGGTCTTGATTTGACCAGGGCCTCTAGGCCTATCTTTTGTTAACGGAAGCCTTCCAGGATTCTGATTTTCTTCTCTTGATACTTGATGGACTACACAAGGGCCTGTCAGCCTCCAAAACAACCATTACCAAATGGATTTTAAGTTGGCTATTGTGCAAGCCAAAAAGGCCAAGGACAAATCTCCAACCATTTTGGAAATTGCTTATTCCACAAGGGCAGTCAGACATTTAATCTCTGCTGCTCAGGTCTCTAAGGCTGTTACCTGGGCCTCTGTTCATGCATTTGTTATAGTCCATAAAATCCACTCTATGGCTTCTACTAATGCCATCTTATGATGCAAGGTATTGCAGGCTGCTGTCAGTTTGGCAATGTGCATAGTTGGCTGTTTTTTCTACTCATTGGGACTGCTCTGGAACGTCCCACGGTCCTGGGTCCCCTATTGCGTTCACACATTGTGATCTGTTGGGGAAACAATCTGCAGCAAAGTCCTCACCAATAGACCTACACTAAATCGTTCAGATCTCCGCTGACAATATTTGTGTCTTCAGCAGCATCTTTTAAAAGCAACAACAAAAAAATGATATTCGCTTATGCTGCCAAGGTGTTAGATTCCAGCAGTGTTTCTCGGTGTATTTCAGCCTTCTTTGGCGACTTCGCTTCCATGTGGCCCATTCAGCCTGAACAGTTGTAGAGATCACATAAGACAACACATTTTTTACAGTTTTTTTGTAAAGTGACATAAGTTTCTTTTGGCTGAGGGTCTGACTGGTGGTACCCCCACTGTTCCATAGGACAGGCTCTGACAGAGGTCACTCTACATTTTTTACAGAGGAGTAACAATACTCCTCTAAGCAATTTTGAGGAGTATTTTAGGAAGAGTACATAATTTGAAGTAATTCAAATCTGTAGAACATGGATGTATACATAATACTAAGATATCACTATTAATGAAGGGAAACTGTATATTATAAACAAAGCTTAAAAATGGTCCTCATCAAATATTTCAAGCTGCAACCCATCCTTTTCACGTGTCAGGATGGGTTGCAGACTTAAGAAACAGCTCAAGAAATGCAACAATTGTCAGAGGAGCAGCATTGTGAACAACCATTTGTCACTCAGCCACTGGGCAGGGCTGTGACATGAGAAAAAAAATGAATCTTCCTGCTGTCTGAGCACAACAGGGATTTTTTTCTCTCTAACCTCTGTCCTGCTTGCTCAGTCCGCTGCCATTCCCTGTTGAAATACCGTCAATTGGCTGAGCAGAATGGGTGTACAATTAAGCACAGAGGAAGAGGAAGCAGGAGAAAAAAACCCTGTTGTGTTCAATCAGCAGGGGGATTTATTTTTTCTCATGTCACAGCCCTGCTCTGCTGCTGAATGAGGGATGTTTGTTCATGACGCTGCTTCTCCCACAGTTGAGACATTTCTCAAGCTGTGTTTCTTCAGTCTGCAACCCATCCTGACACATGGCTAGGACAGGCTGCACTTTGAAATATGTGACACAGGCAATTTTTATCACATTGCTGGAGAACCGCTTTAAGATAATATAAAATAGTCAGTTTTATTGTTTTGGCATATTTGAATGCTGTATCACCTCATGCAAAAAAGGAGAACAAAGAACTAGTCTGAAAGCTGCTATTAGTTATCACCTGATCATTAACCCCGTCACGACATTTGACGTACCTATATGTCGTGGTCAGATGGGGTTCTCGACTGATGATGTATAGGTATGTCATTGCTATTGTCTTTATGTAAAAACAAAAATATACAAATAAAGAACACATATTTGGTATCATTGCATCCGGAAAGATCTGATCTATAAAACTGTTACACTAGTTAACCACTTCAGTGAATATCGCAAAAAATAGAAAAAAGTGGCAAAAAGCTGTGGTTTTCATTATACCGTCAAAAAAATGGAACAAAATCCTTCTGTGTCTGAACCAGTACCTAACTCCAACTCGTTGTCTCTGTACTTCTGTTTGTGAGTTCTGTGTCTACTTGCTACTTCATAGCAAGTACCTTGTGTGTATCTGGCTCTACTGGTCCTGTTCTCCCGACCCTGTCTGTTTCATGTGAATAGAGCCCTGTCCTGTCTGGCCGCGCTCTGCTCCGCTTCCCATCCGCACCTGCGGCTCTGCTCCGCTTCCCGTCCGCACCTGCGGCTCTGCTCCGCTTCCCGTCCGCACCTGCGGCTCTGCTCCGCTTCCCGTCCGCACCTGCGGCTCTGCTCTGCTTCCCGTCAGCACCTGCGGCTCTGCTCCGCTTCCCGTCCGCACTCGTCCCTATCCAGCCTGTTTACGTACCCGCCTGTCTGTATACCAGCCGTGCCTGCATGTTCCTGCATACCCCGGTGTGGGTCAACAGCTGTGTGACCAGGGTCTCACCTTGATTGGCATCTGGGTCACCTCCCTTGTCCCTCCTCGGATCACGGAGTCGACTGAGCCGCTGTGTATCTGGGGTTGGATTGGGCGAGGCCCTTAGTTATGCCCCTCTTGGTCCGTGGCCCAGTGGGACCACTAACCACACTCAGGCCAAACAGTCTGGGCATGAGTGTAACATTATGTAAATGTTTCCAATAAAAAAGTTTTAACTTCACAGACAAAAAAAGCAAGTTCCCTCTGGGGTTTGTCATCTGTCAATGGAAATATAAGGGGCTTCCACATTATTAGTAGTACAAAAGGGTCTGGAAAAGCGCTATGGCTCCTCATCCCCCAAAAGAAATCTGCACTTCCAAATCTAAAATTCTCCCCTCTCTTCTGAGCCCCAGTGTTCTGAAACCACATCTAGCATCCACATGTTTGGCATTTCTGTAGCGATGAGAGCCCGCTTAATTTATGGGTGCATGTCTCCAGAAGCACGCACTGGGCATAATGTGCAGGCACTACAATGTATGGGCACTACAATGGCAGATTTACAATGTTCACTAAGTAACATCCATTATTGCTTGTTTCTGAAAAACACACATGAAGTCAAAATCGTCACTACACCTGTAGATGAATTCCCATAGGGGTGCAATTTCCAAAATGGGGTCACTTAAGGGGGGATTCTGCTCTTTTGGCACATAGGGGCTCTTTATATGGAGTCCACAAACTATTTGATGAAAATTTGTTCTCCAAGAGTTAAGTAGCGCACCGTCCCTCCCGAGTCTCGCCGTGTATGCAGTACTGTACAGCCACTTATAGGGTATTGCCTCGTTCAGCTGAAATTGTGTGAGAAATGTTGGTGCCACTTATACTCATTTCCCCATGTAAAAATGTAAAATTGGGGCCAAAACTATTTTTTGTGATAAAAACTTAATTATTTTTCCTTCACCGCCCAATGGTATAAAATTCTGTGACACTCCTAGATGAACTAATTGAGGTGTTGTTTGTAAAATGGGGTCACTTATGGGGGTTCTGCTGTTCTGGGACCTCAGGGTCTCTGCCAATGTGACTTGGCACCTGCAAAATATAACAGCAAAATCTGCACTGTAACATGGCGCTCCTTCCCTTCTGAGCCTTGTACTGGGCCTCAAAAGTAGTTTTCCACCACTTACGGGGTATCGGCGTATTCAGGAGAAATTGTACAACAAATTATAATGTTCGTTTTCTCCTATTATCCCTTTTGAAAATTACAAACTTGGGGTCAAAGCAATGCTTTAGTGGAAAAAATGGTAATATTTAATTTACTCAGCTCAATGTTATACAATTCTGTGAATCGCCTGAGGGTTAAAAATGCTCACTACTTCCCTAGAGGTGTATGGAGTGGAGCCGTGTGTGTACGAGGTGTAAGGAGCGGAGCCGCGTGTGTACGAGGTGTACGGAGCGGAGCCGTGTGTGTACGAGGTGTACGGAGCGGAGCCGTGTGTGTACGAGGTGTACGGAGCGGAGCCGCGTGTGTACGAGGTGTACGGAGCGGAGCCGCGTGTGTACGAGGTGTGCGGAGCGGAGCCGCGTGTGTACGAGGTGTGCGGAGCGGAGCCGCGTGTACGAGGTGTACGGAGCGGAGCCGTGTGTGTACGAGGTGTAAGGAGCGGAGCCGCGTGTGTACGAGGTGTACGGAGCGGAGCCGCGTGTGTACGAGGTGTACGGAGCGGAGCCGCGTGTGTACGAGGTGTACGGAGCGGAGCCGCGTGTGTACGAGGTGTACGGAGCGGAGCCGCGTGTGTACGAGGTGTACGGAGCGGAGCCGCGTGTGTACGAGGTGTACGGAGCGGAGCCGCGTGTGTACGAGGTGTACGGAGCGGAGCCGCGTGTGTACGAGGTGTACGGAGCGGAGCCGCGTGTGTACGAGGTGTACGGAGCGGAGCCGCGTGTGTACGAGGTGTACGGAACGGAGCCGCGTGTGTACGAGGTGTACGGAACGGAGCCGCGTGTGTACGAGGTGTACGGAGCGGAGCCGCGTGTGTACGAGGTGTACGGAGCGGAGCCGCGTGTGTACGAGGTGTACGGAGCGGAGCCGCGCGTGTACGAGGCGTGCGGAGCGGAGCATGCGCGTGTCCGAGGCGTGCGGAGCGGAGCCGCGCGTGTACGAGGCGTGCGGAGCAGAGCCGCGTGTGTACGGAGCCGTGTGTGTACAGTGCCGTGTGTGTACGCTGTATACAGCTGTATACTCCCCAGGTTCGATGGGAGACACCGCGGTTCTTTATCAGACTGTAGAAGAACTGACACTGGACACTCGGTAAAACTGCGCTCGGACGTCTCTTGTTTCTCGCACAGATATTGATAACATAAGATGGAGTCAGACGAACCCTCCTACAAAACCTGATAACAAAGTCATTACTACAGGACTGGATGAGAAAGGGATTTATTCTATAAGAAGCGCTGGGGCCACAAATGAGAGAATCCGGGCCCCGTGGCTGGATACTCCGGACCCCCGGCGTGTTAGGAGCAGACGGGGTCTTTGTCCCTGGAGCTTCTCTGCTCGGTATAATGAGACTCTGATCTTGTTCTTATAAAGAGGGTTGGAGTAAAATAGAAGCTGCCTGAATATGAGGACCTTGTCTGATCTCTATGTCCTTGTGTACAGAGCTATGGAGATGGCGCTATTCTCTGTATAATAGATGTGATGTCGCTGGAGCCCTAATATTCCTGTACAGGGGTCTCTGGAGAGATAATCTTACCCCAGCATTATGGATTGGGAGATGGAGAAAAAGGGATTGGGGACATTTTACTCTAATTTCATTTTAAATAAAACTGTAATAAAAAATAACTGATTATAAAAAGTGTTTCATTTTCCCACCATGTTGTCTGTAGGAGGTAAAGAGCCGAGGCTGAAGAAGCTTTATCTCCAGAAGTCTACAAAAGGCCCCACTATCAGTATTCGGTCAGTATTTTTTCTCAGGAGTGGGTGATAAATGCAGAATTGGTGACTTGTTTCTATTAGACCGTTTCTCTGATTGTTCCTCTCCTGGTTTTGGCTCCCACTCCTGAGAAAAAATACTGACCGAATACTGACCAAATACTGATAGTGGGGCCGTGGCCAAAGAGGGAGGATTGGAAACTCCGAATGTCCTTGTCTGTTTTAGGATTGGGAGTTAGGAAAAAGGGCAGGAGGACATTTTGGGTTTTGTTTTGGGGGCAAGAGATGTAATATTTCTCCATATAGTGTAAATATATGAATACAGGTAGGTCCAGAAATATTTGGACAGTGAATCTTTGTGATTTCAGCTCTGCAGGCCGCTAATCTGGATTTAAAATGAAACAACTGAGATGTAATTGAAGTGGAGACTTTCAGGTTTAATTAAAAAGGTTCAACAAAAATATCCTGTGAAACGTTTAGGCTGTGTGCCCACGATGCAGAAATGCTCCGGATTTTTTCCTGAGCGTTTCTGCATCTCCCTGGCAGAAAAAACATATGCGGATTGTACATGCGGCTTGTACATGCGGATTGTGCATGCCGATTGTACATGCGGATTGTACATGCGGATTGTACATGTGGATTGTACATGCGGATTTTACATGCGTTTTTCCTGCCAGGGACAAGCGGATGTGAAGCTTTCTTCACATGCATTTCCGCATGCGCGTTGAAAAGCTCTTTCCAATCGATTTTAACATCACTTGGAAAGTGCTTGACAACTTGGTCACACTATATAAATCCATGCAAACGGCATGGATTTATATAGTGTGACCGTAAAGAATGGTAAAAAATAAAAAAATAAAAATATACTTACCTTCTGATGGCTCCCGTTGTCTTTATCCAATGCGTCTCAGCTTGCTGGCAGCTCGCGGTAGATTTAAGAACCTGCCGACGTCAGCGGTTGCGTGACCCGTCACATGACTAAATGACGTCAATGTGTAGCACCCTGAGGATTCGGCTGCTACAGGGGTATTGCACCTCAACCCAGAGGTGTGATATTCCACTCCCGGGTAAGGATGGAGTGTGGAACTGAGCTCGGTAGGCTGCATGCACTACATACATCCCATTTCCGAGGAGCAGACCGACGGTACTCCCACTTAGAAATGTGCAGGTACGACCGAGTCTGTTCCTGGCTGGAGTGGGAGGGGGGTGGTACATCCCAAGTAGTGTAGGGGCAGATAGGGGGAGCAGCCTGGGTAAAGATAGGAGCTCATTGGGTGCTGGTCACCTGAGCTCACACATAGAGGGTGTATATAAGGTGGGCACCATCAGAGAACAGGGTCAGTCTGTCAGAGTAAGAAGCAGAGGAGGAGCAGAGAAGCCCCAGAGAGAGAGAGAGGAGAAGAAAGAGAGACCCAGAGGGGGAAACAGAAGAAAGGACTCTGAGACCCCAAATCCAATCCACGGGTGAAGAGTCGGCATCAGGGTACCGGAACCCAAGCTGGTGGGGGCAAAAACACACCCCAGCCAGAGACCGGAGGCCGTGGGCAGCGTCTGCCACGGCCACCCACCACATCCACCCCGAAGGCATACCACGTGGAGGGTCAGGGAACCCAAGGCCAAGGGTGTCCCAACAGAAGGCCCGAGGGAGCTGGACCTGGGTGGATCAATAGTGGGGACGGCCAGAGAAAGGACAGAAGGAGAGCTCAGGGTCACGCTCCGGACTCGCTTGGGGGTTGGCTGGATCCAGGACCTGGTGGATGCAGCACGGCTCGGGAGGTCACTTGAAGCTGGAGTGACCGGAACATCAGCAGTGAGTAAATACCCTAAACTGCACAACCCGACTCTGTCTTCATTTAACATCTATGCTGCACCACCGCAACCCCCATCCTCTGCACCTGACCCCCTGAGGCTATACCCCACCCGTTGGGGGTTATACTATCAAAAGCTGCACCAATACCATCAGCCTCAGCGGACCCTGCTGCAGCGGCGGCCATTGTGACCGCAATACAACGGGTGGCGTAGTCGACAATAAAGAACTTAATAACATCTGTAGGACTGCCACATACAACTGAGTTTGACACCCTGGGCACGGACCGGGTCACAGCCACTCGGAAGACTACAACCCCCATCTGATCCGGCTCCGGATATTCCCCCTAAAAGAATATGGCCCAGGGGGCGCGTCAACTTTGGCGTAGTCGGCAGGATTACGTGCCCACAACAACCGGGTACTGCGTGCCTGAAGAAAAGTGCAAGTTTACCTCAAAAAGAAGTCTCCTGCCGGTTCCGGAGGGTCCCCGCCATCGGACTCCATCATAGGTCGATTCCCGCCGGTTGTCCGCCATTAACAGCGTTTTCCCGCCATCTGCAGAGTTTCCCGCCACTGGGAAGCGATTCCCGCCATTTCCAAAGGTTTCCCGCCTTGGAAGAGCGGACGCCATTATGGGCGTGCCAGAGGGTGGTGAGAGGCCACCTCCCATCGTGGGCCAGGACCGAAAATGGCGCCAAAAGTGGAAACCGCCCCCACCAACAGAGACTGTGATGCTAGAGGTGTCTGTCAGCGTGAAAGAACTGCCCCTGGAGCTGACAATCACCAAGTGGCCCCGGGACCGCCCTCGAAGGGGGAGGAGACGAAAGAAGAGAACAAAGATGGGTGCCGCCTGGAGCAGTCTAGAGCGAGCGCACCCGGAGGCAAGAAGCCTGGAGAAGAGTATCGGAGGAGCTTACCCGGAGATGGCGAGAAAGCAGAGCAGCACCGGCCCGTTGGCCAGGAGCCTGCTAGAAACCGAGGAGGGAGAGCAGAGCAGCACCGGCCCGCTGGCCAGGAGCCTGCTGGAGACAACAGTAGGAGAGCAGAGCAGCACCGACCCGTTGGTCAGGAGCCTGCTGGAAACAACGACCCCACTAGGACTAGTGGAGGTCCTAGCACAGCTCCCCCGAGACCGGGAGTGTGCACAGACCGCTCTGGAGGGCCTCGCAAGGAGGATGGCCCGGGTGCAGCGAGAGACGTTGGCGGAGTGGAGCCGTGAGATGGCCCAGAAGACCGAGACTCGTCAGCGGAGCACGCCACCCGAGACGAGGAGACAGACCGCCTCTGAGGATGGCGCGGGAGGACTGAAGGCCGGAGACGGCGCCGAGAAGGGAGCCGAACGAGTGGAGGCAGGTAAAGGGGACGTCTATACCCCAAACCGGGAAACCGTGTACCTGCCCCAGCTCCCCGTCGCAGAGCCCGAAGTCTATCCTGCCGTGCCCGTCGCTGCAACGTCACCGCCACAGACTAGGCCTCAAACGGGAGCCGCGACCCCTGTGACGTCACACGCCTCGACCCCGAGCGTGACCAAGCAGGAAGTACCACCAGCCTGGTCGCAAGGCCTAGTACCCCCGGGCGCCGCAATACCAACAGCGCCCCCTACCTCCGCGGAGCCCCCGGCCTGGTCGCAGGGCCAAGTAGCCCAGGGCGCCGCCGTCCTTACGGTGCCCTTTACCTTCCAGATACCCCAGGCCTGGCCGCAAGGCCCGGGCAACCCGGGCGCCACCACCACCGCGCCCATAAGACCAAGAGTGCCGCATCTGGGAGAGGACCTGTACGCCCAGCACACGTGCCCGGATGGGCAGCCATTTATATGGCCACCGGAGTTCCACCATCCCCGACTCCGGAGAGAGAGACCCCTGGATGAACCCCTGATCCCGGCTCCAAAGCCCGTAAAGAGGATCTCGCCCCCGCTAGCGGAAGCGCAGTTTGAGTGGGACCCCACCGGAGAAGACCTCATGGGGTTCACTCAAGAAACTCGGGCAGCTGCAGCGGAGCGTGCTGAGTGCTGCCGCCAACAGCTCGAGGACTTCGAGAGGGAGCGGAGAGAGAGGCGGGTCCGGGAACAGCAAACTCAAATAAGGAGCGCGGAGCAGAAGAGCCGGGCCAGGAGAGACCCCCGTGCAGCGCATAGTCCCCGCACCACCGGGACTGTGATAAAGTTTAACCTGCAGCATGGGTGGGGCTTCATCCGAGACCACCACACCCTAGGTGACGTCTTCGTAACCAGGAGAGACGTTGAGTCCCACCTACCGGAGGGACACAGAGGTCGTGACCTTTACATCGGGGACGAGGTCACCTTCACCCGGCACAAGTGTGCCAAAGGTCCCTACGCCCTCCATGTGCATCGCCTGACGGAGGAAGAGCTGCGGTGTGAGGAGGAAGAGCAAGAGGACCCGGACGGGTCTGAAACTAGAGCCAAAGGTAACCAAAAAGCAAGAGCAGGAGGACGCCGTCGCTAAGGACAGCGAAGCAGAAGCTGTATATAGTTGCCCGTCGGGGCACAGTAAACTGAAACTGTTACTGCTGCTATCATAGTCCCCGTTGGGACCAGCAAGTGTGAACTGTTTACCCGTTTAACCCTTTAATCCCACTGACCGAGGACTGAGAGCGGTCATTCCGCCCTAATACCTGGCCGAGGACTGAGAGCGGCCATATCCCTGTATATAGTTGCGCGTCCTAAAGCGCCCCTACCGGTTTTATAGGAAAACCAGTTTTCCAGAGAGACTGTCGCACTTTACCCGGTCACACGTTGCACAGTGACCGGAGGAGGAGCCAGAGGCGACGAGAATGTTTTATATGCTAATATATATATATTGTTTTATATGTTTTATATGTTATGCAAAAATTTGTATGTTTTGGTGTTATGTCTTACAGCCCGAGGACGTGCTGTGATTTACCAGGGGGGAATGTAGCACCCTGAGGATTCGGCTGCTACAGGGGTATTGCACCTCAACCCAGAGGTGTGAT
Source organism: Phyllobates terribilis (assembly GCF_046119375.1). Lineage (NCBI taxonomy): Eukaryota > Metazoa > Chordata > Amphibia > Anura > Dendrobatidae > Phyllobates > Phyllobates terribilis. The sequence continues at coordinate 5,881,672 of NW_027362858.1, forward strand.
ATTCCACTCCCGGGTAAGGATGGAGTGTGGAACTGAGCTTGGTAGGCTGCATGCACTACATACATCCCATTTCCGAGGAGCAGACCGACGGTACTCCCACTTAGAAATGTGCAGGTACGACCGAGTCTGTTCCTGGCTGGAGTGGGAGGGGGGTGGTACATCCCAAGTAGTGTAGGGGCAGATAGGGGGAGCAGCCTGGGTAAAGATAGGAGCTCATTGGGTGCTGGTCACCTGAGCTCACACATAGAGGGTGTATATAAGGTGGGCACCATCAGAGAACAGGGTCAGTCTGTCAGAGTAAGAAGCAGAGGAGGAGCAGAGAAGCCCCAGAGAGAGAGAGAGGAGAAGAAAGAGAGACCCAGAGGGGGAAACAGAAGAAAGGACTCTGAGACCCCAAATCCAATCCACGGGTGAAGAGTCGGCATCAGGGTACCGGAACCCAAGCTGGTGGGGGCAAAAACACACCCCAGCCAGAGACCGGAGGCCGTGGGCAGCGTCTGCCACGGCCACCCACCACATCCACCCCGAAGGCATACCACGTGGAGGGTCAGGGAACCCAAGGCCAAGGGTGTCCCAACAGAAGGCCCGAGGGAGCTGGACCTGGGTGGATCAATAGTGGGGACGGCCAGAGAAAGGACAGAAGGAGAGCTCAGGGTCACGCTCCGGACTCGCTTGGGGGTTGGCTGGATCCAGGACCTGGTGGATGCAGCACGGCTCGGGAGGTCACTTGAAGCTGGAGTGACCGGAACATCAGCAGTGAGTAAATACCCTAAACTGCACAACCCGACTCTGTCTTCATTTAACATCTATGCTGCACCACCGCAACCCCCATCCTCTGCACCTGACCCCCTGAGGCTATACCCCACCCGTTGGGGGTTATACTATCAAAAGCTGCACCAATACCATCAGCCTCAGCGGACCCTGCTGCAGCGGCGGCCATTGTGACCGCAATACAACGGGTGGCGTAGTCGACAATAAAGAACTTAATAACATCTGTAGGACTGCCACATACAACTGAGTTTGACACCCTGGGCACGGACCGGGTCACAGCCACTCGGAAGACTACAACCCCCATCTGATCCGGCTCCGGATATTCCCCCTAAAAGAATATGGCCCAGGGGGCGCGTCAAATGCAGGTCCTTAGTCTACCGCGATCTGCCAGCAAGCAGAGACAAGGATACCGGGGGCCATCAGAAGGTAAGTATAATATTTATTTTTTATTTTATTCTTTTTTTACAGGTTCTATGGTACCTGGGTCCGGAGGAGAGTCTCCTCTTCTCCAGACCCAGGTACCATCCGCACATTGAAGCGCATGGAATGCGCATGTACAGATCCAGTGATGCGGATTCCATGCGTTCTAATGCAACTCAATGGTGGCAAAAACGCCGCGTTTACGCAAAATTAATGGTAGTGCTGCGGATTTTTCTGCAATGATAATCTGCAGCGGAAATTTCTGCAGCATGTGTACAGCACATGCGGATTATCATTGGGAAACATGGCAGATCTTCTACCAAGCATTTTTTAAGTGTTTCTGCAGTGGAATTGCCGCTGCAGAAACTCTTAAAAAACACGTAGTGGGCACACAGCCTTAGAAATTACAACCACTTTTCTACGAAGCCTCCTCATTCCAGGGTCTCAAAAGTAATTGGACAAATTAACTTTACCATAAATAAAATGCTCATTAATACTTTGTAGAGAATCCTTTGCAGCAATGACGGCCTGAAGTCTGGAAGCCGTGGACGTCACCAAACGCTGGGTTTCCTCCTTTGTGAGGCTGTGCCACCTTTACTGCAGTGACTTCAGTTGTTGGTTGTTTGTGGGTCTTTCTCCCTTCTGTTTTGTCTTCAGCCTGTGAAATGCAGCTCAGTGGGGTTGAGATCTGGTGACTGACGCGGCCATTGCAGAATATTTCACTTCTTTACAGTAAAAAACCTCCTGGGTTGTTTTCGCACTATGTTTTGGGTTATTGTCCATCTATATTGTGAAGCGGAGATCATGTGACTGCTGTCCATGTGATCTTCTCTGCCCAGCCACATGACCGTGACTATAATGATGTGATCGTACATCACTTCCCATTCTGCCACCACATTATTCATTATCATGTGATTTTTTTTAAGTGCTGAATCCGTCAGCACTTCCGGTATTGGCGCGTCACCGGTGAGATGACTGCTTCCTCTCACGTGTTGGTCGCATCACATGAAAACAGCACCATCAATCAAGCGCACAGGCACCTTGTTTTCAGTGGGCGGACCATCTGAAGATAGCGTCTGAAGTCACTACCGCTTCTTGGATGATGTTCCATTCATTTTGTATGTGCAGGAGTCCACATGCGTTACAACTGTTTGATTGGGTCCTACATGTAAATAGCCATGTTGTTCAGTCCACCATCTCCCCATGATGAAGCCTGGTGCAAAACGTGTGTCGGTGCGTTTTTCCCTTTTGACTGGTGAGGTTACTTTATGCCACTGCATTTCTTACACTTTAATATTAATATAATATAATGATGGTCTGCTTCACCTCCATTGAGAGCTCTTTTCCATGTTATGGGTTCACAGCAACAGTTTCCAAATACAAATGCCACACCTGTAATCAGTTCCAGACCTTTTACCTGCTTAATTGATGATGGATTAATGAGGGAAGAGCCCATGCAGCCAATGAAAGAGCTTTTGAGATAATTGTCCAATTACTTTGGGTCCCTTGAAAAAGATACTGCTCCATATTAAAGAGATGTAATTCCTAAACTATTACTCCAATTAGGATGCGAATACCCTCAAATTAAGGCTACGGCTCCACTATCAGTTTTTGGTCAGTACTTTTTCTCAGGAGTGGGAGGCAAAACCAGGTGAGGAACAATCAGAGAAAAGGTATAATAGAAACAAGTCACCAATTCTGCATTTATCACCCACTCCTGGCTTTGGCTCCCACTCCTGAGAAAAAATACTGACCGAATACTAATAGGGGGGCTGTGGTCTAAAGTGGAGAATCAGCACTTTAACCCCTTCACGACATGTGCTGTACATGTACGACACATGGTGTCTCTCTCTCTCATCGTTGTGCCCCTAACAGCTGCGGGTGGAATCACGATCCACCCGCAGCTGTTAACATGTTAAATGCCGCTGTCAGTCTCTGACAGCGGCATTTAACATGGCTGCGACGGAAGAACGTCATAAGTCTTGCCCATCGGAGCCCGTGTTGCATGACCGCGGATCGCCGATGGGTTGGCATGACAACCCAGGGTCTGCAGGATATCCCAGCGGTTGTCATTGCCAGGATGCTATGAATGCCACCCAGCGGTCAGCGCTCATAGCCCGTGAGCATTTCTGCTACACACAGGTGATCTGATGATCGCAGCTTCTAGTCTCCCATAGAGACTATTGAAGCAAGTGAAAAGTAAAAAAAAAAGTTTTTAAAAATATTTAAAAAATATAAAAGTTTAAATCACCTCCCTTTCACCTCGTTCAAAATAAAACAATAACAAAAAAATATACACATGTTTGGTATTGCCGTGTTCAGAATCACCCGATCTATCAATATGTAAAAAGAATTAATCGGATCGGTAAACGGCGTAATGAGAAAAAAAAATCAAAACGCCAGAATTAATTTTATTTAGTCGCCACAACATTGTAATAAAATGCAATTACGGGCGATCAAAACATCGGATCTACCCCAAAAATGGTATCAATAAAAATGTCAGCTCAGCGCACAAACAATAAGCCCTCACCCGGCCCCAGATCCCGAAAAACGGAGACGCTACGGGTCTCGGAAAATGGTGACTTTTTTTTAACAATCTTTGGATTTTTTTTTCACCACTTAAATAAAAAAGAACCTATACATGTTTGGTATCTACGAACTCGTAGTGACTGGGAGAACCATAACAGAAGATCAATTTTAGCATTTAGTGAACATGGTAAGAAAAAAAAAAAACAATAGTGAAATTGCACTTTTTTTTGCACTTTCACCGCACTTTGAATTTTTTTCCCGTTTTTCAGTGCAAGATATCATAAAACCATTGGTGTCATTCAAAAGTACAACTCGTCCAGCAAAAAACAAGCCCTCACATGGCCATATTGACCAAAAAATAATAAAGTTATGGCTCTGGAAAAAAGGGAAGCGAGAAATGAAAACGCAAGAATGGAGAAACCCAAGGTGGTAAAGGGGTTAATATCAAATAGTTAGAAAAAAAAAAAAAAAAATGTTAGAAAATATTTGTTTTTATTTCTTTCATATAATCATCGAAGAAAACCAGCGTATGGATCTTTTCCAGCCTGGGTGCCGGGTTATCTGGGCCCATTCCATCCGGTGTTGTTCATATGGTGCGAAATCCCTTCCCAGATCCCCTGAATTCCTACCTGGGATGTAAATTCCCTCAGGACCGACCCGCTGAATTCACGGCTTATCAATCAACATTTACATTTTGTTCATATTTATCCGGAACTTTGGTTTTACTATGTCGGAAAACCGTTTAAATGGTTAACATTTCTGATTAATTCTATCATTTATTTCAGTTAAATGTACAATATAGATTTTTGGCAATGTTCACACTCTGCATCTGAGGCTGAATGGTCCACAATGTACAGTATATAATCATTGTCTTATAGCATTTTATAGAGAAATTCATAAACATTTAGAAATATACAGTATATATACAAATAAGATAGATAGATAGTGTGGAGACACGAGGGTCAGTGGGTGGTCTCATCTTTAGAAAACCATATGGACCAGTGCTCACCCCACTGAACGCCCACTCTCCTTTCTCGTGGGCAGGACAGCACTCAGACCAGACAGGGTGAGGGTAACACAGTGTGACAATAACTTATTGCACCAACACCAGCCGGTCACATACAGTACAGCCCCAGCAAGTACATAAGATGGTGCACATGACATAGTCTCACCTTTCCACTGGCTCTGAGCAGCTGTGACTTGGGGCATCCAGGAGCGACTACCCCAACTTTTGGCCGGCAACCACACAGAGGAGGTAGCGGCAAGTTTAGGAAGCTGAGCGAGTGCAGTGAGCTATGTGGCCAGGTGACCTGATTGTCCCAACCTGGATTCTCCAGCGCCTTTGAGGGGTCAATGATGGTCAGTAGAGCAGATCTGTGTCCTCCAGCTGATCGGTGGCTTGCTGTGTAGAGTGTGTGAAAAAAGAGGCAGATCCTACTTTTCTAGGTCACAGCTCGTATTCAGGTATTTTTCCACAGGATTGTGAGAAAGTCGTCTCTCATTGTCCAAGTGTTCATAGTTTGTCCTTCAATATTTGCAGAACAACAACCTTGAATGCACTAATACAATAGGTAGACAGCAAACCTAACAATGATCAATGGGTCAGTTAGTATGTGCCTTTGTTCCATGAGGACAGCAGGACAATAAGCTGTAGGGGGCGCTATAATCTGTACACAGCAGCCATTCAAGATTCCAATAATTCATTACATCTACAACTAGAGTCACCGACAATAGCTCCTGTCCCTGTGCCCACTGACTAACAATGCGTCTGGCAGAATTAAGAAGAAATGCTGTGTCCTCACATAGATATATATATATATATAGATGTAGACTTAAAGTTCAAATGAAAACACAGTTCAATGTATAAATTTCCGCAATGAAACAAGTGTTGTGGGTATAAAGTCAGATGCTTATTGTGAAGGATGTGTTCTTGTTAACCTCTGAGACTATAGGAGCAGAACAGAAGCTTTAGGACGGATTCACACTACACGGAGACAAAATTGTTCCGATTCTCACTGATGAGAGGCGCACGAGTTCTCCGTATGGTAATCCATGTGTAATGCGTTGATGCGATATTGTCTCGCCCATGTATCCGTATGACATCCTAAACAACTTTTTGACACGTTTCATTCTCTCCTCAATCAAACAACACAGGCCCCGACCACCGACCTCAGCGCTGACGATCTGGCCAATTATTTCAAAGAAAAAATTGACCATATACGACAGGAAATTTTCTCCCAATCCCCAAATGTTATGCATGCTCTCCCCCGCCACATTGTATCCTGCTCACTTTCTGACTTCGAACCAGTCACGGAAGATGAAGTGATCAGGCTCCTTGCATCTTCTCGCCCTACCACCTGCACCAGTGACCCTATTCCCTCGCATCTCCTTCAGTCCCTTGCTCCAGCTGACACCACTCACCTAACAAAAATTTTCAACCTTTCCCTCTCATCTTGTCTCTTTCCCTCTTCTTTTAAACACGCCAGCATACATCCATTGCTTAAAAAACCATCCCTTGACCAGAACTGCACGGCCAACTACAGACCTGTTTCCAATCTTCCCTTTATCTCTAAACTCCTGGAACGCCTGGTCCACTCCCGTCTCATCCGCTATCTCTCAGACAACTCTCTTCTTGACCCTTTACAATCTGGTTTCCGCTCTTTACATTCTACTGAAACTGCCCTCACTAAGGTCTCTAATGATTTACTAACAGCTAAATCTAATGGTCACTGCTCCCTGATGATTCTCCTGGATCTCTCTGCCGCATTCGACACTGTGGATCACCAGCTCCTCCTCACTATGCTCCGCACTATTGGCCTCAAGGACACTGTTCTCTCCTGGTTCTCCTCCTATCTCTCTGACCACTCCTTCTCTGTGTCTTTCGCCGGCTCCTCCTCCTCCCTACTTCCCCTTACTGTCGGGGTTCCTCAAGGATCAGTCCTAGGCCCCCTTCTTTTCTCCTTATACACCGCTCCTATTGGACAAACAATCAGCAGATTCGGTTTTCAGTACCATTTCTATGCTGATGACACCCAATTATACACCTCTGCTCCGGACATCATCCCTGCATTACTACAAAATACCAGTGATTGTCTTTCTGCTGTGTCTAACATTATGTCCTCCCTCTGCCTAAAACTGAATCTGTCAAAAACTGAACTACTCGTCTTTCCTCCCTCCACTAACCTACCTGTGCCCGATATAGCCATTTCTGTTTGTGGCTCAACCATTACTTCCCAGCAACAAGCCCGCTGTCTTGGGGTCATTTTTGATTCAGATCTTTCTTTCACTCCTCACATCAAATCACTCGCTCGTTCATGTCATCTACACCTCAAAAACATCTCAAGAATCAGGACTTTTCTCACCTTTGACTCGGCAAAAACTCTTACTGTAGCTCTTATTCATTCTCGTCTTGACTATTGCAACTCTCTACTTATCGGTCTCCCTCTTACTAAACTCTCCCCTCTCCAATCTGTCCTTAACGCAGCAGCCAGGATCATATTCCTCGCCAACCGCTACACCGATGCCTCTTCCCTGTGCCAGTCATTGCATTGGTTGCCCATCCAATATAGAGTTCAATTTAAACTTATCACGCTTACCCACAAAGCGCTCCATGCTTCAGTACCCTCCTACATCTCCTCCCTCATCTCAGTCTACCCCCCTACCCGTGCCCTCCGTTCTGCAAATGACTTAAAACTAAAATCCTCCATAATCCGAACTTACCACTCCCGTCTCCAAGATTCCTCGCGTGCTGCGCCAATTCTTTGGAATGCACTACCCAGGACAGTTCGATTAATTCCCAATACCCACAGTTTCAAGCGAACCCTAAAAACACATTTCTTTAGACTGGCGTATCGCCTAAACACACTCTGTCCGTCCCAGTTTTCCCCCATATTAAAATCTTCTTCAACTTCAGGTTCATACCAACCATGCACTTAATAGCCTCTGTCAGGACGGTACACATACTGGCTGGCGACCAGTCCATGTATTATTATTTATCCTATTCAGTATATCAAGGCTGCATTTTACAATATATGTACATTCTACCTTTTGTGTCTCCCCCATTTCCTCATAGACTGTAAGCTTGCGAGCAGGGCCCTCACTCCTTTCGATATGAGATATGCTTATTCTGTATTGTCTGTATATGTCCCCCCTAAAATTTGTAAAGTGCTGCGGAATATGTTGGCGCTATAAAAATAAAAACTATTATTATTATTATTATAAAAATAAAAACTATTATTATTAGTAGCAGTATGGGACGCGATTTTTTCTCTGGAACTATTCTTCTCCAATCATTTACAGGACCATTTACAGTGTTCTATGCTTCAGAATGGTAATGTATCCGTAATAGTGATGAGCGAGTATGTTCTATTAACCCTTTCGCCGAGTATGCTCGGGCCGAGCTCCGAGTATTTACAGCTGCTCGGTGATGTGTTTGAATCGCTCCCGTGTGCATGATTTGCAACTGTTTGACAGTTTTATTACATGTGAGGAATGTGTAAGAAACAGAGTATGCACTCGGCCGAGCATACTCGGTGAAAGGGTTAACAAAACATACTCGCTCATCACTAATCCGTAAATATCGGATGCCATATGGATGGTCCGTGTGGCGTCCTATTTTTTCTCACACCCATAGGCTTGCATTGGCGAGTCTCGCACGATATATGCGTACAATCACAACATGCTGCGATTTTGCTCGCACGCCGAATACGCCTGAGAAAAAAAAATGGTGATCTGAACTGCCCCATAGAATAACACTGGGCCGAGTGCTGTGCAATGTTTTATGTGTTATACGGTAGTGTGACTCCGGCCTTACCTGACATATCTACTTCTAGAAGGATGTGACATGGAAGGAGGAAGAGCAGCACAATCCTGGTGTTGTGGATGAAGGACTTGTACAGGCAACCATCTAAACACTGATAAAGAGAACAAGTAATGGGAGCAGCACTTCAGGGAAAGTACTGACAATGTCTGACTGTATTCACACCGATACAGAGGACTTTATTCACACAGATACAGAGGACTGTATTCACACAGATACAGAGGACTTTATTCACACAGATACAGAGGACTGTATTCACACAGATACAGAGGACTTTATTCACACAGATACAGAGGACTATATTCACACAGACACAGAGGACTTTATTCACACAGATACAGAGGACTGTATTCACGCAGATACAGAGGACTTTATTCACACAGATACAGAGGACTGTATTCACGCAGATACAGAGGACTTTATTCACGCAGATACATAGGACTTTATTCACACAGATACAGAGGACTGTATTCACACAGATACAGAGGACTTTATTCACACAGATACAGAGGACTGTATTCACACAGATACAGAGGACTTTATTCACACAGATACAGAGGACTATATTCACACAGACACAGAGGACTTTATTCACACAGATACAGAGGACTGTATTCACGCAGATACAGAGGACTTTATTCACACAGATACAGAGGACTGTATTCACGCAGATACAGAGGACTTTATTCACGCAGATACATAGGACTTTATTCACACAGATACAGAGGACTGTATTCACACAGATACAGAGGACTTTATTCACACAGATAAAGAGGACTGTATTCACACAGATACAGAGGACTTTATTCACACAGATACAGAGGACTTTATTCACACAGATACAGAGGACTGTATTCACACAGATACAGAGGACTTTATTCACACAGATACAGAGGACTGTATTCACACAGATACAGAGGACTTTATTCACACAGATACAGAGGACTATATTCACACAGACACAGAGGACTTTATTCACACAGATACAGAGGACTGTATTCACGCAGATACAGAGGACTTTATTCACACAGATACAGAGGACTGTATTCACGCAGATACAGAGGACTTTATTCACGCAGATACATAGGACTTTATTCACACAGATACAGAGGACTGTATTCACACAGATACAGAGGACTTTATTCACACAGATAAAGAGGACTGTATTCACACAGATACAGAGGACTTTATTCACACAGATACAGAGGACTTTATTCACACAGATACAGAGGACTTTATTCACTCAGATACAGAGGACTTTATTCACTCAGATGCAGAGGACTTTATTCACACAGATGCAGAGGACTGTATTCACACAGATACGGAGGACTTTATTCACACAGATACGGAGGACTTTATTCACACGGATACGGAGGACTTTATTCACACGGATACGGAGGACTTTATTCACGCGGATACGGAGGACATTATTCACGCAGATACGGAGGACTTTATTCACACAGATACGGAGGACTTTATTCACACAGATACGGAGGACTTTATTCACTCAGATACAGAGGACTTTATTCACACAGATACAGAGGACTTTATTCACTCAGATACAGAGGACTTTATTCACACAGATACAGAGGACTTTATTCACTCAGATACAGAGGACTTTATTCACTCAGATACAGAGGACTTTATTCACACAGATACAGAGGACTTTATTCACACAGATACAGGGGACTTTATTCACACAGATACAGAGGACTTTATTCACACAGATACAGAGGACCTTATTCACACAGATACAGAGGACCTTATTCACACAGATACAGAGGACCTTATTCACACAGATACAGAGGACTTTATTCACTCAGATACAGAGGACTTTATTCACACAGATACAGAGGACTTTATTCACACAGATACAGAGGACTTTATTCACACAGATACAGAGGACTTTATTCACACAGATACAGAGGACTTTATTCACACAGATACAGAGGACTTTATTCACTCAGATACAGAGGAATTTATTCACACAGATACATAGGACTTTATTCACACAGACACATAGGACTTTATTCACTCAGATACAGAGGACTTTATTCACACAGATACAGAGGACTTTATTCACACAGATACAGAGGACTTTTTTCACACGGATACAGAGGACTTTATTCACACGGATACAGAGGATTTTATTCACACGGATACAGAGGACAATATTCACACGGATACAGAGGACTTTATTCACACAGATACAGATGACTTTATTCTTACAGATACAGAGGACTTTATTCACACAGACACAGAGGACTTTATTCTTCAGATACAGAGGACTTTATTCTTCAGATACAGAGGACTTTATTCACGCGGATACAGAGGACTTTATTCACGCAGATACAGAGGACTTTATTCTTCAGATACAGAGGACTTTATTCTTCAGATACAGAGGACTTTATTCACGCGGATACAGAGGACTTTATTCACGCAGATACAGAGGACTTTATTCACGCAGATACAGAGGACTTTATTCACGCAGATACAGAGGACTTTATTCACGCAGATACAGAGGACTTTATTCACACAGATACAGAGGACTTTATTCACTCAGATACAGAGGACTTTATTCACTCAGATGTAGAGGACTTTATTCACACAGATGCAGAGGACTGTATTCACACAGATACAGAGGACTTTATTCACACAGATACGGAGGACTTTATTCACACGGATACGGAGGACTTTATTCACGCGGATACGGAGGACTTTATTCACGCGGATACGGAGGACATTATTCACGCAGATACGGAGGACTTTATTCACACAGATACGGAGGACTTTATTCACACAGATACGGAGGACTTTATTCACTCAGATACAGAGGACTTTATTCACTCAGATACAGAGGACTTTATTCACACAGATACAGAGGACTTTATTCACACAGATACAGGGGACTTTATTCACACAGATACAGAGAACTTTATTCACACAGATACAGAGGACCTTATTCACACAGATACAGAGGACCTTATTCACACAGATACAGAGGACCTTATTCACACAGATACAGAGGACCTTATTCACACAGATACAGAGGACTTTATTCACTCAGATACAGAGGACTTTATTCACACAGATACAGAGGACCTTATTCACACAGATACAGAGGACCTTATTCACACAGATACAGAGGACCTTATTCACACAGATACAGAGGACTTTATTCACACAGATACAGAGGACTTTATTCACACAGATGCAGAGGACTTTATTCACTCAGATACAGAGGAATTTATTCACACAGATACATAGGACTTTATTCACACAGACACATAGGACTTTATTCACTCAGATACAGAGGACTTTATTCACACAGATACAGAGGACTTTATTCACACAGATACAGAGGACTTTATTCACACGGATACAGAGGACTTTATTCACACGGATACAGAGGATTTTATTCACACGGATACAGAGGACAATATTCACACGGATACAGAGGACTTTATTCACACGGATACAGAAGACTTTATTCACACAGATACAGAGGACTTTATTCACACAGATACAGAGGACTTTATTCACGCAGATACAGAGGACTTTATTTACGCAGATACAGATGACTTTATTCTTACAGATACAGAGGACTTTATTCACGCAGATACAGAGGACTTTATTCACACAGATACAGAGGACTTTATTCACGCAGATACAGAGGACTTTATTCTTCAGATACAGAGGACTTTATTCTTCAGATACAGAGGACTTTATTCACGCGGATACAGAGGACTTTATTCACGCAGATACAGAGGACTTTATTCACGCAGATACAGAGGACTTTATTCTTCAGATACAGAGGACTTTATTCTTGAGATACAGAGGACTTTATTCTTCAGATACAGAGGACTTTATTCACTCAGATACAGAGGACTTTATTCACACAGATACAGAGGACTTTATTCACACACATACAGAGGACTTTATTCACGCAGATACAGAGGACTTTATTCACACAGATACGGAGGACTTTATTCACACGGATACGGAGGACTTTATTCACGCGGATACGGAGGACTTTATTCACGCGGATACGGAGGACATTATTCACGCAGATACGGAGGACTTTATTCACACAGATACGGAGGACTTTATTCACACAGATACGGAGGACTTTATTCACTCAGATACAGAGGACTTTATTCACTCAGATACAGAGGACTTTATTCACACAGATACAGAGGACTTTATTCACACAGATACAGGGGACTTTATTCACACAGATACAGAGGACTTTATTCACACAGATACAGAGGACCTTATTCACACAGATACAGAGGACCTTATTCACACAGATACAGAGGACCTTATTCACACAGATACAGAGGACCTTATTCACACAGATACAGAGGACTTTATTCACTCAGATACAGAGGACTTTATTCACACAGATACAGAGGACCTTATTCACACAGATACAGAGGACCTTATTCACACAGATACAGAGGACCTTATTCACACAGATACAGAGGACTTTATTCACACAGATACAGAGGACTTTATTCACACAGATGCAGAGGACTTTATTCACTCAGATACAGAGGAATTTATTCACACAGATACATAGGACTTTATTCACACAGACACATAGGACTTTATTCACTCAGATACAGAGGACTTTATTCACACAGATACAGAGGACTTTATTCACACAGATACAGAGGACTTTATTCACACGGATACAGAGGACTTTATTCACACGGATACAGAGGATTTTATTCACACGGATACAGAGGACAATATTCACACGGATACAGAGGACTTTATTCACACGGATACAGAAGACTTTATTCACACAGATACAGAGGACTTTATTCACACAGATACAGAGGACTTTATTCACGCAGATACAGAGGACTTTATTTACGCAGATACAGATGACTTTATTCTTACAGATACAGAGGACTTTATTCACGCAGATACAGAGGACTTTATTCACACAGATACAGAGGACTTTATTCACGCAGATACAGAGGACTTTATTCTTCAGATACAGAGGACTTTATTCTTCAGATACAGAGGACTTTATTCACGCGAATACAGAGGACTTTATTCACGCAGATACAGAGGACTTTATTCACGCAGATACAGAGGACTTTATTCTTCAGATACAGAGGACTTTATTCTTGAGATACAGAGGACTTTATTCTTCAGATACAGAGGACTTTATTCACTCAGATACAGAGGACTTTATTCACACAGATACAGAGGACTTTATTCACACACATACAGAGGACTTTATTCACGCAGATACAGAGGACTTTATTCACGCAGATACAGAGGACTTTATTCACGCAGATACAGAGGACTTTATTCACGCAGATACAGAGGACTGTATTCACACAGACACAGATGACTTTATTCACGCAGATACAGAGGACTTTATTCTTCAGATACAGAGGACTTTATTCACGCAGATACAGAGGACTTTATTCACTCGGATACAGAGGACTTTATTCACTCGGATACAGAGGACTTTATTCACTCGGATACAGAGGACTGTATTCACACGGATACAGAGGACTGTATTCACACGGATACAGAGGATTTTATTCACACGGATACAGAGGATTTTATTCACACGGATACAGAGGATTTTATTCACACGGATACAGAGGATTTTATTCACACGGATACAGAGGATTTTATTCACACGGATACAGAGGACTTTATTCACTCGGATACAGAGGGCTGTATTCACACGGATACAGAGGACTGTATTCACACGGATACAGAGGATTTTATTCACACGGATACAGAGGATTTTATTCACACGGATACAGAGGATTTTATTCACACGGATACAGAGGATTTTATTCACACGGATACAGAGGACTTTATTCACACAGATACAGAGGACTTTATTCACACAGATACAGAGGACTTTATTCACGCGGATACAGAGGACTTTATTCACGCAGGTACAGAGGACTATATTCACACAGACACATAGGACTTTATTCACACAGACACAGAGGACTTTATTCACACAGATACAGAGGACTTTATTCACGCAGATACAGAGGACTTTATTCACACAGATACAGAGGACTTTATTCACAGATGCAGGTACAGTACATCTCACTAAATTAGAATATCATCAAAAAGTTAATTTATTTCAGTTCTTCAATACAAAAAGTGAAACTCCTATATTATATAGAGTCATTACAAGCAGAGTGATCTATTTCAAGTGTTTATTTCTGTTAATGTTGACGATTATGGCTTACAGCCAAAGAAAACACAAAAGTCATTATCTCAGAAAATTAAAATAATTAACAAAAAACACCTGCAAATGTTCCTAAACATTTAAAAAGGTCCATTAGTCTGTTTCAGGAGGCTCCACAATCGGGGAAGCCTGCTGCCTTCACAGATGTCCAGAAGGTAGTCATTGACATCATCCGCAAGGTCCCAGAGTTCCAATTTTCCTTTGGAAATCAAGGTCCCAGAGTCTGGAGGAAGAGTGAAGAGGCCACAATCCAAGCTGCTTGAGGTCTAGTGTGAAGTTTCCACAATCAGTGATGGTTTGGGCAGCAATGTAATCTGCTGGTGTAGGACCACTGTGTTTTATCGAGACCAAAGTCAGCGCAGCTGTCTACCAGGAAATTGTAGAGCACTTTATGCTTCCCTCTGCTGACAAGCTTTTTGGAGATGGAAATGTCATTCTCCAGCAGGACTTGGCACCTGTCCACACTGCCAAAAGTACCAATACCTGGTTTAAAAACAACAGTATCACTGTGCTTGATTGGCCAGAAAACTCGTCTGACCTTAACCCCATAGAGAATCTATTATAGAGAATCTATGGGGTATTGTCAAGAGGAAGATGAGACCCCAGACCCAACAATGCAGAGGAGCTGAAGGCTGCTATCAAAGCCACCTGGGCTTCCATAACACCTCAGCAGTGCCACAGGCTGATTGCCTCCATGCCACGCCACATTGAGGCAGTAATTGATGCAAAAGGAGCCCTGACCAAGTATTGAGGGCATTTACTGAACATACATTTCAGTAGGACATTTCAAATTTTACACTGTGTTCCAAATTATTATGCAAATAATATTTTCTCAGATTTTCCCAAATTACCTATATGAATTGCAGTCATTGTAATTTTCCAGTCAAATAACTATTAGAGTACAATTGAAAGGTTTTTGTACAAACTGTCTATGATAACAGTATATTTTTAAAAAAATAAAAAACTCAAACTGCACTCAAAATGCATGTTCCAAATTATTATGCACAGCAGAGTTTTCAACCTTTTCATTTTAATAAAGAACAAAAAAATGGTCATTTTTGAAATTATAAGCATTAGCAGGTTATTACAAACTGAAATCAAACAGTTTTCAACTCAAAACTTTATTCTAGGTGATGTTACATTTGCACATAGGACCCCTTGTTCGAAAGGAGCTTCTGAACTCTCTCGTCCATTGAATTTGTCAGGTTTTGGATGGTTTCTGCTTTAATTGTTTTGCATGAGGACAGAATACCCTCCCAGAGCTGTTGCTTAGATGTGAACTGCCTCCCGCCATCATAGACACTCCTTTTGATGATGCTCCAGAGGTTCTCAATGGAGTTGAGGTCAGGGGAGCACGGGGGCCACACCATAAGTTTGTCCCCTTTTAGGACCATAGCAGCCAGAGATGCAGATGTGTTATGTGCAGCATGAGACGGTGCATTATCATGCATGAAAATGATCTTGCTGCGGAATGCACGGTTCTTCTTCTTGAACCATGGAAGGAAGTGCTGTTTGAGAAACTCAACATACATTATGGAGTTCATCTTTACCCCTTCAGGGATCCTATAAGGGCCGACAATCTCTCTCCCCATGATTCCAGCCCAAAACATTACTCCACCTCCTCCTTGTTAGCGCCGTAGCCTTGTTTGCATGGGGTGTCCATCAACCAGCCATCCTCCACTCCATCCATCTGGACCATCGAGATCTTTTCATGGGATTGTAGCTTGAAGAGGACAATTTGCATATTCCAGGTGCCTTCTGGGAAAAGCGAAGAGTCTCCCTCAGCTAGAAGATCGTTGGGTACAGCCGGGACCAGCTGCTTGGAAAGCATCGCCAAACCAGGGATTAAAGCTTGAAGAGGACAATTTGCATATTCCAGGTGCCTTCTGGGAAAAGCGAAGAGTCTTCCTCAGCTAGAAGATCGTTGGGTACAGCCGGGACCAGCTGCTTGGAAAGCATCGCCAAACCAGGGATTGAAACTTGAAGAGGACAATTTGCATATTCCAGGTGCCTTCTGGGAAAAGTGAAGAGTCTCCCTCCGCTAGAAGATCGTTGGGTACAGCCGGGACCAGCTGCTTGGAAAGCATCGCCGGGTATCACAAGAAAGAAGACAGACATCAAGTCAGCAGGGACAAGGAGCAGCATGGCAGATGTGACAACCTACATGGTGAGTTGCAACATGTGCTACATGTTCACAGATCGACCAGAAGATGAAACCAACTTCACCTGCCAGAAGTGTAGACTACTGGCTCTTTTAGAAGAAAAGGTGCGGGGACTGGAAGAAAGAATTGCGACATTAAAACTCATCAAGGAAAATGAAGACTTCCTGGACAGAACAGAAGCATCACTACTGGTCACGGAAAGTGAAGGAAGCGTCCAAGAACCTCCAGAGGCAGACAAGTGGAGGCAAGTGACCAAAAGAAGCAAAAAGACCATGGAGACACCACCAACCACACAACTGAGAAACAGATTCCAAGGATTTGTGGAGGACGAAGATGGCACACCTAAGGATGAGGCACTACCAGCAAGCAAAGAAGAAAAGAGCACCCAGAAACACCCAGAAGCGACAAGAAAAAGGACAGCCAAGAAGGGAAGAAGAGTGGTGTTGGTGGGAGACTCACTACTGAGAGGAACAGAAGCAGCTATCTGCAGACCGGACATAACCGCAAGAGAAGTATGCTGCCTCCCAGGTGCGAAGATCAAGGATGTTACCGATAGGATACCAAAGCTCATCAGTTCCAAGGATGTCCACCCATTTCTTCTGATACATGTTGGCACCAATGACACGGCAAGGAAGGACCTACCGACAATCTGCAAGGACTTTGAAGCATTGGGGAAGAAAGTAAAAGAACTGGATGCGCAGGTAGTTTTTTCTTCTATCCTTCCAGTAGACGGGCATGGCGTCAGGAGATGGAACAGGATCCTTGATGTGAACAACTGGCTGAGACGATGGTGCAGACAACAAGGATTTGGATTCCTGGACCACGGTGTGAATTACCTCTATGACGGACTCCTTGCCAGAGACGGACTACACCTCAACAAACCCGGGAAACACACATTCGCCAGGAGACTCGCAACACTCATCAGGAGGGCGTTAAACTAGAAGAAGATGGGATGGGAAGAAAAACGCCGGACACGAACATGAAACCAGAGAACATACTAATGAAAGATATGAAGTGCGACAAAGAAGATCCAAGACAAGATACTTGGAAGGGAGGTAAGAAAATTTCTAATACAATCCACAGGGAGAAGATTGGAACAAAACAAAATCGTGTAAACTGCGTGCTAGCAAATGCCAGGAGCCTGACAAACAAGATGGATGAACTGGAAGCAGAAATATCTACAGGTAACTATGACATAGTGGGAATAACCGAGACATGGTTAGATGAAAGCTATGACTGGGCAGTTAACTTACAGGGTTACAGTCTGTTTAGAAGGGATCGAAGAAGTCGGAAAGGGGGTGGAGTCTGTCTATATGTAAAGACGTGTCTAAAGCCTACAATACGGGAGGATGTATGGGAGGGAAATGAGGAGGTCGAGTCCTTATGGGTGGAGATACATGGGGCAAAAAACAATAATAAAATTATCATAGGAGTCTGTTATAAGCCACCAAATATAGCAGAAGCCACGGAAAGTCTATTAATGAGACAAATAGACGAAGTAGCAAAAAATAACAAGGTGATTATTATGGGGGACTTCAACTACCCCGATATAGACTGGGAAACCGAAAGCTATAGATCTCAGAAAGGAAACAGGTTTCTGTCAATTATCAAAGACAATTATTTGTCACAACTTGTGCAGGAATCAACTAGAGGGACGGCCCTTTTAGACTTAATATTAACTAACAGGCCAGACAGAATAACTGAGGTGCAGGTCGGGGGGCACCTGGGAAATAGTGACCACAACATTATACAATTCCACATGTGCTTCAGTAGGGTGCCCAGCAAGGGAGTCACAAAAACACTGAACTTCAGGAGGGCAAAGTTTGATCAGCTAAGAGATGCCCTTCACCTTATAGACTGGGATAGTATCTTTAGTAATAGGAGCACGGATAGAAAATGGGAAATTTTCAAAACAGTCCTACATAGTCACTGTAGAAGGTACATACCTTATGGGAATAAAAGGGCTAGGAATAAGAGGAAGCCAATGTGGCTAAATAAGGAAGTCAAGAGGGCAATGAAAAACAAAAAAAGGGCTTTCGGTAAACTTAAACAAGAAGGCAGCGAGGAAGCGCTAATATCTTATAGGGAAAAAAACAAAATCTGTAAGAAACAAATAAGAATAGCAAAAGAGGAGACAGAGAGACTAATTGCCAAGGAAAGTAAAACGAATCCCAAACTGTTCTTTAACTATATAAACAGTAAAAGGATTAAAACTGATGGAGTTGGCCCATTGAAAAATAACCTGGGTAAAATCATAGAGGGCGATGAGGGTAAAGCAAACCTACTCAATAGCTTCTTCTCCACTGTTTTCACAAAAGAAAACAATTTATCGGAGGAAATGCAGAGTGATAAAGTAAACCCTCCGCTAAATATCACCCACCTAACCCAGGAGGAAGTTCAGAAACGCCTAAATAATATCAAAATAGACAAGTCACCAGGCCCAGATGGCATACACCCCCGGGTACTAAAAGAATTAAGTAATGTGATAGACAGACCGCTGTATCTTATATTCAAGCACTCTTTATGGACAGGGACTGTCCCACTAGACTGGCGCCAAGCAAATGTGGTACCAATATTCAAAAAGGGGTCTAAAAGTGACCCTGGGAACTATAGACCAGTCAGCTTAACGTCTGTTGTGGGTAAATTGTTTGAAGGATTTCTTAGAGATGCTATTGTAGAATATCTTAATGATAATAACTGTCTAACTCCATATCAACATGGATTCATGAGGGATCGCTCCTGCCAAACAAACCTGATGGCCTTCTACGAGGAGGTGAGCTCACAGCTGGACCGGGGAGAGTCAGTGGATGTTGTATACCTTGACTTCTCCAAAGCGTTTGATACCGTGCCACACAAAAGGTTGGTATATAAAATGAGAATGCTTGGTCTGGGGGATAATGTGTGCAAGTGGGTAAATAGCTGGCTGAGTGATAGAAAGCAGAGGGTGGTTATCAATGGAGTAAGCTCAGGGTGTGTCAGGGTTACTAGCATCAACTGCCTCAAGGGTCTGTCTTGGGCCCTATATTATTTAATATATTTATTAATGATCTAGTGGAAGGGTTGCATAGTAAAATAGCAATATTTGCAGATGATACTAAACTTTGTAAAGTAGTTAATACAGATGAGGATAGGGCACAGCTACAGGAGGATTTTGATAAATTGGGGAGTTGGGCCAAAAAATGGCAAATGGGGTTCAATGCCGATAAATGTAAGGTCATGCACATGGGAAAGAAAAACAGCAGTCACCCATACATATTAAATGGGAAACCGTTGGGGAAATCTGACATGGAGAAGGACCTGGGCGTCTTGGTTAATAGCAAATTAAATTGGAGTGCCCAGTGTCAGGCAGCAGCTGCGAAGGCAAATAGAGTCATGGCATGCATCAGAAGAGGAATAGGGGCATATGATGAGAACATTGTTCTTCCTCTGTATAAAGCGCTGGTAAGGCCGCACTTAGAATATTGTGCACAGTTCTGGGCTCCGGTGCTCAGGAAAGACATATTGGAGCTAGAGAGGGTACAAAGGAGGACGACTAAGGTAATAAAGGGAATGGAGGGACTAGAATACCCAGAGAGGTTGTCAAAATTAGGCCTATTTACGTTGGAAAAGAGAAGGCTTAGGGGAGACCTCATAAACATGTATAAATACATCAGGGGGCAGTACAGAGATCTCTCCCATGACCTGTTTATACCAAGGATGGTGACAAAGACGAGGGGGCACACTATGCGTCTGGAGGAAAGGAGGTTCCTGCACCAGCATAGAAGGGGATTCTTTACGGTCAGAGCCGTGAGACTCTGGAACTCTCTGGGAGAGGAAGTGGTGATGTCCAACTCACTTAATGAGTTCAAGAGAGGCCTGGACGCCTTTCTTGAGAACAATAAAATTACATCTTATGCTTAGTGATAGTTAATTAATCCAGGGATTTAATCTGACTGCCAGATTGGAGTCGGGAAGTGAATTTTTCCTCAATGATGTAAATTGGCCTATACCGCATGTTTTTTTTTTGCCTTCTCCTGGATCAACGCTGCGGAATAGCTGCAGTGCACAAGAAATAGGCTGAACTGGATGGACGCTTGTCTTTTTTCGCCCTTATAAACTATGTAACTATATGTAACCCCCCAATCCTGGTATGCATGGTCCCCTCACCCCCCAATCCTGGCATGTGTGGTACCCCTCACCCCCCAATCCTGTTATGTGTGGTACCCCTCGCCCCCCAATCCTGGTATGCATGGTCCCCTCACCCCCCAATCCTGGTATGCGTGGTACCCCTCATCCTGGTATGCTTGATCCCCTCACCCCACAATCCTGGTATGCATGGTCCCCTCACCCCACAATTCCGGTATGTGTGGCCCCCTCATCCCTTTCACACTGTACACACATACAAAAAAATAAACAGTTATACTCACCTTTCTTCTCTGTGCTCCAGCGCTGCTGCGTCCTGTTCTGCCGGAGGCTGGGGGAGGAGTGTGTCGACGGAGCACCGCGCTGTCCGGCGACATTTTGCTGATGACACACTGCAAATGTGTCTTCAGTAAAATGGCGCAAGATAGCGCTATGTGCATGCGCCGATCCGGCGCCCCACTCTTGCCACGGTCCCCGGTGAAGAGAGGCGCTGCGGCAACGCTCCTCCCTGTCAGGTAAGTATGTAAGTATGGCGTCGGAGATAGCAGTATGCGTTCAGTGCCTACGCATACCGTGATCTCCGGCGCCATACACTCCTCTTACCTGTAACGGCTGGATGGATGATTCTGTCTGGAGCCAGACTGCGCGTCGCGCATGCGCAGTCTATCGAGGCTTCAGACAGAGACACGCTTGCAGTGTTATATTATAGATGGTGTTTTTCCGGTAACGGTTTTATATGAATTTATGAAGGTGCCTAAGGCTTTTAATTAATGCTGGATCCTACCTGCCCTTTACATTTTTACGCTTATAGCCCGGGAGAGGCATGACTGATAAATATTAGGATTAGGATCCCATCAAAGAAAGGTCACCTTGTCACGGCTAGTGGGCTCTCCTGAATTTGCCAATTTATGTGCTAAATACTGTAATTTTTATAAGTAAATTCTATATAGCAGTAATGCGGTTCAAATGTCATATATTCAATGTTTGCAGCACTTACAGGGGCGGCTGTATTCTCCTGTATCTATCTATACTGAGGAGAGGGTGGACATGCCTTGGTGTTTGGGACCTGATCTTTTAAGACCCTAACAACGCCCCCGCTGCTATCCGTCCTTGGTGACACTGTTTACCTCTTGGTATCACTTTGCAGCAGCCAACAGAATGTCTCCGCACTGTGACCCTAAACTACATTCTCACTTATCTTTTTGCAAAGGACCAGAAAAAGAGGGGAGGAGACATCACACCATGTGAGCACATCCCACCCACTTTTACTGCAGTCTTAATGCAATCTAACACTACACTAGATTCATGGGAAATGTCTGCAGCTGCTCCCCCTAGTGTTTAAAAGTTGAAAATATCAAAACTTTTACAATTTTTATATTTTTTTACCATTAAAAGATTTTTTTTTTAAATTAAAACTTTAGTGCTTTACATTTTTTCAATTGTTGCTGCGAGACCTCTGAAGATGATGAGTATTATACTATCCATTTCTGAGCTTTACGTTGCTTTACTCCCTTCTTCACAGTACACTGACGTTGAGTATGGTCTCATCCATATGGGGTCACAAAGGTTCAGCTGTTATCGCCTTTTGCAGGGCTTTTCATACTGGATACATCACCGTCCATCATATGAAAGTCCCACCATAAACAATATTCCATGGACCCTCAAGGTAAATCCCAAACTTCTCCCTGATCTTCTCTATGGGATATTCATGAAGCTGCTTTATATTTTATCCATGACTGTATAATAACAAGGGCTCTCTGGTTGATTAGATTATGTATAAGAGAATTTCTAAATGTTTTTTTTTTTATTACAGGATGACCCACTACGTGTGGTTCCCTGGAAAAATTCCTCTGAAGATTCCATCAAGCTTCCTCTTTGGATCTTCCGTGCCACAGTTTTTGTTGCGCTGATGACACTTGTGACAATACTAGAGAACTTGGCTTTAAAGCGCACCTGTCAGCAGGATTGTGCTTAGTAAACCACATACACTGACCGGTGGGCGCCATTACACTGAGTAAAATGATAGCTTTGTTGATGAAATCCATCCAGAGGTTGTTTTATAATCTTTAGTTTCAGTTTTGCCATAATGAGATACTCGTGCTCTGGGGCGGGACTTTAGGGAGGTGCTGTAGCTGGTGCTCTCATTATGTATGCCTATCTCTGACAGGTCACTGTGCTTTCAGTCGCCGGCCTAATATTTTAAATATTGCCTTTGTAATTTCTCTGCCAATTTGAAATTTACATCCCCAAAATGGCCGCAAAGGCCCGCGCATGCGCAGTAGCATCTTTCGGTTGCCGAAAGATGCTACTGCACACGCGCGGTCGCCATTTTGCTAAAGGCAAAAGAAACTTGCCTACATCAATATGGCACCCAGCAACTGAAAGATGCTACTGCGCATGCGCAGGCCCCGGCGGCCATTTTGGGGATGTAAATTTCAAATTGACAGAGAAATTACAAAGGCAATATTTAAAATAGAAGCAGAAGCACAGTGACCTGTCAGAGGCCAGAGATAGGAATACATAATGAGAGCACCACTTACAGCCCCTCCCTAAAGTCCCACCCCAGAGCAAGAGCATATCATTATGGCAGAACTGAAAATAAAGATTACAAAAGAACCTCTGGACGGATTTCATCAACAAAGGTATCATTTTACTCAGTGTAATGGCACCCACCGGTCAGTGTATGTAGTTTACTAAGTACAGTCCTGCTCACATGTGCGCTTTAAGGCTTGTCCTGAGCAAGAAGGCAAAGTCTAAACCTGGTGAAACAACTATAAAACCCACTCCTAAGAACAAAAACATTCTGGAAGAAAAAAGTACTTGTAAGGAACCAATTTGTATCCCTCAGATTAAGGAGCAAGTTTCCAGGGGAATAACTGTTCTGCCAAATTGCAAATGTTCTGGTCCATCCATGGCTCCTGCACCATAGGATGCGAATAAAGTTCCTAGACGCAACTATAAAGAGGGTTTCAGTGATATTGTCTGGGTCCATACTGTACCATATTACAGCAGAAGAAGAGCTCGAAGTTCTACAGAGCAAAAAGAGGTTTCTGATCTTTGAATGAAACCAATAACCAATAACCTAGAATTTCAGAGCCGAGAACGCCAGAGTTGAGCACACCAGTACCAAGAATACCAGAGCCTAGAGATTCAGAACCTTGAATGCTGGAGCCTAGAAAGCCCACAATACTGCAACACAGAATCGAGAGGAGAAGATTTTTCTGTAGATGTCTAAGAGGCAAAAAAGATTGAGAAAACATCTGCCTGTAGTTTCCATCGCTTGCATCTCACCTATTCCCGATCCATCACAGATTTGAGGGATACCTCCTGATGTCATCAGCATCGTAACCATCTGTGGTTCACATCCTACAGATGACGATAAACTTGAAGTTCAGACTTCTGGGTGGCTAAATGCTGGAGGGTGATGACCTATTGATGGCCCACAGCCAGAGGTTCATTACCTGTTGATGGTACACAACTGGACAGTGGGTCAATAACTTTTGATGGGACTCATCCAGGTTCCTCTCTGATTACAAGGGACCCTAGTGAATACTGATCATTCTGAACCCCCACTGACTATGTACTTGCTCCACCTCACCCTATACCATCATGGAGGACACTTCCACCTGTGTCCACTGTAAGGTTGGACTTTCTTTTATAATTACAGGAGATTAATAAATATCATAAAGCTGAAAAAGTGTCGAGTAATTTTATTATTAATAAATATAAATTATAATATATATCTATAGAGGGCACATAAGATGACTAACTATAGAAAGCATGGTATCGCCTGATATATACTGTATATTCTAGATGGCACTATTACACTAAATACATCACAACCTCCAGGGTGATATTACCGTACAATGCGAGATCACTAATAATGGCCACAGATTATGAGAAAATGACCAGCTCCATAGTCCTGGAGTTATTATAAATGTCTCTAGTGTGAGGCAGGGACTGGACGAGTGTTGGAGGGAGGTATATTCCCCCAGGACGTCCTTTATGTATCCATGCTGTAGAATCTGCCGTATACTTCTGTTCTAGCAGTCAGACATTTCACTCTGCAGATCACAGGCTCAACATTGTGTAAAACTACCACCGTATATAAGAGCACTCAGAATAAAAACTAGCGGCATGCCGTGCACTGCCCACGTCATGTGTACGGGATACAGGACCTGCAGGACCTGGTACGGCCATTATAGTTGATAGATTAATGATACCTGTGCAGATGAAGGGAAAAAAAATATGTGCAACAACAGGAGGAGAAAGTCTCAAAATGTAATTTGAAGAGTATGAGATGCAGATATGTGGTACCAGGGAGAAACGTAAGTGTAGTCAGACAACACAATGACCTGGAAACGGGTCAAGCAGAGCCGGGTATGTGGTAATAATAAATGGGCAGGGAAATGAGTCGAAGTTTTGGTAATCATGGTGTAACAGACCGGGCAGACTGACTGGGCAGGAGAGAATTTTATGTTCTTTTGATTATAGAATCATTCGGAGAATTCCTGCTTCCTTAATATTTAAAGGGGTTGTCCGGGACTATTTTTTTTTTTTTACCGTGGACCTAAGAACTTACAGGCCGATCTTTGCCTGCTAACAGTGGTCACAGCCCGCTCCAGCTGGTGATTCTCCAGCTCCCGCTCTGCTCTGTTGATGGGGCATGACTGCTGGTGTCATGCTGATTGACAGTTGGCTCCCCGCTGCCTAACAGCAGGGAGCCGGCTGCCAATCAGCATGAAGTTGGCAGTCATGCCTCCATGACAAAGCAGATAGGAAAAGGAAGAGCTGTCCTGTTGACGTGAAACACCAGAATTGCTGTTAGGAGCAGTTCAGGAGCGATCTGAGTCGCCACCGGCTAAAACAGGCAGGTAGTTAGTAATTACCTGCCTGTTAGTTCTTAGTAATAACTCATAGGAAATAGTAGCATGTTAAACCCAGTATAAAAAAATCAAAGGTTATATAATGGCATAATACACATGCAGGTATTGAAGGACTCAGGTGGACAACTCGTCATGAAATACATATATACGGAGACAAAAAATGACGAGCAAAAGTCCAGGGTAATGTACAAAAGTAGGAAAAAACAAGGAGTGATCCAGCATCCAAAAGTCTTCTTTAAAATCAATAATCCTATATTGGAAAACTATTTTAAAAATCATATGCAGAAAAGTCACATCATACAACGATTAAGGACCATAAGGTCTGAAACTCGTCTGTACATCACCTCCTCCTGTGGGGGCTGTGACTTCTCTGCATATGATTTTTAAAATAGTTTTCTAATATAGGATTATTGATTATAAAGAAGACTTTTGGATGCCGGATCACTCCTTGTTTTTCCTGCTAATCTCCCGGGGCACTGCCGGCTGTTCCATGCACCTGATGTCTGAGTAAGTTGAGCTGACTTTTTTTTCCTCTTTTGTTTCAATGTTCAAAAGTAGAAAATTTATTGATGGATAAAAAAATACATGAACAGGGCAGGGGGGAATAGGACACACATCCACGTGTGAAGACAAACTGTGGAAAAAAGGGGCACGCAATATAGGAACATTAATAATAGTATATATCAAATATCATATACGTTATCATATGTACTATCATAACAGATATAAAGGAATACTATGTCATAAAAAAGAAATCCTGCCGTTATACCAATAAATAGCGTTATCAAGGTATATGTGACAAATTATCCCACTAGAACTATGCTAATGCACCAAACAAGAAGCATTATGAAATACTTTGGACACCAATGATGCAGGAGCTCTAACTATTAGTGCGTCCGCCCCTGACCCGCATTTCGAACCAGCCTTCGTCAGGTGGCACGGTCTCCACTTATTCCCTGACTTATACACTACGCCAGATGAAGAAAAAAGGCGATGTAGTGCAGCCCTGCACAGTAACAGGACCTCCCTTTTGTTTCCCCCATGGAACACCAATACATTTCAATTCAATGTGTGTCCTCGGATGTACATTCAGTTGAAACCAGTGGGCCCACTCTATGTCCTGCTCGGGGACACGCCAAAGATCTGGGCCCACCGAAGAGTTGTCCGATGTCCCATTGCTCCAGTCCGGCCCTGGTTACAGTTCATGTTAGTCCAGACAACAGATATCACGTCCATCGCACATGTATCCAGTCAGCAACTACTGTACAGTCCTCACATACATAGTTCATCACATACAGACGATGGATACCATGACCGTAGAACATCTATCTAACTCCAGCAACATATAGTACAGTCTCAACTGGGGTTATCCAAACTTATTTGTGGGTTCAGTGTTGGGCAGAGGAGCAGACCTGTATTCCACCAGATGGAGCCATGGTGTTTTGGACTGTTACTGAAGAGACCCTCTGGAGTGGGAGTCAGAGACTTTATACCCACAGTTCCCATTTAGGACATTCCTCCACAGGATTGGAGAAGTTGGGGGGAGGTGATACTTCACTGTTAAACTAACCAGCATATTTGTCCTAAATTGTGTAATTAGTAAACTGCAGTGGGCTGATGCAATATATACTCAGCAGGCATTTACAAATGAACATACCACAAGAGTGAACGTACAGTTTCATATGAAACAATGACTCAATTGATGCCTCTGAGAGACTAACAAGAGTAATGGAATGATTGATTTACCTGATTACCAATTTTGTGTCTGGCCTTATGGATACATAAGATCCAGCTTGCATGTCTTTCTCTGCTTACTATTACTGAATGGAAACAGTGATTCCCGATGCTGAACGCTCTCCAGGAGAGACCCGTGCACCTCAATCTCATGAGCAAGCAAATCTCCAATAAAACACAACAATAAGACCGACATAACCAGTGCTCCGTGCTGGAAAAAGTCTGTATCCCTTAGAGACGTGCACTCTGCTCTACGTCCATTGGTCTAATAGTCTTTAGTCCGTGGCCAGCTCCTCACACTGATAAAACTGGTGTAACGCCTGTACAAGAGATAGCAGCCACAACACTTATTACTCACATCTTCATCTGTTTTACATAGAGGCAGAATAATTTTATATCCTGGTGGTGGAGCTTCACTTGTAAATGACTTTAAAGCAGTACAGTTGCTGGGCCTGAAAACTCCATTCCTTTTTTTCTGCCCTTCACTGACCACTGATCTTCCAGGAATTCCCTTGCCCCAGCCTGGAAAGTCCAGTATTTACTCACTATGACTCCCAGGTGTAGCCTACACGTTACCTTCTCTTCAGTCGTACTGTCCATTGACAATATGGAAAGGAGTTTGCTGCTCACTGAGCAGCTGCTCACTGGGGTAGATGTGGGGGAGGGTGGTAGTAGGGAGCTGCAGGACAGTGAGGGGGGGTAGAGGGAAGAGTACCAGGAAGGCTATTCCTGATCTGGCACACCCCAATAAGTTTGCAAAGTTGGCATATGAGGGGGGTGACGGTACAGGGGTAGCACTGCTGCAGCAAGACATGTCCCCTGAAAGCCAGAGGAGTGTCAGCTCCAGTAAGGAGGGAAATAGGAGAGCAGGGCAGGCCAGGCAGGTGCTGGTAGTGGGGGACTCAATTATTAGGGAAACAGATAGGGCAATCTGTCACAAAGACAGGGATCGTCGAACAGTGTGCTGCCTACCTGGCGCTCGAGTCCGGCACATCGCTGATCGGGTTGACAGATTACTGGGAGGGGCTGGTGAGGACCCAGCGGTCATGGTGCACATTGGAACAAATGACAAAGTTAGAGGTAGGTGGAAGGTCCTTGAAGATGATTTCAGGGAATTAGGCTACAAGCTGAAATCAAGGACCTCCAAGGTGGTATTCTCTGAAATACTACCGGTACCACGTGCCACGCCAGAGAGGCAACCGGAGATTAGGAAGATAAATAAGTGGCTCAAGAACTGGTGTAGGAAGAAGGGATTTGGGTTCCTGGAGAACTTAGCTGACTTCTCAGTTGGCTACAGACTCTACGCTAGGGACCGGCTGCACCTCAATGGGTGCTGGGGGAGAAAATGGCTAGAAGGTTGGAGGAGTGTTTTAACTAGGGATTGGGGGGAGGGTATTCATTTTATAGGTGGGGAAGATAGTGCAGATAGTGACCTGGGTACAAATAAAGAAATTGGGTGTGGGGATAGAAGAGTCAATAAAGTAAGAAGGAAAAGAGGTACAGAGAGATACATAAAATGCATGTACACTAATGCCAGAAGCCTCACCAACAAAATGGAGGAATTAGAATTAATTTTGTTGGAAAATAATTATGACATGGTTGGGATATCTGAGACGTGGCTGGACGAGAACCATGACTGGGCAGTTAATTTACAGGGCTATAGTCTGTTCAGAAATAACCATACAAACAATCGAGGGGGGGGGGTGTTTATATGTAAAATCATCCTTAAAACCCATCTTGCGGGAGGATATATGTGAATCTAATGGAAATGTAGAGTCCCTGCGGGTGGAGATAAGGGGAGGGGGAAAAAATAATAAATTACTGATAGGGGTTTGTTATAAGTCTCCAAAAATAATGGAAGCAGTGGAGAATATCCTCGTAAAGCAAATAGATGAAGCAGCGACTTAAGGAGAAGTCATTATTATGGGGGACTTCAACTACCCTGAAATACATTGGGGGACTGAAACCTGTAGTTCAAGCAAAGGTAATAGGTTTTTGACAACTATGAGAGACAATTACCTTTCACAACTGGTTCAGGACCCAACAAGAAGGGGGGCACTGCAAGACCTAATATTAACCAACAGGCCAGACCGCATATCAAATATACGAGTTGGGGGTCACTTGGGTAATAGTGATTACAAAATAATACATTTTTATGTAACCTTTAATAAGATGTGTAGTAGAGAGGTTTCAAGGACACTAAACTTCAGGAAGGCAAATTTCCAACGGTTGAGAGATGATCTTAGTGCAATAAACTGGGACGATATCCTGAGACATAAAGCTACACAAAGCAAATGGGAGACATTTATTAGCATCCTGAATAGGACCTGTGCACAATATATACCCTATGGGAATAAACATGCTAGAAACAGGAGGAAACCACTATGGCTAAATAGAGCTGTAAGGGGCGCAATATGTGACAAAAAGAAAGCATTTAGAGAACTAAAGCAAGTAGGTAGTGATGAGGCATTAAATAAATATAGAAAATTAAATAAATTCTGTAAAAACCAAATCAAGGCAACAAAGATTGAGGCAGAGAGAATCATTGCCAGAGAAAGTAAAAATAACCCCAAAATATTCTTTAGCTACATAAATAGTAAAAAACGAAAAAATGATAGTGTTGGCCCCCTTAAAAATAGTCTGGGGGAAATGGTGGATGAGGATGAGGAAAAAGCCAATATGCTAAATGATTTTTTTTCAACCGTATTTACACAAGAAAATCGCATGACAGAAAACATGATCAGTGATAACAAAAATTCTCCATTAAATGTCACTTGCTTAACCCAGCAGGAAGTACGGCGGCTTCTAAAAATCACTAAAGTTGACAAATCCCCGGGCCCGAATGGGATACACTCGCGAGTACTGCAGGAATTAAGTAACGTCATAGATAGACCATTATTTTTAATCTTTAAAGATTCCATAATAACAGGGTCTGTACCATAGGACTGGCGTATAGCAAATGTGGTGCCAATATTCAAAAAGGGGACAAAAACTGAACTTGGAAATTATAGGCCAGTAAGCTTAACCTCTACTGTGGGTAAAATCCTGGAGGGTTTCCTAAGAGATGCTATACAAGAGTATCTGAAGAAGAATAACCTCATGACCCAATATCAACATGGGTTTACGAGGGACCGTTTCTGTCAAACTAATCTGATCAGCTTTTATGAGGAGGCAAGTTCCGGACTGGACCGAGGAAATGTAGTGGATGTTGTGTATATGGACTTTTCAAAAGCTTTTGATACGGTTCCACACAAAAGGTTGATACATAAAATGAGAACAATGGGGATAGGGGAAAATATATGTATGTGGGTAAAGAATTGGCTCAGTGATAGGAAACAAAGGATGGTTATTAATGGAAAACACTCAGACTGGGTCTCAGTTAACAGTGGGGTACCACAGGGGTCAGTATTGGGCCCCCTTCTTTTTAAAATATTTATTAATGACCTTGTAGGGGGCATACAGAGTAATATTTCAATATTTGCAGATGACACTAAACTCTGCAGGGTAATCAATATAGAGGAGGACAATTTTATATTACAGGAGGATCTATGTAGACTAGAAGCTTGGGCTGATAAATGGCAAATGAACTTTAATGGGGATAAATGTAAGGTAATGCACTTGGGCAGAGGAAATAAAATGTATAATTATATGCTTAATTGTAAAACACTGGGCAAAACTGTAACTGAAAAAGACCTGGGTGTATTGGTGGACGACAAGCTCACGTTTAGTGGCCAGTGTCAGGCAGCTGCTGCAAAGGCAAATAAAATAATGGGATGCATTAAAAGAAGCATAGATGCTCATGAGGAGAACATCATTTTACCTCTATACAAGTCACTAGTGTAACCACACTTAGAATACTGTGTTCAGTTCTGGTCTCCGGCGTATAAGAAAGACATAGCTGAACTAGAGAGGGTGCAGAGAAGAGCGACAAAGCTTATTAGAGGACTGGGGGGTCTGCAATACCAAGACAGGTTATTACACTTGGGGTTATTTACTGTGGAAAAACGAAGGCTTAGGGGTGATCTTATTACTATGTACAAGTATATGAGGGGACAGTACAAAGACCTTTCTACTGATCTTTCTACTCTGAGGCCTGAGACGGGGACAAGGGGGCATCTTCTACGTCTGGAGGAAAGAAGGTTTAATCATAATCACAGACGGGGATTCTTTACTGTAAGAGCAGTGAGACTATGGAGCTCTCTGCCGCATGATGTTGTAATGAGTGATTCACTAATAAATTTTAAGAAGGGCATGGATTCCTTTCTTGAAAAGTATAATATTACAGGTTATATATACTAGATTCCTTGATAGGGCGTTGATCCAGGGAACTAGTCTGATTGTCGTATGGAGTCGGGAAGGAATTTTTTCCCCAATGTGGAGCTTAGTGTTTGCCACATGGTTTTTTTTTGCCTTCCTCTGGATCAACATGTTAGGCTATGGGTTGAACTAGATGTACTTAGTCTTCCTTCAACCTTAAAAACGATGTTACTATGTTACTTTGCCTGTGCTGTCTCAGGGTTACCTGCTAACCCACAGCTCTACCTCCTTAAGCTCCTGGTCGTATCCAGTGCAGCTGACCTCTTTCTGTCTATAGTCCACTTCACCACACAGGGTACAGGCTGCTCTGGCCATATTACTCTGCCACTGGATCCCGTTACAGAATCTTGCTATCTCTGTTCTGCTTCCTTCCAGTCTCACACTCCTCACTATGCGGCCTCATCTGTCACACTCTCTGTATTTGGCGTCACCTCACTACTCATTCCAGTGTTGACTTCTCTAAGCAGGAAGAAACTCTCTTCTTACTTCCAAACACTCCTCCCATCTGTAGGGCCAGCTGACTGTTAAGTCTTCCTTACCCAGATGTCCAATCTACTACAGCTCTGATGGGAGATATTACATTAAATTCAGCATTAAACATTGCTCAACCATTATACATGTTATAATGACACAAACTGTAAAAGTCTTCTGGGACGGTGTCCGACATCTTCACACACTTTTACTGTATAACCACGAGTCACTTAAATGTCAGGGACATCGATCTGTCTAGTTAGGGGCAGAAGTGATTGTGAATCAATGTCACTTCTTCTGGTGCAGATGAAAGTGACAACAGGAGCCCGGGAGTGGAACAGCGAGACATCCCGAAAGAGGGAATGGTGCAGATAGTGGCCTATTATGACTGCACAAGCCCATGTACATTGGTAGCGTACAAACAAGGGGAACAAATACCTGAACCTGGCAGATCCAAATTCAGACTGGTAGAAGCACTACTCTGACCCTGGTCTGTCCCTACATGATGGTGGAGGTTGGCACCCTAAGATAACGCAATGGCGCCCCCTATCAATAGTGTAGCAACTTACTTGGGAAAATAGGTTAAACACTAAAAACTACAACTGACCCTGCTTGCTCCTGTACAGACTAGATACCTTGACTACACAGTCCCCAGCGGTACCTGCGGGTGAAGAGATAGACCTAACCACAGACTAGGAGATGGCAACTATGGCCTAAACTGCCTAAAAGGCAGACAAGTTGCTTCACGTTCCTCCTAAAGAACCAGAGGACAGAGCAGAGTGTGAATTATCTAAAAGAAGAGAAGTGTGCTGAACAAAGGAATAATCCCAAAGCAAGTAAAGTAAGAAACAAAATGCCAAAACAAAGAATACAGCAAGTACTGTTAACAAATATACTGCCTATTTTCAAATGATAAAAAGAAGAAAAGTGCAAAGTATAGCAAATAAACAGCAAAGCGAAAAACCCTAGCTCCAAATATCAACAGAATGTCAGAATATCCAAATGAATCTATCACCAGCAGGAAACGCAGACTATAAAGCTGCACCCAAAATGTGATAGGCATCCAAATAAAAATACAAATGTGTAAAGCTAAGCAGGCTGCAGCCAGAAAAGCAGAACCTAAACACCCAGTGAAAAGGTGTGTGTCCTGTGGCTCGGCAGAAAGAGAAGCCGACCACAGAACGCAAACTGAAGGGATCAAATCCTGGAGCATGACATTGCTACAGACAATTCCTCTCTCTTCCTCCTCTCTGACTTCTCTAGTTTTCCATTTCTGTTGTGTCTTGGTAATTGTGGGTAACATGAGGCGGCCCATTCAGGTTGTACAGGTGGTCTGGCTCTGCCAGGACGGCATCCATACGTGCCGTCACAAGAAGGTTTGCTATATCTCGCAGCACAGTCTCAAGAGGACGGAAACAAACTCCATGTGGACGGCATGAGGGGCCAATATCCTGTAGTGGACAAGGGACAAATACCGCCACACCATGACCAGATCACATATTACCACCACATAGTGACAGAATACTACCATACTGAGCATTAATACAAAAACAGAATACTAATATTACCATTACTAATAGTGCCATTATTCACAGGAGCTCTGTGTATAGTATACAGTGTATAGTGTCAGTGTACAGATAACACACTGACTCACTGGTGATGTCTCTAGTTGAAGGCCTTCATCTCCACTTTTCCTCTTCATCCATCGCAGACCGCCATCACTTCTTCTCGCCAGGACTCGTCCCTGCATAAAATAACACAGTTATCTGGAGCAGCTTACAGAGCACATTCCCCAATATTTCCCCAACTTCTACACTACACCAGATGAAGAAAAAAAGTGATATAGTGCCGCCCTGCACAGTAACATGAACCCCCCACAGAAAACAGTATCCTCAAAAATAAAATACATTACAGCAGTAATAATGTCCTTTAATTAGCCACTACAGTAATAATGTCCCACATCCTACTCCCATTGTCTTCATCCTGCCCCCATTGTCTCCATCCTGCCCCCATGTTTCCATTTGTCTCCATCCTGCCCCCAATGTCTCTCCATCCTGCCCCCAATGTCTCTCCATCCTGCCCCCAATGTCTCTCCATTCTGCCCCAATGTCTTTCCATCCTTCCCCAATGTCTCTCCATTCTGCCACCATTTCTTTCCATTCTGCCAATGTCTCTCCATTCTGCTCACGTCTCCATTCTGCCTCCATGTGTCTATTTTGCCCCATGTCTCCATTCTGCCCCCAATGTCTCTCCATTCTGCCCCAATGTCTTTCCATCCTGCCCCCAATGTCTCTCCATTCTGCCCCAATGTCTTTCCATTCTGCCCCAATGTCTGTCCATTCTGCCCCCATTTCTTTCCATTCTGCAAATGTCTCTCCATTCTGCCCATGTCTCCATTCAGCCTCCATGTGTCTATTTTGCCCCATGTCTCCATTCTGACCACAATGTCTCTCCATTCTGCCTCCAATGTCTCCATTCTGCCCCGTCTCAATTCTGCCCCATCTCCATTCTGCCCCCAATGTCTCTCCATTCTGCCCCGTCTCCATTCTGCCACCATGTTTCTATTCTGCCTCCATGTTTCTATTATGCATCCAATGTCTCCATTCTGCTCCCCTTTCTCCATTCTG
The DNA here is from genome assembly GCF_046119375.1 of Phyllobates terribilis. Classification (NCBI taxonomy): domain Eukaryota; kingdom Metazoa; phylum Chordata; class Amphibia; order Anura; family Dendrobatidae; genus Phyllobates; species Phyllobates terribilis. The sequence goes on from NW_027362858.1 coordinate 5,916,771, forward strand.
CCCCCCTTGCCTCCATTCTGCCCCAATGTTTCTATTCTGCCCCAATGTCTCCATTCTGCCCCCCTTGTCTCCATTCTGCCCTCCCTGTCTCCATTCTGCCCCCCTGTCTCCATACTACCCCCTGGTTTCTATTCTGCCCCCAATGTCTCCATTCTGCCCCCATCTCCATTCTGCCCCCATGTTTCTATTCTGCCACCCTTGTCTCCGTCCATACTGCCCTCTGGTTTCTATTCTGCCCCCAATGTCTCCATACTGTCCCAATGTCTCCATTCTGCCCCCTATCTCCATTCTGCCCCCCATCTCCATTCTGCCCCCCGGTCTCTATTCTGCCCCGTCTCCATTCTGCCCCCCTGTCTCCATTCTTCCCCCATGTTTCTATTCTGCCACCCTTGTCTCCATCCATACTGCCCTTTGGTTTCTATTCTGCCCCCAATGTCTCCATACTGTCCCCATGTCTCCATTCTGCCCCCTATCTCCATTCTGCCCCCCGGTCTCTATTCTGCCCCGTATCCATTCTGCCCCCCTGTCTCCATTCTGCCCCATCTCCATTCTGCCCCCCATGTCTCCATTCTGCCCTCAATGTGCTTCCATTCTGCCTCCAATATGACTCCATTCTCCCCCAATGTGACTCCATTCTGCCCCCTGTCTCTATTCTGCCCCCCTTGTCTCCATACTACCCCCTGGTTTCTATTCTGCCCCCAATGTCTCCATTCTGCCCCCGTCTCCATTCTGTCCCCCATGTTTCTATTCTTCCATCCATGTCTCCATTCTGTCCCCCTTGTCTCCATTCTTCCCCCATGTTTCTATTCTGCCACCCTTGTCTCCATCCATACTGCCCTCTGGTTTCTATTCTGCCCCCAATGTCTCCATACTGTCCCCATGTCTCCATTCTGCCCCCTATCTCCATTCTGCCCCCCGGTCTCTATTCTGCCCCGTCTCCATTCTGCCCCCTATCTCCATTCTGCCCCCTATCTCCATTCTGCCCCCTGTCTCCATTCTGCCCCCTGTCTCCATTCTGCCCCCCGGTCTCTATTCTGCCCCATCTCCATTCTTCCCCCCTGTCTCCATTCTTCTCCCTTGTCTCCATTCTGCCCCCATGTTTCTATTCTGCCACCCTTGTCTCCATTCATACTGCCCTCTGGTTTCTATTCTGCCCCCAATGTCTCCATACTGCCCCCTGTCTCCATTCTGCCCCCTATCTCCATTCTGTCCCCCGGTCTCTATTCTGCCCCGTCTCCATTCTGCCCCCCTGTCTCCATTCTTCCCCCCTGTCTCCATTCTGCCCCCCATGTCTCCATTCTGCCCTCAATGTGTTTCCATTCTGCCTCCAATATGACTCCATTCTCCCCCAATGTGACTCCATTCTGTCCCCAATGTCTCCCATTCTGCCTCCATGTTTCCCATTCGACCCCCCCATGCCTCCATTCTGCCCTCAGTGTCCCTCACCCTGCCCCCACCCTGTGCGGTTTTGGTGATTTTTTTCCTCTATAGACTTCTATGTGGAGCATAAAAAAACGTCTGTAAGAAACTGCAGATACTTTTTTAAGTGCAGAATCAAAGCTTTTCTGTACTGTAAAAAACAATTAAAAATGCGGTTTCACATCTGCACCAAAATGCATCAAATAAGGGGGAAAAAGCCTAAAATAGTGCACCAAAGATGCAATAACCAGAGGAGATTGTTATTGTGTAGATTGGTGCACAGTATTTATGCTACGTGTGAACACGGCCTTACAGACACAAAAAAGCCAGATGTCATATAGTGAAACTACACAGAGATGAGAAAGTTCTGAAGGGTCCGACTGTGAATGAGGGAACAAAAAATAATCCACAGGTCCCAACTAGAGAAGAGCAGGACGCACAGATGATATTGCAGCAGCCCGGGCTAATCTAAAGCCGCGACAGGGCCTCCCGTCCAGCCACCAATTACCACTGACCTGGATGCTGGACCTGAGTCCCATGAGTCGATCCTCTCATCTCTAGTCCCAGCCGTCCTGGATACAGCAGACAGTCCCGGATTTAGGTCTATGCCCTGCAGTCCCGAGTTTCTGCTGAATGTCCCTCACTGCCACCGCCCCTCTGATAACTCTTCCTGCCGGGGGAGAAAGACATGGTAAAAGGGCGTGGCTTGGGGTGTGGATAGGGGCGTGGTCAGACTACGCGTGCCGCATGGTTTCGCCCTCTTTCTAGTCCTCATAGGTTGGCGGTATGCTTGTACTGAGGAGATCTGGGATATCAGTGATTAGGTCCCATATTGTGCACTGTAAGGTCTGGAAAAGCTCCTTCTATCCGTCTCTGTAGCACCAGAGGAAGAACAGAGGGGAAAAGACAGGATTTTCTACATGTCGCGTTATGTAGATGTTCTGCAGATTTATCACAACCGTCCACAAGAAGAAACTGCCATCACAGAGCCGCCTTTAGCTGTTGGAAAAGTTTAAACTTAGTTTTGAATAGTTGCTATAGGCAACAAGGACTTTCTATTTATGCTGGGTCACATGATGCTGGTGCTGGGTGATGTCATGTGACGGAATGTTGTGGGTGATGATGTCACAGACGGCGTTGTGATGTCACCCTTGGGGTATATAAGGGGGCTCCATCCACCTGCAGCTCATATCTCATTGGCCATATCTTGGTGCTGAGATACCCCCTAGAGACAATGAGGATCGCCATATTGTTTCTGTGCTGTACCCTGTTCTACCCTGTGAATTACCATAGGCTGCCGGTGAGTACCTGTCTATTATTACATATGGAGGACGTTTAGAATCAGCTGCGGCAGGGGAAGGGGATGGGGAGGGGGTCCTGTAAGAATTTACCTGCGGGAATAAGAGGTTATGGCAGGGAAAGGAGCTTAGGAAGTGACAGTCAGAGGGGATATAAGTGTGGGGTGACCCCTCTGACTCCCACATTCCTGCCTTGTCCTTGTAGTGATTAATGACTTTGGTGTTGTCCCTTATATATCACTTTGCAGTCACCAGTGATCGCTCCGCACTGTGATCCTAAACTACAGTCTCATTTACCTTTTTGCAAACGCCCAGAAGGGGAGGAGTGACATCACACCCATGTGAGCAGATCCCGCCCACTTTTACTGCAGTCGTAATGCGAGCTAGCTGTATTCTGTTTTCATGGAAATGTCAGCAGCTGCTCCCCCTAGTGTTTACAAGATGAAAACATCAAAACAGTTAAAATATTTTTTTCAGATTTTATACCATTGAAACCTTTTTAAATATATATGTGTATTTATATATAAATATAAATACTTTACAATTTTACAATTGTAAAAAAATTGCTGACACTTTCCCTTTAAAAGATCTAAAGACGTTCTGCTTCATGTGCCATTGTGACCAATCACAGCATAGATTATATTTTTTAAACTTTTCTTGAAAAACTGAAGCTGCTCCGTGATTGGAAATCATGTGGAAGGGTTCTCTTTTAGACATTTAGTTAGGTCCAAAGTATCAGTGACATGATGGATAGAACTGTGCAATGATGTCACAGAGGGCTTTGTGATGTCACCCCTGGGTATATTAGAAGCCTCGGCCCATCTGCAGCTTGTATCTCATTGACCATACCTTGGTGCTGAGAGACCTCTGGAGATGATGAGTATCATCCTATCATTTCTGTGCTTTACGTTGCTCTACCCCCCACATTACAGTACACTGAGGGCGAGTATGTTCTCATCAATATGGAGGTCACAAGGATCAGCTAATGAGAATATCGCCTCTTGCAGGACTTCTCATACTGGACACGTGACCGTCCGTCATATGAAAGTCCAACTGTAAATAATATTCCATGGACCCTGGAGGTGAATCCCAAACTTCTTCCTGATCTTCTCAATGGGATATTTCTGAAAGTTGCTTGATATCACTGTATAATAACAAGGGCTCTCTGTTTGACTGGATTGGGTATAAATATACAGGACTTTATTATGTTTTTTTATCTTTATTATAGGATGACCCACTACCCGTGGATCTTAGGAGAAGCACCTATCAAGCTTCCATCAATCTTCCTCTTGGCTCTTCCGTGACGCAGTTTTTGTTGCGGTGATGACACTACTGACAATACTAGAGTATTTGGCCTTAAGTCTTGTCCTGAGCAAGTGGGCAATGTCTGAACCTGGTGAAACAATCAGAAAACTCCTGAGAACAAAACCATTCTGAAGGAACAAAGTGCTTGTAAGGAGCCGATTTGCATCCCTCAGATTCAGGAGCAAGACTCCAGGAGAACACCTGTCCTGCCCAATGGCAAATGTTCTACTCCATCCATGGCTCCTGCACCGCAGGATGGAAAAAGGTTCCTAGTTGCAACTATAAAGTGGCGTTCAGTGATATTGTCTGGGTCAGAACGATCCCTCACAACAATATAGGAAGAAGAGCTCGAAGTTCCACGGAGCATAAAGAGAGGTTACTGATTTTTCAGAGAAGCCAACAACCCAGAATTCCAGAGCCAAGAGCACCAGAACCTAGCATGTCAGAACCTAGTATGTCAGAACCTAGAATGCCAGAGCCTGAAATGCCTACAACACCTCCACCCAAAATCAAGAGGAAAAGATGTTTCCTTAGATGTCTTAGAGGCGAGGAAGATTGAGAAGGCAACTGCTTGAACTTTCCCATTGCTCGTGTCTTCATCACAGGTTAGTCCTATACATGCTGTCTGATGGGCACCATCTTACTACATACAATGCAGCATTGCACCTGAAATTGAATGGATATTTTGTCACACACTTGCACTTTAGCACCTTATCATATGGCGCATATATCTATGAACGCTTTGCTAAGTATCACTGTCTAGTATGTGGTTCTGATGAACCTATTTTAGGAAAACGTGTCGAGGTTTGGCATACTATGTACTTGAGTTTGGCGTACTATGTGCTTGTTGGTAAATTCTATTGCCATCTATAATCTACTAGATATTATAATGTCTCTGGTGGGATGCCCCATGCCGAATTGTTGATAACTGACTATGAGCATTGTCCTCTATTTCTTATCGACTATGGTTACAGGTTGATGTGAAGAGAGCTGTGCCATTGGTAGCGATTTTTCTACTGATTTGTCAGTTATATTTATGTTAGTTTAGCAAATTTCTGCTTGTAGGGTCTAATGTTTTAGCATAGTGTATGTTCTGTGAGCTAAATTGTCATACTTATGCACTAGATAGATCATAAATTGTGATGCTTATGTACAAGATAGATTATTAGTTTAATCGGTGATTTTTTAAATATTTTTTAACATCAGGAGACTCAAGAATCGCATCTTACAGAAGACAAGAAGCCTAAATGCCGAAGGGTGATGACCTGTTGATGGCCCACAGCTGGAGGGCCATTACCTCTTGATGGCACAAAACTGGACAGAAGATAAAAACATTTGATGGCACACAGCCGGAGGGTGATGACCTATTGATGGCCATAGCCAGAGGGTCATTACCTGTTGATGGCACACAGCCGGACAGAGGATCATTACCTGTTGATGGCACACAGCCGGATGGTCATTACTTGTTCATGGCGCACTGCCGGATTGTCATTACCTGTTGATGGCACACAGCCGGAGGGTGATGACCTATTGATGGCCATAGCCAGAGGGTCATTACCTGTTGATAGCGCACTGCCGGAAGGTCATTACCTGTTGATGGCACACAGCTGGAGGGTGATGACCTATTGATGGCCATAGCCAGAGGGTCATTACCTGTTGATGGCGCACTGCCGGATGGTCATTACCGGTTGATGGCACACAGCTGGAGGGTGATGACCAGTTGATGTCGCACTGCCGGATGGTCATTACCTGTTGATGGCACACAGCCGGACAGAGGATCATTACCTGTTCATGGCGCACTGCCGGATGGTCATTACCTGTTGATGGCACACAGCCGGAGGGTGATGACCTATTGATGGCCATAGCCAGAGGGTCATTACCTGTTGATGGCGCACTGCCGGATGGTCATTACCGGTTGATGGCACACAGCTGGAGGGTGATGACCAGTTGATGTCGCACTGCCGGATGGTCATTACCTGTTGATGGCACACAGCCGGACAGAGGATCATTACCTGTTGATGGCACACAGCCGGCCAGAGGATAAGATCTTTTGATTGCATACACCGGGTCCCTCCCTGATAACAAGGAACCCTGGGGAATACTGGTCATCTTGATCCCCCACTGACTATATACTTGCTCCACCTCAGCCTACACCATCATGGAGGACACTTCCACCTGTGTCCACTGTAAGGTTGGACTTTCTTTTATAATTACAGCAGATTAATAAACATCATAAAGCTGTAAAACTATCGAGTAATTTATTATAAATTATTATAAAGAAATATAAAGTATAATAGATAGCTATAGAGGGCACATAAGACGACTAACTATAGAAAGCATGGTATCGCCTGATATATACTGTATATTCTAGATGGCGCTATTACACTAAATACATCACAACCTCCAGGGTGATATTACCGTACAATGCGAGATCACTAATAATGGCCACAGATTATGAGTAAATGACCAGCTCCATAGTCCTGGAGTTATTATAAATGTCTCTAGTGTGAGGCAGGGACTGGACGAGTGTTGGAGGGAGGTATATTCCCCCAGGACGTCCTTTATGTATCCATGCTGCAGAATCTGCCGTATACTTCTGTTCTAGCAGTCAGACATTTCACTCTGCAGATCATAGGCTCAACATTGTGTAAAACTACCACCGTATATAAGAGCACTCAGAATAAAAACTAGCGGCATGCCGTGCACTGCCCACGTCATGTGTACGGGATACAGGACCTGCAGGACCTGGTACGGCCATTATAGTTGATAGATTAATGATACCTGTGCAGATGAAGGGAAAAAAAATATGTGCAACAACAGGAGGAGAAAGTCTCAAAATGTAATTTGAAGAGTATAATAGAGAAATGGGAAACTTCTGGAGATGCAGATAAGTGGTACCAGGGCGAAACGTAAGTGTAGTCAGACAAGGGAAAAGTGCAAATGATCCAGCGTAAAAGTTTGTTTAGTAGAAAAAATATTAAAACTTAGCTTTTATTAGCCATATAAAACACTGCTCCACAAAGAATACAGCAAATGTGCAACTATCATAGCTTACAGACCTATGCGTTTCAAGAAATCATGTCTTAATTATGGCCCTACTACTAGAATGACAAAAAGGCATATATATATATCTATCCACGTGCCTGTATGACCTCCCTACAATGCCTGGGCATGCTCCTGATGAGGTTGCGGATGGTCTCCTGTGGGATCTCCTCCCAGTCCTGGACTAAAGCATCCGCCAACTCCTGGACAGTCTGTGGTGCAACGTGACGTTGGCGGATGGAGCAAGACATGATGTCCCAGATGTTCTCAATCGGATTCAGGTCTGGGGAACAGGCGGGACAGTCCATAGCTTCAATGTCTTCATCTTGCAGAAACTCCTAACACACTCCAGCCACATGAGGTCTGGTATTGTCCTGCATTAGGAGGAACCCAGGGCCAACTGCACCAGCATATGGTCTCACAAGGGGTCTGAGGATCTCATCTCGGTACCTAATGGAAGTCAGGCTACCTCTGGCGAACACATGGAGGGCTGTGCGGCCCTCCAAAGAAATGCCACCCCACACCATTACTCACCCACTGCCAAAACGGTCATGCTGAAGGATGTCGCTCTCCACGGCGTCTCCAGACTCTGTCACGTCTGTCACATGTGCTCAGTGTGAACCTGCTTTCATCTGTGAAGAGCACAGGGTGCGTGTGGCGACTTTGCCAATCCTGGTGTTCTGTGGCAAATGCCAAGCGTCCTGCATGGTGTTGGGCTGTGAGCACAACCCCTCTCTGTGGACGTCGGGCCCTCATACCACCCTCATGGAGTCGGTATCTAACCGTTTGTGCAGACACATGCACATTTGTGGCCTGCTGGAGGTCATTTTGCAGGGCTCTGGCAGTGCTCCTCCTGTTCCTCCTTGCACAAAGGCGGAGGTAGCGGTCCTGCTACTGGGTTGTTGCCCTCCTACGGCCCCCTCCACATCTCCTGCTGTACTGGCCTGTCTCCTGGTAGTGCCTCCAGCCTCTGGACACAGCCAACCTTCATGCCACAGCTCGCATTGATGTGCCATCCTGGATGAGCTGCACTATCTGAGCAACTTCTGTGGGTTGTAGAGTCTGTCTCATGCTACCACGAGTGTGAAAGCACAACCAACATTCAAAAGTGACCAACACATCAGCCAGAAAGCATTGGTACTGAGATGTGGTCTGTGGTCCCTACCTGCAGAACCACTCCTTTATTGAGGGTGTCTTGATAATTGCCAATAATTTCCATCTATCGTCTATTCCATTTGCACATCAGCATGTGAAATTGATTGTCAATCAGTGTTGCTTCCTAAGTGGACAGTTTGATTTCACAGAAGTTTGATTTACTTGGAGTTATATTCTGTTGTTTTAAGTGTTCCCTTTATTTTTGGAGCAGTGTATATAGATACATACAGTGAGTACGGAAAGTATTCAGACTCCTTTAAATTTTTCACTCTTTGTTTCATTGCAGCCATTTGATAAATTCTAAAAAGTTCATTTTTTTTCTCATTAAAGTACACTCTGCACCCAATCTTGACTGAAAAAAACAGCAATGTAGAATTTTTTTGCAAATTTATTAAAAAAGAAAAACTGAAATATCACATGGTCATAAGTATTCAGATCCTTTGCTCAGACACTCATATTTAAGTCACATGCTGTCCATTTCCTTGTGATCCTCCTTGAGATGGTTCTACTCCTTCAATGGAGTCCAAATGTGTTTAATTAAACTGATAGGACTTGATTTGGAAAGGCACACACCTGTCTATACTAGACCCCACAGCTCACAGTGCATGTCAGACCAAATGAGAATCATGAGCTCAAAGGAACTGCCCAAGGAGCTCAGAGACAGAATTGTGGCAAGGCACAGATCTAGCCAAGGTTATAAAAGAATTTCTGCATTACTCAAGGTTCACAAGAGCACAGTGGCCTCCACAATCCTTAAATGGAAGAAGTTTGGGACCACCAGAAGTCTTCCTAGACCTGGCCGTCCAGCCAAACTGAGCAATCGTGGGAGAAGAGCCTTCATGAGAGAGGTAAAGAAGAACCCCAAGATCACTGTGGCTGAGCTCTAGAGATGCAGTAGGGAGATGGGCGAAAGTTCCACAAAGTCAACTATCACTGCAGCCCTCCCCCAGTTGGGCCTTTATGGCAGAGTGGCCAGACGGAAGCCTCTCCTCATATGAAAGCCCGCATAGAGTTTGCTCAAAAACACATGAAGGACTCCCAGACTATGAGAAATAAGATTCTCTGGTCTGATGAGACGAAGATAGAACTTTTTGGTGATAATTCTAAGCGGTATGTGTGGAGAAAACCAGGCATTGCTCATCACCTGCCTAATACAATCCCAACAGTGAAACATGGTGGTGGCAGTTGTTAGAACCCTCCTGTTAGTTTTTTCTATTTTGTGGCCACGTGACCTTCTGCCTATTTATTCCAGCTCCGCCCTTCAGGATTTTCTGGACTTCAGTGTTACTTTGACTCTTAATCTAGCCAGGTGCTTTGTACCTACTGTATCTCTCTAGTTTGTTTGGTGCTTGGACCACTAAGTACTTTTGTCTGTTTGTCTTCTTTTGCTACTACTTCTGCCAGGAGGTGTCCAATTTTGTCCCAGTCCTTAGTTCTTTTAGGGACCCCTCCCTTTAATCTATAGGTCTACGTTCAGACTAGCCGCGGACGAAGGCGGGTCTGTTCACAAGGAACAGGTTGCCCGCTGCATCGTAGGGAATCAGCTTAGTCCTATTGTATGGACAGATTTCCTCTCTTTCCTTAGTTCTTGTAGCAGATCATAACAGCAGTATCATGCTATGGGTGTGTTTTTCAGCTTCCGGGGCAGGACAACTGGTTGCAATTGAAGGAAACATGAATGCGGCCAAGTACAGAGATATCCTGGATGAAAACCTCTTCCAGAGTGCTCTGCACCTCAGACTTGGCCAAAGGTTCACCTTCCAACAAGACAATGACCCTAAGCACACAGCTAAAATAACAAAGGAGTGGCTTCAGAACAACTATGTGACCATTCTTGACTGGCCCAGCCAGAGCCCTGACCTAAACCCAATTGAGCGTCTTTGGAGAGACCTGAAAATGGCTGTCCACCAACGTTTACCATTCATCCTGACAGAACTGGAGAGGATCAGCATGGAAGAATGGCAGAGGATCCCAAAATGCAGGTGTGAAAAACTTGTTGCATCATTTCCAAGAAGACTCATGGCTGTACTAGCCCAAAAGGGTGCTTCTACTCAATACTGAGCAAAGGGTCTGAATACTTATGCACGTGTGATATTTCAGTTCTTGTTTTTTATTAAATTTGCAAAAATTTCTACATTTCTGTTTTTTTTCAGTCAAGATGGGGTGCAGAGTGGACTTTAATGAGAAAAAAATGAACTTTTTAGAATTTACCAAATGGCAGCAATGAAACAAAGAGTGAAAAACGTAAAGGGGTCTGAATACTTTCCGTACCCACTGTACATGCATGGAAATAAATGCAGAATTATATTTCTTAATACTGCAGTATCAGATCCTGTCTTGAATTTAACCCCTGTGGTATCCAATGTGAAATCCACAGGGACTCCCGGTTCAGAAGTTTGCACTTATGATCCCCCCCTCGTGTGGATCTATATACCTTCTCTATCTCCATATATTTAAAGAATGAGGTGTCACCTTTATGAACTCTCGCAAAATGCCTCGATACTGCTGATGTATTTATGGCTTCCAAATTAATCGCATCAGAAAGATGTCTTCTGATACGGACTTTCAGCGCACCTGTGGTACAACCCACATAGTGGACCTTACACAAGGTGCATTCTATAAGGCAGTGGTCCCCAACCTTTTTTGCACCAGGGACCGGCTTGAAGCAAGATCATTTTTCCATGGCCCAGCAAGGAGGGGGTGGGGTGGGCGGGGCTTTGGTCATATGGGGGCGGGGTAATGGAGGGATTTGGAGTTTAGTGCATACTTATCATATAGTGTAGACCAGGTCCCCGCCAGGAGCCCCACATAATGTGCTGTGCCAGGAGCCGCATCACTGAGGCCCCATCACGCCCTGCAGCAGGACAGGGCAGCTGTCCTGACAGCTGCTGTTCAGCTGCATTTACTTCATCCCAGGGGCGGACACAGACTGTAGTGGGCCCCTGTGCAAGAAATTTTTGGGGGCCCCCCCCGCCCTTCATAAGGCAACAAAGTTATGTAAACATAACCCCCCCATGTGCATCTCTCACCCCCCCATGTGCAGCTCACCCCCGTGCATCTCTCATCCCCCTCCGTGCATCTCTCATCCCCCTCCGTGCATCTCTCATCCACCCCCCGTGCATCTCTCATCCCCTCCGTGCATCTCTCATCCCCTCCGTGCATCTCTCATCCCCCCCGTGCACCTCTCACCCCCCCGTGCATCTCTCACCCCCCCGTGCATCTCTCATCCACCCCCCGTGCATCTCTCACCCCCCCCGTGCATCTCTCACCCCCCCGTGCATCTCTCACCCCCCCGTGCATCTCTCATCTCTCCCCTCCCTCCCATGTGCATCTCTCATCTCTCCCCTCCCCCCATGTGCATCTCTCATCTCTCCCCTCCCTCCCATGTGCATCTCTCATCTCTCCCCTCCCCCCCATGTGGATCTCTCATCTCTCCCCTCCCCCATGTGCATCTCTCATCTCTCCCCTCCCCCCCATGTGGATCTCTCATCTCTCCCCTCCCCCATGTGCATCTCTCATCTCTCCCCTACCCCCCATGTGGATCTCTCATCTCTCCCCTCCCCCCATGTGCATCTCCCATTCCCCCCACTCCTAGTTAATTGTATTTAAAAAAAAATAAAACTTGTTATACTTACCCCCATGCGATCCCTGCAGAATCCTGGCGCTTGTCCAAATCGCTGACACCAGGTTCTCCTGACTTCCGGCCATGTGACGGCGCCGTCACATGACCGGAAGTCAGGGGAATCATGAAGGTGCTGCTGCAGCAGCGCAGCGCTAAGATGTCCCGGACCCGGCGCTTAGCATGCGGCCGGGGGCCCCATGAGGAGAGAGACGCACAAGAGGGGGGCTCTGAGGGGGCTCCTACCGGCCGGGCCCCATACTGGAGTCAGGGCAGTCATGCCCTGATGGCGGCCCTGCTGGAGGCTGGAGGGGCCCCCTCTCCCCGCGGACCGGCTGAAAAACCCCAACGGCCCGGTCCTGGTCCGCGGACCGGCGGTTGGGGACCTCTGCTATAAGGTAAATAACCCCTGATGAATTACAATTGAGGAAATCATGAATTTTATATTCTCTATCATTACTTAAGGACATAAAACGATCTGTTTTAACCGCATGTAGACACGCTTTGCACCGATTGGCTCAACATCTGAAGAAACCTTTTGTGCTGAGCCAATTTGGTTGTACAGTATTAGTCTCACTGGTGTATAAGCTAGGAGAAAGGATGGTTCCCAGAGCGGGCGCTTTCCTGGCTACAAAGCGGATGGCATTAGAAAGTAGGTTTTTTAGTTTCTTGCTCTGATATATAATAGGGTTATACTTTTTAATTCTAGATGTAATTTTATTATACTGAGGACTATAGGTGGTAGAAAACGTTACCCTAGTATCCAATGTATTAATGTTATTTTTCTGTTTATTTCGGAGTATATCTTTCCGATTTATATTGGAGACAATTCTACTCGCTTTTCTTAAAGACCACTCGGGATAGCACCTATTGGATAGTCTGTTACACATTTTTTCTGATTCCTTCTGAAAAGTGATGTTATCTGAACAATTTCGTATTGTTCGTATTAGCTCACCGTAAGGGATATTTCTCTTAATATGTGGCGGATGACAACATTTAGCTGATAGAATAGAATTTGAGGCTGTAGGTTTTCTGTGGGGATTAATTTTGACCAATTCTTTCTCCTTGGTAGCCTCAAGTTCGAGATCCAAAAAAGTAATTTTGGATGAATGGTAGAACTAAGTGAATTTAAGATTAAAATGATTGCAGTTGATGTACTGTACAAATTGTACCACCTCCTCCTGTGTGCCCCCCCACACCAGGAGGAGGTCATCAATAAATCTACCGTACCACACAATGTGTCCACTATATGTGTTATCATTATGGTAAATGAAAAGCTCCTTCCACCTACACATCACTATGTTCGCTAGCGAAGGAGAAAATTTACTGCCCATGCTGACTCCTCTTTTCTGTAAAAAAAAAACTTTTAGCAAAGCTAAAATAATTACGCTCTAAGAGGAACTGTACCAGCTCTACCCTCACCTACTGTATCCTCACCCATCCCTCGTAGATTGTGAGCCCTCGCGGGCAGGGTCCTCACTCCTCATGTACCAGTCGCTGTCACATTGTGTTCAAGATTATTGTAATTGTTCTTGTATTATACCCCTTTTTCACATGTAAAGCGCCATGGAATAAATGGCGCTATAATAATAATGACCAGAAATTATTTTATTTCTATAGTGTACGAACTGTATGTGTCAAGGTGGTAGGTTAAACATGCTAAAGCAATATGGTGTGGAATTGAGGGGGTATAATGCCACCACATCACAGGACAATCATCCAAAGTTTTTTGGCCATTCAAATTTATCAAAAATGGTCACTATGAATTTTGAATCCCTAATGTAACTCGGAGTTTCCTGAACCAGAGGCTGTAGGTAAAAATCCATCCAGGCACTTAATTTTTCACTATGGGAACCAATCCCCACCACTATGGGTCTTAACCCCTTTACAGTCCAGGGCGTACTAATACGTACTGTACCTGCGCCCTGGGCTTTAAGAGCCAGGTACGTATTAGTACGCCCTGTTGATTTCGGCCACACACAGGCTGTGCGGGCACGATCGCCGCCGGGTGTGAGCTGATTTTTGCTATGTGCTGGGAGCGGTCACGTACGGCTCCCGGCACATTAACCCCCGCAATGCTGCGATCGAAGTCGATCACAGCATTGCGGAGGTAAGTACTGCATACTAACCTCTTCCCCGCCGTCGCGCGCTGTCTGAGGCTGGGTTCCGTGGTTGTCATGGTAACCCAGATGTCGTCATGACAACATTTGGGTCACCAGACAGCAGAAAGATACTTTGATCATGCACAGTGCATGACCAAAGTATCTTCTGCATCTACAGCGCTGACAGCCTGTATAGCACAGGGATGGTGCTCCATCCCTATGTTATACAGGCGATCAGAGTATAAAAAGTGAAAGTCCCATAGTGGGACAAAGTATATAAGCAAAAAAAAGTGGTAAAAAAAATGTAAAAAAAAAAATAATCCACCAAAAATAAAAATATAATGTACCCATCAATAAATATTATAATGAAAAAAAACAAGCAAAACAATAAAAGTGCACATATTTGGTATCGCCACGTCCGGAACGACCTGACCTATAAAACTGTCTCACAAGTTAACTCCTTTAGTGAACACGGTAAAAAATTTAAATAAAAAACAAAGCAAAAAACGATGCTTTATCATCATACCGTCAAACAAAAAATGGAATTAAACGCGATCAAAAAGATGAATATAAATAAAAATGGTACCACTGAAGACGTCATCTTGTTCCACAAAAAAACAAGCCGCCATACAGCTCCATCATACGAAAAATAAAAAAGTTATAGCTCTCAGAATAAAGTGATGTAAAAAAATAATTGTTTCTAGAAAATAGCTTTTATTGTGTAGAAGCGCCAAAACATAAAAAAAGATATAAATGTGGTACCGCTGTAAACGTACAGACCCAAAGAATAAAGCTACCTCATCAATTTTACCACACGCGGAACAGCATAAAAAAATAAAAAAAACAATTCCTGAATTGTTGGTTTTTGCTTATTTTGCCTCCCAAAAATCAGAATAGAAAGCGATCAAAAAATGTCACGTGCCTGAAAATGGTACCAATAAAAACGACAACTCATCCTGCAAAAAATAAGTTGACAAATGACTCTGTCGGCCAAAATATGGAAAAATTATAGCTCTCAAAATATGGCAATGCAAAAACTAGATTTTGCAAAAAAATGCGACTTTTAGTGTGAGACAGCTGTCAATCATAAAAACCTGATATGATTCTGGTATCGCTGTAATCGCACCAACCCAAAGAATAAAGTCGTCTAATCACTTATACTGCACAAGGAACGGTGTGAAAAATAAACTCTAGGGTTAGGGTTGTGCTAGGGTTGGGATTTTTTTCAAAAGCAAAATAAAAAAAAAGATGACGATATGGCGACTAGTGTTGAGCACAAGTGCTCGCTACTTGAGTTTGCATCGGGTGCTCGGGTATGCATTGAGTATCGCGGGTGCTCGAGTCTCTGCCCCATATGCTTCACAGTCAAAAAAAACGTGCGGGGATTGCCTGCCATGCACCAGCAATCCCTGCATGTTTGTTTTGGGTGTCTAATAACCGTGAAACATGTGGGCAGGACTCGAGCATGTCACTCGAGCACGTGCGATACATGGTGCATACCCGAGTACACGATGCAAACTCAAGTAGCGAGCACTTGTGCTCAAGACTAATGACAACTTATTCAATATGATGACCTAATGTTATCAAATTATGTGTCGTACCGGGTTCAAAATGTTCATTATACTCCTTTATAAAATCCTTGAGGGGTGTAGTTTCCAAAATGGGGTCACTTGTGAGGGGTTTCAACTATTTAGGCACATCAGGGGCTCTTCAAACGTGACATGGCGTCAGCCCTCAATTCCAGCCAATTTTGCGTTCAAAAAGTCACACAGTTCTCCTTCCCTTCTGAACTCTGCCGTGCACCCAAACACTGTATTTTCCCCACATATAGGGTATTGGCATACTCAGGAGAAATTGGAAAAAGTTTTTGGGGTCCATTTTCTCCTCTTACCCTTGTGAAAATAAAAAAATTGGGGCTAAAACATAATTTTTGTGGAAAAAGTTTGACTATTTATTTTCATGGCTCCATGTTTAAACTTCTGTAAAGGTTCTCTGAGGGGTCTAGTTTCCAAAATGGTGTCACTTGTGGGGGGTTTCCACTGTTTAGGCACATCAGGGGCTCCCCAAACACAACATGGCGTCCGCTAATTATTCAAGCAAATTTTACTTTTGAAAAAGTCAAATGGCGCTCCTTCCCTTCCGAACCATGCCGTACGCCTAAACAGTGGTTTTTCCCCACATATGTGGTATCTGTGTGGTCAGGGGAAATTGAACAACAAATTTTGGGGTCCATTTTTTCCTGTGAACCCTGTGAAAATAAAAAAAATTGGGTCTAAAGTAACATTTTTGTGAAAAAAGTTAAATGTTAATTTTTTTCTTCCATATTCCAAAAATTTCTGTGAAGCACTTGAAGGGTTAATACATTTTTTGAATGTGGTTTTGAGCACCTTGGGGGTGCAGATTTTAGAGTGGTCTTACTTTTGGGTATTTTCTGTCATAAAGACCCCTCAAAGTGACTTCAAATGTGATGTGGTCCCTAAAAAAATGGTTTTGTAAATTTTGTTGGAAAAATGAGAAATCTCTGGTCAACTTTTAACCCTTATAGCTCTCTAATAGAAAAAAAAATTGGTTCCAAAATTGTGCTGATGTAAAGTAGACATGTGGTAAATGTTATTTATTAACTATTTTGTGTGACATATCTCTCTGATTTAAGGGCCTAAAAATTCAAATTTTGAAAATTGCTAAATTTTCAAAAATTTTCGCCAAATTTCAGTTTTTGTCACAAATAAATGCAAGTGTTATCGGAGAAATTTTACAACAATCATGAAGTACAATATGTCACGAAAAAACAGTCTCAGAATCAGGGGGATCCGTTGAACTGTTCCAGAGTAATTACCTCATAAAGTGACAGTGGTCAGAATTGTAAAAATTGGCCTGGTCATTAATGTGCAAACCACCTTGGGTAGTAAAGGGGTTAAAGGTGGTGGAAAAATATTTTTATGTATTTTTGGAGGCGAATGGTAAACTGGAACAATTAGGTGATCTACGTATAAATATTCCATTATTTTTTTTTTTAGGGCCCCTCAGTGCAAACCTTCGTTTAATAGATTATACATAGCAGCATTAAACTCAACAGTAGGATCTCGAGCTAACTCCAAATAAACATCCCTATTTTCTAAAACCATCAAATTCAATTTTTTATACAATCCTGCATTCAGTACTATAGTGCCACCTTTATCCGCTGAGCGGACTAGTATGTCTGAATTATCCTTTAATTTTTTCAGAGCGTCTTTTTCTCTATATGTCAGATTAGAGTCCAAATGATTAGTAGAAGATAATTCATTCTTTAATTCCACTAGTTCTTTTTCAATTAAGTCCTGGAACTGATCCAGAACCAATGGTCTGGACTGAAGTGGGTAAAAGAAAGGATTACCAGCCCGAAAGTCGTCATTTAAATTTACATTTGGAATTAAAGATTCCGTCTCGAATTGTTTCATTTGTAATAAAGACTGTTGTTCTGTGAATAATAACATGGAATCCTGGCTTGTCCTAGGAGAAACTTCTTCTGAATCTGTATTCTGTGGATTTTTCATGTCCATAAAATGACATCGGATGGTGAGGTTACGTGCTAGTTTGTTAACATCCAGAATTGTTCTGAAAATGTCGAATTCGTTAGAAGGTGAAAAGCTCAGGCCTTTAGCCAGGAGAGAAATTTGACTCTCAGATAAGATGTAGCTAGAGAGATTCCAAACAGGTGACTCTAATAATGGCGTTTTTTGCTCTGTGTTGGGTACTTGTTTGCATTTACGCTTACGTCCCGCCCTTGTGTGACCCGCCACTAGCTGTTTCAGTAGCGGCTAGCCCTCCCTTGGAAAGGGGTGTACTCGGACGGCGGGCCCAGTTGGTAGAATGGGGATGCAGTAGCGGCCTCGGCCCGGTCCGTGCCCAGGGCGCACACATTAAAAATAGGGCCAGTTGATGAGTGGCAATTATGAGTGAATAAACGACTACGCCACCTGTGGTGTCTGGCGATGCCCCACCAGCGCTGCTGCAGTCCTCTGAGGCGGGATGTTGTGGCAGCCGATGGTAGTACTACTCCCCACAGGCGGAGCAGGGCCTCAGGGCGGAGGAAACAGGAGGATGAGGGGAGTCGTAGTAGGTGCAATGGTGCGGTGTGGTGTCCCGCTGCAATAATGGACCAGAGGCAATGGATGTAGTCTTCCAAGCTTTACTCATGTTGTTAGAGGTCAGCTGCAAGGCTTCTCCTTGCTCCTCATGGCGTGCTGTGGCCACCAGAGAAGGGGATTCGGCACACCCGGGTAGTTCAGGTGCGTCTATCAGGACCTCCAGCACCAGCGTATTCCTAGAAATCTCCCCCTTGGGCCTCTCCTGTCCGTGTGCGGTGCGTGTTGCAAGGCTGGGTCTCCCTCTGGCTATACACAGAACAAGGGCACAGGTGGCGACTCCGCCCTGTCTGTTACCCGGTGGGAGCCACTTAGCCTCCGGGCTTTTCCGACTGAGACGTAAGTAACAAAGTCAGATATCGGGGGCCGGTACCCCTCTTGCAGCAGGAGTCCCTCTGACTAGGCCAGAATGGAGAGTACAGGTGGCGTATGCCGATCCGTCCGTATTCCCTGGGATCCTTTTGCCTGTGGAGCTCTCCTCCTCAGCTCCCCTCCAGGCCTTCTTAAGCAGGGACCTTGACCGGGTACAGACCTCCGTTAACTCTATCCTGCTCCTCGTCTCAAGGCCAGAGCACGAGGACCGTGCATCTCCAGCACGCTGCAGGCTCCTACACAAGCCCACTGCCAGCTGTGAAGACCACAATCAAACAACCTTGAACTTAAGATGGCTGGCTATTAAATATGTATGTACAAGTGTAACCTAAAAGTGCGTCCTCCACCCTCACCCACTACATGGTTCCCCCTATCTTTTTTTCCCCCATCTCCATTATCCTGCTGGGGCAGCACCCTAGTGCATACTAGCCCCCCATAGGACAGGAGTGTGTAGTGTTGAGTGATGAGGTGGGGTCCTGACAGGTGCTCCATCCTAACCTGGGAGAGGAGATACCACACCTCTTTCACAAGATGCAGTACCCCCCTGTGGCGACCGAACCCTCAGGGGCGCCACACCCTCTTCCTCCGTTTTTTGCAATCGCTCCACCAGCACTAGATAGTTTATTTTTGACAAAATACAATTGTTGCATTTCTCCCATTGAACTCATAGATGAATCTGAGTAATCATCAGAGGTGGCAGCAAAAGAATTATCAGTAACATCATCATGGTCCTTAAAACTCCCTCTTCCAGATCTCTGAAAGCGTTTGTGGGAGCGTTTTTTTTAAGATGGATGGTAATTGTTTATTCCAACTATAAATCTTGTTCTGCGCATAGTCCTCACTGTCCCTTTTGAACTTGGATCTTTTTATATCCATAATGGTGTTCTCCAACTTGGCCAAATTAGATTTCAGTTTCTCATTACAAATATTAAATTCTTTTAGTTGCACATATTTCCCCAAAGACGATTGTATATTTTTAATATCCAATTTAATTTAAGTCAGTTCCAGTTCCTCATGTTTGATTATGAGGTGCATAAGATTCAGTGAACATTGACTAAGAATCGCATTCTGATCTTCTTGAAAACCGTCATTGTATATAGTGGTGGCGACTTTTTTTTAAACGCAGACCTCTGGGGATCATTTCCTTTTTTATATATGTGTCCAAGGTTGTGAGATCCCACCAAACTTTAAGTTCTCTGGTCATTTTGTTTTCCATCTGGAACATGAGATCTTTAAATTCATCCGGTTCTGTTGTCACCACTGACGGTTTATTATCAAAAATAGATGCTAGTTTGTTCAGTCTAGCCGAACAATCCTCTGTGTCACTGAAATTCATTATGTCAAATTGAGGGGATGTGAAAATCCACAGGGACTCCCGGTTCAGAAGTGTGCACTTGCAGTCACACAAGCCAATGGCCTGGTAACAGGGGCCAAGCAGAGCCGGGTAAGTGGTAATACAAGTGGGCAGTGGAAAGAGTTGAGGTTTTGGTAATCATGGTGTAACAGATCGGGCAGACTGACTGGGCAGGAGAGAATTTCATGTTTTCTTGATTATAGCATCATGCGGAGAATTCCTGCTCCTTAATATTAAAAGGGGTTGTCCGGGACTTTTTTTTTTTTTTACCATGGACCTAAGAACTAACAGGCAAGTATTTGCTAACTATGTGCCTGTTGTGCCAGGCGCCGATATCTGCTGGTTCAGAGTGGTCACGGAGCGCTCCTGACAGTGATTTTTCAGCTCCCGCTCTGATCTGTTGATGGGGTGTGACTGCCGGTGTCATGCTGATTGACAGCTGGCTCCCTGCTGCCTAACTGCAGGGAGCCGTCTGTCAATCAGCATAAAGTTGGCAGTCACGCCTCTTTGACAGAGCAGTCAGGAAAAGGAAGAGCTGTTCTGTTGACGTGAAGCAGCAGAATCGCTGTTAGGAGCGGTCCAGGAGCAATCTGAGCCACCACAGGGTAGAACAAGCACGTAATAAGCAATTACCTGCCTGATAGTTCTTAGGCCCATTGCATTTTTCTATCTCACCCTGTAGGAGTCACCTTCTCCTCAATCAAAAAGAGAAGGTGCATATCCACCGACATTGTGATGTGCCAGCTTCCAGATCCAATTGCAGATAAAATTATGATTTTATTGTTAATCCATTAAAAAGATATACACATTGCAAAAATAAAATAAATAAAGGTGGAGACCTCTGTGAAACCTACACGTTTCGAACGCCAAACGTTCTTCGTCCTGCTATAGAAATACATGTAGAGAGTTACAATTTACATGCTCGACCGCCCCATCATATGGGCGTGTTAATCGTTCCTCACGCCCAATTTTCTAAGTAAAGAAATGATAGGGTGTGGGAATAACAGAATAAAAACAAGTGATCTAATCTTGAAAAGTAGGCAGTGTGTATAAAAAATACACAAAGATGATACAAACAATATGATATATACATTAACATAAAATCAAAAAGATAATAAAAGAAAAGTGCTAAACCTGTGTCAGAGAAATAGCTCAGAGCTTAGCGCAAGGAAGCACTCCTTAGAAGAACTCCTTAGGAAAACAGATACAACTACAGCAAGCTGTACCTTCCAGGACTGACCAATGACCAAAATCCAAGCTCTGATTTAATAAGATCACGGTTACACCCACATACCTTCTATTGGTGAGCTCATATGAGGACTTATCATAGGTGTGCTAGATCTTTTAGAAGTTTATGAGATCCCCAACTTTCAGGATATCTTCGCCCATGGAGGTCTCGTGCGGGAAATATCATGGTCATGTTTTCTATCATGATTTTACCTTTCTATAGAGATGAAACATGGCATGGATAGCATTATCCATCTAAACGATATTAAGTTGGGGGTGTTCGGCTGGCCTTACAATGATGTGAGTGAATGCGTTATGATCGTCCCTTTGCTACGATGTCGAAAATACATCTCCCATGAATATTGGATCGATGCAAACCCCAATATTCATCACTGACCACAGTCTTCAGAGTGTCTGAGACAAGTCCTTTGAAAAGAGGAAGCCCTTGCTTCGGAAATGTACTTATCCGCCTCTGAGTATGCAAATTCTAGACTTGTTGGCTGGTTCTCATCAGATTCTTTGTTGAATTTACCTGACCACGGCAGGAGGCCCTACGTCAATAGAGGTTGAAGTGTCAGCTCTTTCTCACTTTTCTAGTTATAATCCTATATGTTCAATGTGAGGGTGATATGTCCCCTCTCCAGAGATGTCTTTTTGGATTTTACAATTTTTCTTTACGACAGGGTGTAAAATTACCCTCCCCAACCCCAACCAGGATCAAACTAGGGTGTCTGGGGCCCCAATAGGAATTGATTCTAGGGGCCCACACTACAGCTGTATATGAAAACCTGTTAGCCATTATCTCGATTATAGTGGAGCGTCGGCTGTAAAATACAGGAGGCTCCTGCACCTCTTACTGTACGATACCATAACTGGGATGTACAATTACGGTAATTTGCAGTAAAGGACTTTGTTGGTGAAAACAAGTTATGACCATAGGATCCACAGGAGAGGTGATAACTCCATAGGATCCACAGGAGAGGTGATAAATCCATAGGATCCACAGGAGAGGTGATATCTTATTGGTCAGTGATTGATTGGTCTGACCATTTGGGACTGTACCGATTGGAAGAATGGGGAATTTTTATCCCTGACAGGGCACTTTTATTCCTATTGTAAAATGGAGCGGCAGATCGGGTGTGTCATCTTCTTTGCCAGAAAAAGCCAAGTGCAGTGCTCATATAAAATACATATAATACAGACTGTCTTTGATGTGAGCTCAGGAGCAGATGATGGGAGTGTTACAGATTCCCCTTTAAAAAGGACCTTTTGCTGACAGCCTCTTCACATGTAAGCTCTGTGCTTTGCTCCTGCTCTGCATCCTTTCATTTCCACCTATTAGCAGTGAAATATTGATTCCTTCACACCAAAGGCTGGGGGAAAGTACACAGAGAAGCTTAAAGTGCACTCAGACATGACCAGAAGCAAGCATCAGAAGGAGCAGAGTCCAGATAGTGGGCCTTCCAACCAGGGGTGGATTAAGAGTAGCAAGGGCCCCGGGCAGTTTAGAAGGCGCGGCCCCCCCCCCACCTGATTTATCACGTGACATGTCACATGATCCCCTGTGATAGATCATGTGATGGTTCATGGGAAATTAATTTGGCACAATATTAATTGTGCTGCCCCATCTGAGAGCAGCACAATATTGGGGCAGATACCCTGATTCCAGCGATGTGTCACTTTTTCAGCTGCTTGTTGTCATTTTGAGAAAATCACCGTTTTATCTGCTGCAGATCTAGCAGCTCTCTGAATGCTGCGCTCTGTATAGCCCCGCCCACACCACTGATTGGCAGCTTTCTGCCCATGCTCAGTGTACACAGAAATCTACTGATCAGTGATGGGGGTGGGGTCCTACAGAACTTACTAGTCAATTACCTTCTGACAAATCAATGATTTTATCAAAACAACACTAAGCAGCCCAGTAAGTGACACATTACTGGAATCAGTGCCTCTAACCCTACATTATGCTGCTCTCAGATTAGGTGGCAAAAACCTGATGACAGATTCCCTTTAAAGGAGCTGTAAACACAAAAAAGTTTGTATTAAAAAAATACAAGCCATTTGTTAAATTAACTTTTTTTCATTGTTAATTCACATTAGACTGTATCTTCAACCCTTTTGTCAGCAGGTCTTATTACAGACTCTGAATAGGGCAGCTCTCTCCCTCTCCCTCAGCAGAAAGTCACAGCATGGTTAAAAAACGGGATCTTTTATGATTTTCTCATAATAAATAAAAAAGGACATGCAAGTCCTCCAAACTATTTTCCGTTTCTCTATAGGGGAGGTCCTAAATCTTTCTTGTTCTTTAGTTGATCACATGTCAAAAAGGCAAAGCATTTACTATGAACTCGCCTAAAAAAATATACACTTGGAGAGTAATATCATCATCTGCATGTAAATATTCCTTGACTCTAAGGGCTCGCTCACACTGTCGTATAACACGGCCGAATGCTATGTGATGTTTTATCGTATAGGACTTGGCCCTATGTTATACTATGGGACAGTGCAGATCTGCGATTATTAGCATGAGAAAATAATCTCATTTGATATTCGGATCATGTGCACCCATACAAGTCTACGGGTGCACGTAAAACATTGGACTGCACTCGGATGTCATCCAAGTGCAGTCCGATGAACACTCACAGAGACTATGGAGAAGATGGAGAAATTAAGTTCTCCATCTTCTCCATATCTGTGCTGCGAGAGAATCGGATCACACTCAGTTGAAGCTCTGACAGAGTTTGAGCCCATTGTCATTAGCATAATTGGCCCTATTCTCTTGCATGAGAGAATATATGGCTTAGTGAGTGGACCCTAAAACTGAATAGTAGTGACGGACAGGCACCTCACAAGCGGGATCCATGTAGCTCTCAGATGTCATGTAGGTAGGGCTTCATTCCATGGGGTAGGGCTTAATTTCAAGGTATATAAAAAAATGGACTTCAAATAAAAATTAAATGAACACAAAAAGCACTAATTGAATTATTTTTTTCGTATTTATGTTTGCAGCCCCTTTAAAAACCCTTTGAGGACCAAGGCACATATATGTCCCATAGTTTTAAACTGGAAAAAAATTTAATTGAATAAAATTTAAGGTCCTCCAAGGTTTAAGTAGGTCATAAATTCATATGAATACTTGCTCATACAATTGCACATGCCAAAAGATGAAGAAGAACAGAATCAAAAATATGACATTAAGGGGAGCACTTACAGGTATTCAAGGTGAAAGAGACCAGCAAAGGCATCGTCTCGAATGACAGTAAATGAGTTAGAATTCAGCAAGCTGAAAATGAAGACAGCAGGTTAGAAGCGAACCAGACTTTATGGTGCTCAGAATTAGTCAAGCAGAATTTATTGACTGCTCTTGCAAAGCACTGAGACTCCCACTGTGTATAGATGGCGCCGTGCGGCCTCCCGCTGTGTATAGATGGCGCCGTGCGGCCTCCCGCTGTGTATAGATGGCGCCGTGCGGCCTCCCGCTGTGTATAGATGGCACCGTATAGATGGCTACGTGCGGCCTCCTGCTGAGTATACGTGTATAGATGGCTACGTGCGGCCTCCTGCTGAGTATACGTGTATAGATGGCGCCGTGCGGCCTTCCGCTGTGTATAGATGGCGCCGTGCGGCCTCCCGCTGTGTATAGATGGCGCCGTGCGGCCTCCCGCTGTGTATAGATGGCGCCGTGCGGCCTCCCGCTGTGTATAGATGGCGCCGTATAGATGGCTACGTGCGGCCTCCTGCTGAGTATACGTGTATAGATGGCTACGTGCGGCCTCCTGCTGAGTATAGATGCCGCACGGCGCTCCCCCCAGAGACAGCAGGAGGCCGCACAGTGCCATCTATACTCAGCGGGAGACCGCACGTAGCCATCTATACACAGCAGGAGGCCACACGGCGACATCTATGCTCAGCGGGGGGCCGCACGTAGCCATCTATACACAGCGGGGGGCGCACGTAGCCATCTATACACAGCGGGGGGCCGCACGGCGCCATCTATACACAGCGGGGGGCCGCACGTAGCCATCTATACACAGCGGGGGGCCGCACGTAGCCATCCATACACAGCGGGAGGCCGCACGGCGCCCCCCCCAGAGACATCAGGAGGCCGCACGGCGCCAACTATACTCAGCAGGAGGCCGCATGCAGTCATACACACACACAAACATATACAGACACGCATAAACACATTTGAAACACAAAAATACATACAGACAGACATCACACAATGACATCTGCCCACACACACACACACAAACAGACAGACATCACACACACACACACCTGCCCACACACACACACCTGCCCACACGCACATCTGTGTGTGTGTATGTAAAGTGTGTGTGTGTGTGTGTATAATGTGTGTGTGTGTGTATAATGTGTGTGTATGTACAGTACAGACCAAAAGTTTGGACACACCTTCTCATTTAAAGATTTTTCTGTATTTTCATGACTTTGAAAATTGTACATTCTCACTTAAGGCATCAAAACTATGAATTAACACATGTGGAATTATATACTTAACAAAAAAGTGTGAAACAACTGAAAATATGTCTTATATTCTAGGTTCTTCAAAGTAGCCACCTTTTGCTTTGATGACTGCTTTGCACACTCTTGGCATTCTCTTGATGAGCTTCAAGAGGTAGTCACCGGAAATGGTCTTCCAACAATCTTGAAGGAGTTCCCAGAGATGCTTAGCCCTTGTTGGCCCTTTTGCCTTCACTCTGCGGTCCAGCTCACCCCAAACCATCTCGATTGGGTTAAGGTCTGGTGACTGTGGAGGCCCGGTCATCTGGCGTAGCACCCCATCACTCTCTCTCTTGGTCAAATAGCCCTTACACAGCCTGGAGGTATGTTTGGGGTCACTGTCCTGTTGAAAAATAAATGATGGTCCAACTAAACGCAAACCGGATGGAATAGCATGCCGCTGCAAGATGCTGTGGTAGCTATGCTGGTTCAGTAGGCCTTCAATTTTGAATAAATCCCCAACAGTGTCACCAGCAAAGCACCCCCACAACATCACACCTCCTCCTCCATGCTTCACGGGGGGAACCAGGCATGTAGAGTCCATCCGTTCACCTTTTCTGCGTCACACAAAGACACGGTGGTTGGAACCAAAGACCTCAAATTTGGACTCATCAGACCAAAGCACAGATTTCCACTGGTCTAATGTCCATTCCTTGTGTTCTTTAGCCCAAACAAGTCTCTTCTGCTTGTTGCCTGTCCTTAGCAGTGGTTTCCCATCAGTTAATTTTACCATGAAGGCCTGCTGCACAAAGTCTCCTCTTAACAGTTGTTGTAGAGATGTGTCTGCTGCTAGAACTCTGTGTGGCATTGACCTGGTCTCTAATCTGAGCTGCTGTTAACCTGCGATTTCTGAGGCTGGTGACTCGGATAAACTTATCCTCTGAAGCAGAGGTGAATCTTGGTCTTCCTTTCCTGGGGCGGTCCTCATGTGAGCCAGTTTCTTTGTAACGCTTGATGGTTTTTGCAACTGCACTTGGGGATACATTCAAAGTTTGCCCAATTTTTCGGACTGACTGACCTTCATTTCTTAAAGTAATGATGGCCACTCGTTTTTCTTTACTTAGCTGCTTTTTTCTTGCCATAATACAAATTCTAACAGTCTGTTCAGTAGGACTATCAGCTGTGTATCCACCAGACTTCTGCACAACACAACTGATGGTCCCAACCCCATTTATAAGGCAAGAAATCCCACTTATTAAACCTGACAGGGCACACCTGTGAAGTGAAAACCATTTCCGGTGACTACCTCTTGAAGCTCATCAAGAGAATGCCAAGAGTGTGCAAAGCAGTCATCAAAGCAAAAGGTGGCTTCTTTGAAGAACCTAGAATATAAGACATATTTTCTGTTGTTTCACACTTTTTTGTTAAGTATATAATTCCACATGTGTTAATTCATAGTTTTGATGCCTTCAGTTTGAATGTACAATTTTCATAGTCATGAAAATACAGAAAAATCTTTAAATGAGAAGGTGTGTCCAAACTTTTGGTCTATACTGTATATGTATAGTGTGTGTATGTATAGTGTGTATAATGTGTGTGTATGTATGTGTGTGTGTGTGTATGTGTGTGTGTGTGTGTGTGTATTTTTTTAAGTTAAAAACAAGTAAAATGCATGTGGCATCAATATCAAGACTCCAGATATAAGGGCCTATTCACACTGAATTTTGCAATGCATTCATCTCCTCTTTCCAGGCTTCTATCTAAATCCCTGAAAAATGGCATTCAGATGGGCCTCGACATAGCCATTGATTTGAACAAAGGCAAACCGAGGCTAAAGTCTGAATCTTTAGGCTCCATTTGCTCTGCTTTCAGATGTCTCATTTCAGACAGCACAATCCTAAATTTCAGGGATTCAGTTGTAAGCCTTGTGTAAAGACCTGAATGCAGCGCTGAATGTAGTGTGAATAGGTCCTTAC
Organism: Phyllobates terribilis; assembly: GCF_046119375.1. NCBI lineage: Eukaryota > Metazoa > Chordata > Amphibia > Anura > Dendrobatidae > Phyllobates > Phyllobates terribilis. Next base: position 5,944,228 of record NW_027362858.1, read on the forward strand.
ATCCTACACCACCTCAGGGGATTGTTGTTATAGAGTATTGCCCCTGGGTGGCCGCAGTTATGACCACCACCAGGGCTCGCGGTCACCCACCCTAGCTTTGGTATTCTGGGGAGCTGGTATAATGAATATCTGAGAAGAGCCCTAGAGAAGCAAGAACATTGGACAACCAAGAGGTGGTGGCCTCAAGTCAGGTGTAGTGTTCAACAGGGCAAGACTTTCTAACCTGCCCACACACACACACACACATATATATATATACACACACCTGCCCACACACACACACCTGCCCAAAAACACACACACACACATATACACGCACACACACACCTGCCCACACAGACACCTGCCCACAAACACACACACACACCTGCCCACAAACACACACACACACCTGCCCACAAACACACACACACACCTGCCCACACACACACACACACACACACCTGCCCACACACACACACACACTCACCATCCCCCGGCTCCATTCCTCCTGCCTGCTCTGTCTCTTTTCCGGTGCAGCACTGCAGGCCGGGGCGCACTGCGTGACGTCACAGCTAGGAGACACAGCCGCGCACAGGGCCGTGTCTCCAAGCAGTGACGCGGCCGGGCCAGCACAGGGAAGTTAACTGCTGCAGTGCTGGCCCGGCCGATGAAGAAGTAGCGGCGGCCGCTGCTGGGGGAGCGGTCCGGGCCCCCCCCCTCCCGCCACTGCTACCGCTATGTGCCGCGGCAGCCCGCACATATAATGAGGGCAATCCGGCATTAGACACCCCGCCTGGAGCCGCGGGCCCCCTGCCGGCTCGAGGCCCCGGGCGGTCGCCCGGATTGCCCTCATTATAATCCGCCTATGCTTCCAACATGGCGCCTCCTCCCCCACACCAGCCAGAGTGAGAGATGCTGAGGCTGCTGCAGCAAAGCTGGGGAGATTTGCCAGACTGACCTTAGATTCTGACCCTTCAGATGATTTGCAACCTGATCAGGTATGCTCACAGAGGAAGAGAGATACAGAGACTGTGCAGGGGAGGCAATGTGGCACCACTCTCACAGCAACAGTTAAACAGAGAAGTGAAGGAAATGCAGAGCACTAACAACACCTATGGAGAAGTCAATGATTCTGGGCAAGAGCCTACACGACAAGATGTTTTCTCTGCTGGAAAATCCTGTAGCTTTTCATTAGAAATTCTCAACAAACACATGGGAGGGCTTAGAGAGGACATTAATTTCATCAGACAAAACATGAAGAAAATAAACAGCCGAGTCAATGAGTTGGAGGAAAGAGTGAGTTCTGTTGCGGACCAAATGCCTACTATACATAAATATCTCAGGAGAGGTCTTCAAAATATCAATGCCCTTCTCAAGAAGGTTGATGACCTAGAGAATAGGCATCGGCGAAATAACATACGTTTAGTCGGGGTTCATGAAAAAGCGGAGGGTCGTAATTCAGTTGATTTTTTTTTAATCCTGGCTGACTACAGTGTTCGGCAAAGACACTCTCTCTCAATTTTTTGCAATTGAAAGAGCTCACAGAGTTCCTACACGTCCTTTGCCATCGGGTGCTCCACCAAGACCTGTACTCATCAAATTACAAAATTTTAAAGAGAGACCTTATCCTACGAAAGGCCAGGGACCACTCTTCACTTACCCTTGATGGAAGGAAAATATCTATTTATCCTGACTTTTCAACAGAAGTTCAGAAGAAGAGGGTCAAGTTCTGGGATAGAAAAAGGAGGCACTGTGAAAAGCAAATTTCCTATTCTATAATCTACCCTGCTCGGCTCAGGGTGGAGTTCATATGTTTGACTCCCTTCCAGATGCTTTATCATGAATGGATGCCAATAAGAGATCTCTGCGAAATGGAGCTGGATGAGAGACTTCTCCTTGAGGCAGTTTTCTCCAAGCACTTTTCATATACCATTATGAAAAAATGCCTATCCCTGAATCTATTCCGTTATTCTATTATGAGCGGGAAATGTTGAGCTATGATGAGTTATGTACCTGCCTTATTGTACATACAAAGCATTCTTATTTTGTGAGTGGAGCATCTGTGGAGAAAATCTCTTTTGACAGAATACTTCATCCACTATACATTTACTTTCAATTATTTGGGTATTTTTCTTGTTTTTGGTTTCTCTTCATCCACTATAAGTTCATGCTCAAAACTTATAATTCTGCTCTCCATCCGGCTAAACAAGTCTACTTTACCACTCTCATCACATCTCTAGCCAACAATCCTAAACAACTCTTTGATACCTTCCACTCCCTTCTGAGCTCTAAAGTACAGACCCCCGTCACCAACCTAAGCGCTGACGATCTGGCCACTTATTTCCTACAAAAAATCAATCATATCTGTCAAGACATTTTTACACAATCCCCTCAGAGTCTGGATTCCCTTCCCTCCCGCACCTCAAGTTCACTTTCCATCTTCGAGCTGGTCACAGAAGAAGAAGTGACCAGACTCCTCACTTCTTCCCGCCCTACAACCTGCAACAGTGACCCTATTCCCTCACAGCTCATTCAGTTCCTTTCCCCAGCTGTCACTGTGGAGGTTTCACCAATTTAAGATACACTAGGTAACTGCTCTCCTCCTAATTAAAGATGTCCGAGTGAATGCAAATCAACCAAATTTGCTAATATGGTTGAAAAACTTCACTCAGAGACTAAACCACGCAAAATGACATACTTTATTATGTAGACATGGGGTTATATAGTATTCTACTTCTAGGTGGGATTAGTAAAATTCATTGCTCCTTCTGATAACTTGGCACACTGCAATTTGCTCATCCATGTATCTCCTGGCCTCAGTAACACCTTAGGAATTCTGATGGGAGGGGTGAAGTCGTCTCTCAGCGCCATCTTTGCCAACTCGACATGAATCTCTCTGTTATCAGCCATGCACATATGTAGCACCCTGAGGATTCGGCTGCTACAGGGGTATTGCACCTCAACCCAGAGGTGTGATATTCCACTCCCGGGTAAGGATGGAGTGTGGAACTGAGCTCAGTTAGCTGCATGCACTACACACATCCCATTTCCGGAGGGCAGACCAACGGTACTCCCACTTAGAAATGTGCAGGTACGACCGAGTCTGTTCCTGGCTGGAGTGGGAGGGGGGTGGAGCATCCCAGTAGTGTAGGGGCAGATAGGGGGAGCAGCCTGGGTAAAGCTAGGAGCTCATTGGGTGCTGGTCACCTGAGCTCACACATAGAGGGAGTATAAAAGGTGGGAACCATCTAAGATCAGGGTCAGACAGGCAGACAGCAACCAGTCAGCCTGTTGTAGTGAAGACTTTGCAGAGCAGTGGAAGAAAGCAGAGGAGCAGAGCAGCCCCAGGCCCAGAGTGAGAGAGGAGAGAACGAAAGACCCAGAGGGGGAGAAAGAAGGAACTCTGAGAGCCCAAATACAACCACAGGGTGAAGAGTTGGCAACAGGGTACCGGATCCCAAACTGGTGGGGGCTACAGCATACCTCAGCCAGAGACCGGAGGCCGTGGGCAGCATCTGCCACGGCCACCCACCATATCCACCCGGAAGACAGACCACGCGAAGGGTCAGGGAACCCAGAGTCAAGGGTTTTACCAACAGAAGGCCCGAGGGAGCCGGACTTAGGTGGATCCCTGGTGGGGAAGGCCAGAGACGAGGACAGGACAGAACGGGAGCTCAGAACCACGCTCCAGAACTACTTGGGGGTTGGCCGAGTCCAGGACCTGGTGGACGCAGCACGGCTCGGGTGGTCACTCAAGGCCGGAGTGACCGGAACATCTGCAGTAAGTAAAAACCCTGAACTGCACAACCCGACTCTGTCTCTGATTACCATCCTCCCTGCACCTCCACAACCACCATCCTCTGCACCTGACCCCCTGAGGCTATACCCCTCCCGTTGGGGGTTATACTACCTAAGCTGCACCAACACCATCAGCCTCAGCGGACCCTGCTGCAGCGGCGGCCGTAGTGACCGCAATTTAACGGGTGGCGTAGTCGACATAAAGAACTTTAGTAACATCAGTAAGGACTGCCACACACTGAGCTTGACACCCTGGGCACGGACCGGGTCACAGCCACTCGGAGACTACAACCCCCATCTGATCCGGCTCCGGGTATTCCCCTAAAGAATATGGCCCAGGGGGTGCGTCACATACATACGTCATTCCCAGGAAATCATTTAGTTGTTCATGTCTACAATAAGGCTGTGTGCCCACAATGCGTTTTTAAGCGTTTCCGCAGCGGCAATTCCGCTGAAGAAACGCTTAAAAAACGCTTGGTAGAAAGCCAGCCATGTTCCCCAATGATAATCCGCATGTGCTGTGCACATGCTGCAGAAATTTCCGCTGCGTCTTATCATTGCGGAAAAAAACGCAGCACGATCAATTATTTTGCGGAAGCGCTGCGTTTTCGCCGCCATTGACTTGCATTGGAACGCATGGAATCCGCATCACTGGATCTGTACATGCGCATTCCATGCGTTTCAATGTGCGGATGGTACCCGGGTCTGGAGAAGAGGAGACTCTCCTCCGGACCCAGGTACCATAGTACCTGTAAAAAAAGAATAAAATAAAAAATAAATATTATACTTACCTTCTGATGGCCCCCGGTGTGCTTGTCTTGTCTTGCTGGCAGATCGCGGTGGACTCAAGAACCTGCGCTGATGTCATTTAGTCATGTGACGGCAGGTCCTTCAGTGTACCGCCAGCTGCCGGCAAGCTGAGACGCATCAGAAGGTAAGTATGACATTTATTTTTTATTTTTTAACATTCTTTCGGACACACTATATAAATCCATGCCGTTTGCATGGATTTATATAGTGTGACCAAGTTGTCAAGCACTTTCCAAGTGATGTTAAAATCGCTTGGAAAGCGCTTTTCAATGCGCATGCGTTAATGCATGTGAAGAAAGCTTCACATCCGCTTGTCCCTGGCAGGAAAAACGCATGTAAAATCCGCATGTACAATCCACATGTAAAATCCGCATGTACAATCCGCATACATTTTTTCTGCCAGGGAGATGCAGAAACGCTCAGGAAAAATCCGGAGCATTTCTGCATCGTGGGCACATAGCCTGAGAACAGAAACTGTTATATATCATTAACTATTAACATAATCAATGTGCATATACACATTTGCATACATACATACACATAGATTATTCCATCATCTCTATATTAATTCACACTGATTAGGTAATCTATTAAAATAAACTAATTGATTTTCTATAATATATATATTTTACCTTGACATCACTACCCACCTAACTAAAATATTTGACCTCTCTCTTTCTTCAGGTATCTTTCCCTCCTCACTTAAACATGCCATCATAACCCTTTTACTGAAAAAGCCATCCCTGGACCAGAACTGCACTGCTAACTACAGACCGGTCTCTAATCTTCCCTTCATCTCTAAACTCCAGGAACGCCTGGTCCATTCCCGCCTAATCCGCTATCTCTCAGATAACTCTCTTCTCGACCCTTTACAATCCGGTTTCTGCTCCTCACACTCTACTGAAACTGCCCTCACTAAAGTCTCTAATGATCTACTAACAGCTAAATCTAATGGTCACTACTCCCTGCTGTTTCTCCTGGATCTCTCTGCCGCTTTTGACACTGTAGATCATCAGCTCCTCCTCACTATGCTCCGCTGTATAGGCCTCAGGAACACCGCTACCTCCTGGTTCTTCTCCTACCTCTGACCGCTCCTTCACGGTATGTTTTGCCGGCTCTTCTTCCTCTAATCTTCCTCTTACTATTGGGGTTCCTCAAGGATCAGTCCTAGGTCCCCTCCTCTTCTCCTTGTATACTGCTCCTATTGGACAAACCATCAGCAGATTTGATTTCTAGTACCATCTCAATGCTGATGGCACCCAACTATACACCTCTTCACCTGTCATCACCCCCACTCTAATACAAAATACCAGTGATTGTCTGTCTGCTGTCTCTAACATCATGTCTTCCCTCTATCTGAAACTGAATCTCTCCAAAACTGAACTCCTTGTTTTTTCTCTCTCTACTAACCTACCTATACCTGACTTTTCAATTTTCTTGGGTTGCGCCACCATAACCCCCAAGCAGCAAGCTCGATGTCTTGGAATTATATTTGACACACAACTTTCCTTTATCCCCCATATACAATCATGTAATGCAAGTGCAGGAATGCAACGCACAGAGACACAAGGCAAGAACAGTCTGAGATGAAAATAAACAATTTTATGCAACAGGTATTCTGAACAAGGGATTAGTAACAAGAGTAATGAACAGTAATTCAATATATCACCAAAAGGCAAAATCTCTCAAAATAAGACGCAGTCTCTCAAAGTAAGGTGAAGCCTCTCAAAGTAAGGTGAAGTCTCTTAAGTAAGGTGAAGTCTCTTAAGTAAGGTGCAGTCTCTTTAGTACGGTGAAGCCTCTCAAAGTAAGGTGCAGTCTCTTTAGTACGGTGAAGTCTCTTAAGTAGGGTGATGCCCTCAGTCATGGGAGACACCACGTAAGTTCTTTAACTGTACATTTGGCCCTAGCGGGGGTCACCGGTTATTCCCGCTAGGCCGTGAGTCTCTTCCGCATAAATTCAATTAGATCACGTTGTGCTCCTTTAGTCCCAACCGTTCACCTCCCAACAGTGAACAGTGGAAGTGATGGCCCTGTTCACGTATGCAGCTCCTCCGCTTCCGCTGGCGTGACTTTCCTGGGGCAACCGTCTCTCAACTCATCTCTGCTTGGCTGTTGGAGGCAGTCTTTCGAGCCTTGGATAGGGGGGTCCAGGCCTCGTCTGTCGGCGGGCGACGTCGGGTTCCGCAAACTCACTCAGCACCGCAATCAGGTTCCTAGTCTCCTCAGCAGGCACAGCACTCAGGTAACATCCGCGAGATATCCGGAGCTCTTTTACCGGTGCCCGGCTGTGGCACCTCACAGGCCTCTGGCTTAGGCCTGTCACGCGGGGTTTCTCTGGATGCAGGGAACACGTCTGCTCCTTTCTGCTGCTTGGCGCCAAAGACCCCTCAGGTTTGGCGCGCTGGCCTCTTATTTTCCGGAACTCCTTCCTGGAAGTCACCTGATCAGGTCCAGCGTCTGAACTTGCTCTCCCTGCAACTTCCCTTGCATATCTTGGTTCCGCTTGACTGCGTCTGGCCAGTAGATGGCAGTCTCTTTCCATCCTTGAAACATCATGTAGAAGTTCTTTTACAAGCTCTCTTGACTGGGCTACAATCACTCACTCACTCATGTCACCTGCACCTTAAAAACATCTCCAGAACCCCACATTTTCTCACCTTTGATACTGCAAAAACTCTTACTGTCGCTCTTATTCACTCTCGTCTGGATTACTGCAACTCTCTTCTAATCGGTCTCCCTCTAAACAAACTCTCTCCTCTCCAATCCATTCTGAATGCAGCAGCCAGGGTCGTATTTCTATCAGGCCGCTTCACCAACGCCTCTAACCAGTGCCAGTCATTGCACTGGTTACCCATTCACCACAGAATACAATACAAACTCATCTCTCTCACCCATAAAGCCCTCCACAGTTCTGCACCACCCTATATCTCATACCTCATTTCTGTCTATCACCCCTCCCGTGCCCTCCGTTCTGCAACTGATCTAAAACTAACATCCTCCTAAATCCCAACCTCGCAGGGGGAGGGGATTTTACCACCTACCTCCACCATTTCTGGGATAAATTCCATACTGGAAATATTTTTCAAAATGCACAATATACATCTCTACATTATCTGCTAGAGGAGGTAGGCATAGTGGACCTATGGAGAATACGGCACCCTGATGTCAGACAATATTCCTGTTACTTCGCCTCCCATCATTCTTTGTCAAGAATAGACCAAGCTATTGGCTTTGAATCAATCATACCCTATATTAAATCGGTGAGGTATCTGCCAAGGAGTGTCTCTGACCACTCGCCTATACAGGTACAACTGCAGATGGGTGCTGTGAGGTCTCCGGGGAATATACATGGCACATCAATCCTTTTTGGCTGCAACTAATTGGTCCTACTCTTAGCTCTAGAATCTTAGAATATTTTCGTTTTAATGATGGGTCGTCATCTACGAGATTTATATGGGATGCTATGAAAGCATATGTACGGGGAATATGCATAGGGGAGATCAATAAGATAAAATCCAAAATAAAGGAGTTAACCCAAAAATTGCAACAGAATGTTTGCGAAAAGGAGGCACAAGTAGAATGAAATGGGAAAATACACAGAAAATATTGCCTGATCATTTACTATCATTAGCTTCTCAGAAACAACTGTTTGTTAAGCAAAGATACTTTATAAAGCAAGGCTCTCAAACTCGGCTGGGTAGATGGTCCGCATTCTTTGCATGACAAAATGACATTTTTAGTGATATCATTTTTTTTTCTATACACCTTTTGAATTTGTCCTCATCTTGTATTAACCCCTTTATAGCCCATGACGTACTAATACACGTCTGTGCCCTGGGCTTTAAGAGCCTGACCCTTATTAGTACGTCATGGCGATCGTGCGCGCACACAGGCTGTGCGGGCGCGATCGCCACCGGGTGTCAGCTGATTGTCACAGCTGACACCCGGTACTATGTGCAGGGAGCGGTCCCGCACCGCTCCCGGCACATTAACCCCCGCAATGCTGCGATCGAAGTCGAGCGCAGCATTGCGGTGGCAAGGGGAGGCTATCGCAATACTCACCTCCTCTTCCGGCCTCCAGCGCTGTCTGCCGCGGCTTCCCTGGTGTTGCCATGATGATCCGATGTCGTCATGACAAGATCCGGGTCACCAGACAGCAGGAAGATTGTTTGGTCATGCACAGTGCATGACCGAACAATCTTCTCACTGGGCAGCGCTGACTGCCTGCATGGCTCAGGGATGGTGCTCCATCCCTATACTATGCAGGCGATCAGAATAAAAAATGTGAAAGTCCCAGAGTGGGACAAGGTAAAAAAGTGTAAAACCTCTCAGAAAGTGAAAATTTTTTTTTAAAAAAATTGTAAAAATATTAAAAAAAAATAAAAAAAATAATCCACCAAAAATAATATAATGTACCGATCAATAAATATTATTATGAAAAAAAACAATAAAAGTACACATATTTGGTATCGCCGCGTCCGGAACGACCTGACCTATAAAACTTTCCCTCTAGTTAACCCCTTCATTGAACACCGTAAAAAAAAATAAAAAAAAGAAGCAAAAAACAATGCTTTATCATCATACTGCCAAACAAAAAATGGAATAACACGCGATCAAAAAGATGAATATAAATAAAAATGGTACCGCTGAAAACGTAATCTTGTCCCGCAAAAAACAAGCTGCCGTACAGCTCCATAATTAAAAAATTCAAAAAGTTATAGCTCTCAGAATAAAGCGATGCAAAAAAATATTTTTTTCTATAAAATGTCTTTTATTGTGTAAAAGTGCCAAAACATAGAAAAACGATATAAATATGGTACCGCTGTAAACGTACTGACCCGAAGAATAAAGCTACCTTATCAATTTTACCACACGCGGAGTAGAATAAAAAAAAAAAAAATATTCCTGAATTGTAGGTTTTTGTTTATTCTGCCTCCCAAAAGCTGGAATAGAAAGCGATCAAAATATGTCACGTGCCTGAAAATGGCACCAATAAAAACGTCAAGTTGTCCCGCAAAAAAAAATCCATCACATGACTGTCGGCCAAAATATGGAAAAATTATAGCTCTCAAAATATGGCGATGCAAAAACTAGATTTTACAAAATATGTGTCTTTTAGTGTGTGACAGCTGTCAATCATAAAAACCCGATATCATTCTGGTATCTCTGTAGTCGCACCGACCCGAAGAATGAGGTCGTCTAATCACTTATACCGCACGAGGAACGGCGTAAAAAATAAACACTAGGGCTGGGGTTAGGGTTAGGGTTGTGCTAATGTTAGGGTTGGGGTCAGGGTTGGGCTAGGGTAGGGTTAGGGTTGGGGTAAGGGTTGTTTTTTTTTTATAAAAAAAAAAAAAAAAGATGACGATATAGCAACTAGTGTTGAACACAAGTGCTCGCTACTTGAGTTTGCATCGGGTACTCGGGTATGCATTGAGTATCGCGGGTGCTCGAGTCTCCGCCCCATATGCTTCGCGGCCAAAATAACCTCGCCTGCCATGCTCGAGCGATCCCCTCATGTTTTTTTGGGGGTGTCTAATAACCGTGAAACATGCGGGAGGGGACTCGAGCATTTCACTTGAGCACCTGTGATACATGGTGCATACCTGAGTACCCGATGCAAACTCAAATGTCATCAAATTTTGTGTCGTACCTCTGGGTTCAAAATGTTCACTATACCCCTTGATAAAATCCTTGAGGGGTGTAGTTTCCAAAATGGGGTCTTTTGTGGGGGGTTTCAACTATTTAGGCACATCAGGGGCTCTTCAAACGCGACATGGCGTCCGCTATCAATTCCAGCCAATTTTGCGTTCAAAAAGTCACACAGTGCTCCTTCCCTTCTGAACTCAGCCGTGCGCCCAAACACTGTATTTTCCCGACATATGGGGTATTGGCGTACTCAGGAGAAATTGCACAAAAGTTTTTGGGGTCCATTTTCTCCTCTTACCCTTGTGAAAGTAAAAAAATTGGGGCTAAAACATCATTGTTGTGGAAAAAGTTTGATTTTTTTATATGTTCAAGGTGCTCACCACACATCTAGATAAGTTCCCTGAGGGGTGTAGTTTCCAAAATGTTGTCACTTGTGGGGGATTTCTACTGTTTAGGCACATCAGGGGCACATCCGCTAATTATTCAAGCAAATTTTACAATCAAAAAGTCAAATGGTGCTCCTTCCCTTCCGTACCCTGCCGCGCGCCCAAACAGTGGTTTGCCCCCACATATGGGGTATCTGCTAACTCAGGAGAAATTGCACAACAAACTGCATAGTGCAATTTCTTCTGTTACCCTTATGAAAATGCAAAAGTGGGGGCTGAAAAACATTTTTTGTGGGAAAAATGTGAAAATTTTATTTTTACAGCTTAATGTTATAAACTTCTGTGAAGCACCTGGTGGTTCAAGGTGCTCACCACACATCTAGATATGTTCCCTGAGGGGTCTAGTTTCCAAAATGGGGTCACTTGTGGGGGGTTTCAACTTTTTAGGCACATCAGGGGCTCCCCAAATGCAATATGGCGTCCGCTAATTATTCAAGCAAATTTTACATTTAAAAAGTCAAATGGTGCTCCTTCCCTTCCGTACCCTGCCGCGCGCCCAAACAGTGGTTTTCCCCAACATATGGGGTATCTGCTTACTCAGGAGAAATTGATCAACAAATTTTGGGGTCTATTTTTTCCTGTTACCCCTGCGAAAATAAAAAAAATTGGGTCTAAAGTAACATTTTTGTGAAAAAAGTTAAATGTTAATTTTTTTCTTCCACATTCCAAAAATTCCTGTGAAGCACCTGAAGGGTTAATAAAGTTCTTGAATGTGGTTTTGAGCACCTTGAGGGGTGCAGTTTTTAGAATGGTGTCACTTTTGGGTATTTTCTGTCATAAAGACCCCTCAAAGTGACTTTAAATATGATGTGGTACCTAAAAAAATGGTTTTCTAAATTTTGTTGGAAAAATGAGAAATCGCTGGTCAACTTTTAACCCTTATAGCTCCCCAGTAAAAAAAATTTTGGTTCCAAAATTGTGCTGATGTAAAGTAGACATGTGGGAAATGTTATTTATTAACTATTTTGTGTGACATATCTCTCTGATTTAAGGGCATAAAAATTCAAATTTTGAAAATTGCAAAATTTTCAAACTTTTTGCCAAATTTCCATTTTTTTCACAAATAAACGCAAGTGATATCGAAGAAATTTTACCACAATCATGAAGTACAATATGTCACGAAAAACAGTCTCAGAATCAGGGAGATCCATTGAAGTGTTCCAGAGTAATTACCTCAAAGTGACAGTGGTCAGAATTGTAAAAATTGGCCTGGTCATTAATGTGCAAACCACCTTGGGTTGTAAAGGGGTTAATGACTCATCCTGGTCCTCATCTTGTAGTAATGCCTCATCTAATGCCTCATCCTGGTCCTCATCTTGTAGTAATGTCTAATCCTGGTCCTCATCTTTTAGTAATGACCCATCCTGGTCCTCATCTTGTAGTAATGCACCATCCTGGTCCTCATCTTGTAGTAATGCCCCATCCTGGTCCTCAACTTGTAGTAATGCACCATCCTGGTCCCCATCTTGTCGTAATGTCCCCCATTCAGGTCCCCAACTTGTCGTAATGAACCCCATCCAGGTCCCCATCTTGTCGTAATGTCCCCCATCTAGGTCCCCATCTTGTTATAATGTCCCCATCTTGTAGGAATGTCCCCCATACAGGTCCTCACATTGTAGAAATGATCCTATCCAGGTCCCCACATTGTAGGAATGTTCCTATCCAGGTCCCCACATTGTAGATATTTCCCAACCCAGTTCCCCATATTGTAGATATGTCCCCATCCAGGTCCCCACATTGAAGATATGGCCCCATCCAGGTCCCCATATTGCAGGAATGTCCCCATTCAGGTCCCACATTGTAGGAATGTCCCCATCCAGGTCCCCATATTGTAGGAATGTCCCCATTCAGGTCCCACATTGTAGGAATGTCCCCATCCAGGTCCCACATTGTAGGAATGTTCCTATCCAGGTCCCCATATTGTAGGAATGTCCCCATTCAGATCCTACATTGTAGGAATGTCCCCATCCAGGTCCCACATTGTAGGAATGTTCCTATCCAGGTCCCCTTATTGTAGGAATGTCTCCATTCAGGTCCCACATTGTAGGAATGTCCCCATCCAGGTCCCACATTGTAGGAATGTTCCTATCCAGGTCCCCTTATTGTAGGAATGTTTCCATTCAGGTCCCACATTGTAGGAATGTCCCCATTCACGTCCCACATTGTAGGAATGTCCCCATCCAGGTCCCACATTGTAGGAATGTTCCTATCCAGGTCCCCTTATTGTAGGAATGTCTCCATTCAGGTCCCACATTGTAGGAATGTCCCCATTCAGGTCCCACATTGTAGGAATGTATCCATCCAGGTCCCACATTGTAGGAATGTTCCTATCCAGGTTCCCATATTGTAGGAATGTCCCCATTCAGGTCCCACATTGTAGGAATGTCCCCATTCAGGTCCCACATTGTAGGAATGTATCCATCCAGGTCCCACATTGTAGGAATGTTCCTATCCAGGTTCCCATATTGTAGGAATGTCCCCATCCAGGTCCCACATTGTAGGAATGTCCCCATCCAGGTCCCACATTGTAGGAATGTTCCTATCCAGGTCCTCATATTGTAGGAATGTCCCCATTCAGGTCCCTATATTGTAGGAATGTCCGCTGTTCCGTTCTTCACATACATATATAAGAAAAAAAAAAGTCTCTTCTCACCTGTCCTCCGTTCCCTCGGTGTCCTTTCTGCATATGCGGGCGCAGGCACCATAGACCCCTTGACGATCGTGGCCTGGTCCAGGAGCTCCCGGCAGCTGCGCTTTAGTTCAGTGTATTGCTGCGCAGAGACCAATGCCAGCCACCGGCCTATCAGAGGCCAGCAGCTGACATCTGCCCATGTTAGTGATGTCATGCACCGCTGCGCTGGGACGCGGATGTCCGCTGCTGGCCTCTGATAGGCCGGTGGCTGGCAATGGTATTGTATCATGCAGAGAGCCGGTCTCTGCGCAGCAATACACTGAACTAAAGTGCAGCTGTCGGCAGCTCCTGGACCGGGCCGCAATCGGGGTCTATGGTGCACACAGGCCGCATGAACCAGTCTGAAGGGCCACATGCGACCCGCGTGTTTGAGACCCCTGGTTTAGGATGAGTCTGTCTCTCATACTCTGCTGACCTCACCCCTCCTTGGATAAACCCCCTTTCCACTGCCCCCTTTACTTTTTCCCTGCCCCTCTTCAGGGACGCCTGGAGCTGGTGCTCACACACTATCATACAGGTCACCACTCAATAAAGGTAATATGAAGCAATTAAAGTAGTGAAAGAGGTTAAAACATAACCTTTAATGATTACGTAGGTAAAAAAGATATAAAACGTCACTAGGACCTAAAATCCAGTTAATGCCTGCCAATGGTAGTAAAACAAAGCTACCTATCATAAATATGTACTCGTTATAAACAGGAATTTATATGGCATGAACACCAAATGTATCCAACCTGTATATTTAACAAGACAGTGGCAAGAAAAATGATAGAGCTGTCAATAACACATCTCAATAAGCGTGCAACATATCCGACGACCAGTCCTCACACTGTACTCACACAGTGGGTCCTCACACTGTATGCAGGAGGCTGTGTGGGTCCTCACACTATATGCAGGAGGCTGTGTGGGGACTGATACTGTATATAGGAGGCTATGTGAGGGCTCATACTCATCTAGGAGGTTGTGTGAGGGCTCACATTGTATATAGGAGGCTATGTGGGGCTCACACTGTACAGTATATGGAAGGCTATGTGGGGCTGTAAAAAGGAGACTATGTGGTGGCTCCTGTTCAGCAGCCACAGAATATTCATCTGACCAGTGGACCACGGTTCTACAAATTGCTCGTCTCTATATACCAGTCATACTGTATATTCTCCTATATATATTGTACTGTATGTGGTATACTATGTATACTATGTGCACGGACATCAGATGAAGCACTCAAGATAATTAGTGACTGCTACATCATATACTATTATGTGGAGTTGAAGTTTACAATGATGATTTCATTGATCAAGTATGTTTGAAAACATATACAAAATAATAATTCATAGGTATCTATCTAGCAGACCTGGGCTTATGTGTGACCACCTTTACTCTGCTGATATGTTATTTTAGGAGTGTAGAAAACCACAGCGTACTACACAGGTGCGGACACAGACTGTAGTGGGCCCCTGTGCAAGAATTTTTTTGAGGCCCCCCCCGCCCTTCATAGGGGGCATGAAGGGCCCCACCCCCCATGCATCTCTCATCCCCCCGTGCATCTCTGATTCCCCCCACTCCAAGTTAATTAATTGTATGTAAAAAAAATACAACTTGTTATACTTACCCCCAGGGCCAGCTCCAGGTTTTTGTGGGCCCTGGGCGACAGAGTTTCAGTGGGCCCCTTTAACACATACCATGATTCATGATACACAGATACCGCAGAGAAATATATATATATAGTGCAAGGCCAAGGATTTCACTTACTACATTACATGAGTGATATCTATTGTAAATTTTACAATAGCTCAGAAACCGGTGAATCCTCACAGCGCACAGTGCAGACCGGACAGTATAGTCCTCCATACAGTATTATGGGCACCATATCATGCTCCATACAGGATACTGACCCCCTTATAATGCTCCATACAGGATACTGGTCCCCATATAATGCTCTATACAGGATACTGGTCCCCATATAACGCTCCATAGAGGATACTGGTCCCCATATAACACTGCATACAGAATACTGGCCCCCATATAACGCTCCCTACCGAATACTGTCCCCCATATATCGCTCCATACAGAATACTGACCCCCATATAACGCTCCATACAGAATATTGGCCCCCATATAACGCTCCATGCAGGCTGTTCCCCCCTTATAATGCCCCATTACACAAGCGATATCTATTGTAAATTCTACAATAGCTCAGAAACCGGCGAATCCTCACAGCGCACAGTGCAGACTGGACAGTATAGTCCTCCATACAGTAATATGGGCACCCTATAATGCTCCATACAAGATACTGACCCCCTTATAATGCTCCATACAGGATACTGGTCCCCATATAATGCTCCATACAGGATACTGGTCCCGACTCCCCATATAACTCTCCATACAGAATATTGGCCCCTATGTAACACTCCATGCAGGCTGTTCCCCCCTTATAATGCCCCATGCAGGATGACACCCGTCTTTTAATGCACTATACAGGATGTCACATCTACCCCCCATAAAATGCCCCATGCAGGATGTCACCTCTTCCCCCCATATAATGCCCCATGCAGGATGTCGCTTCCCCCCTTTTCAATGCCCTATGCAGCATGTCAGACCACCCCCTCCCTTATAATGCCCCATGCAGGAGGTCACCCCCCCTCCTTATAATGCCCCATGCAGTATGTCACACACCCACCCTCTATATAATGCCCCATGCAGGATGTCAATTCCCCCCTCCCCCTCTTATAATGCCCCATGCAGGATGTCACACCGCCTCCCTTATAATGCCCCATGCAGAATGTCACGCCCCCCCTCCCTTATAATGCCCCATGCAGGATATCACTTCCCCCCTTCCCCTCTTATAATGCCCCATGCAGGATGTCACTTCCCCCTTCCCCTCTTATAATGCCCCATGTAGTATGTCACTTCCCCCTTCCCCTCTTATAATGCCCCATGCAGGATGTCACTTCCCCCCTTCCCCTCTTATAATGCCCCATGCAGGATGTCACTTCCCCCTTCCCCTCTTATAATGCCCCATGCAGGATGTCACATCCCTCCCCCCCACCCCCTTATAATGCCCCCATGCAGGATGTCAATTCCCCCCTCCCCCATATAATGCCCCATTCAGGATGCCAATCCCCCCCCTATATAATGCCCCATGCAGGATGTCACACCACCTCCCCCATATAATGCCCCATGCAGGATGTCACACCCACTCTCCCCCCACCATTAAATGCCCCATGCCCCCATACATATAAAAAAAAAATCAAATACTCACCTCACTTCTTACTTGCTGCTAATCCGGACTCCAGCGTTGCGTGCGTCTTCCCGCTCTGTGATGTGACAGCTCAGGAGAGAGCGCGCGGTGTAAAGACGTCACCACGCCCTCTGACCTGAGACATCACAGTCCGAGGACGGGGCAGAGCTGAGCGCAGGCATATCTCCGGTCATGTGACGGCGGGGGGTCCTCCGGGGGGAAACATGAGGAGACGCACAAGAGGGGGGCTCCGAGGGGGCCCCGACTGGCCGGGCCCCATGCTGGAGTCAGGGCAGTCATGCCATGATGGCGGCCCTGCTGGAGGCTGGAGGGGCCCCCTCTCCCTCGGGGGCCCCCGTTCAATGAACCGGCTGCACGGGCGGTAGGTCCGCCCCTGGTACTACATCTCTAAAAAGGTATATCTGCTTTAAAAATAGTAATACATAAGAATAATATGTACTATGTCTGACCACTACAAACACTCATCTGAACTGGTCCAAGTGCTGTCAGCTTTTTTCACGGGCAACACTTAGACAATACGGTCGTGTGAATATAGGCTTATGATGCATCTGGTAATAAACATGTTAAGGATGGGCCGCTACTCATGGGCCACTGCTGTGTGCTTGCCCCCCAGGCTAAAATGTGCCAGCCAGCCCCTGCTGCACCGGGTGCCAGAAAACCTAGATACATCTTTGGAATAGGTATCTTGCAAAGTAAGGATGGGGTTTGGTGTTTTTAAGTGATTTTATTGACTCTGTGCATTTATATTTTGCATCAATAATATGATATGGTTATATATATCTTCTGGATATCAGGAGGGCTTATCCCTGTGCATTGACTCTCTCCTTCTCCTTCGATGTCCTGTATAGGCAAAAAAAACTACGCGTTTCGAGGACTCACAGTTCCTCTTCGTCAGCTTCTCGCTGGTAGTCAAACTGGTAACCTAATAACGTCCAAACGCCCCCCACAAAGATAATACAACCAAAGAAATGGAGGAAGATCCAATACTCTCAAGACGGTGCAAAAGGACATATGGAGGTGCAATAGAACTAAGATAGAATTCCAATAAGAATAGACTGTGTGTGAAAAAAATAATCATAAAAAAGACTTTGTTCAAACTTTCACAATTAGTTAAAAATGAATAAAAATTATATACTTATATTTCTGATGGCTATAAAAAACAGTCTGTTAATCAGTGTATATTACCAGGATAGTATAAATTCGGCACTTAGTACCATCCAGAGATAAAAAGGAAAAAATGAAGGAGAAAAATAAAAACATTATATTGTATCTCCAATAGGGGTATCAATGTATAGAAACAAATACATATATAAAATAGGTGGATTCAAAGGAATATATCCAAAAGACATATTATATTGATAAAATATAAGGAGGTTCATAAAAGTGCAATGTAAATGTTCAATTGGTACTGGGATAAAAAATACATACAGTATATACCGCTGCGAGTTAAAGGCATACAGCTGACTCTCGTGATTAAGGCCCTTCAGAGCCAAGCTATTTAATGTGAAGAACCATTTGGATTCCATCCGCGACATTAATCTCAGGTAATCACCTCGGATCCCACAAAACTTAGTGTCCTTATAAGATTGGTTGTGGAACTTCCGGTAGTGCCGGGACAGTGGATGCCCTTCAAAACCTTCATTCATGTTGATAAAGTGTTCCTTCAGTCTTTTGATAACTTGCGCTTTGTACAGACATCTCCTCCTGCCAAGGTATAAAAAGGGCGTGGCTTGGGGTGTGGATAGGGGCGTGGTCAGACTACGCGTGCCGCATGGTTTCGCCCTCTTTCTAGTCCTCATAGGTTGGCGGTATGCTTGTACTGAGGAGATCTGGGATATCAGTGACTAGGTCCCATATTGTGCACTGTAAGGTCTGGAAAAGCTCCTTCTATCCGTCTCTGTAGCACCAGAGGAAGAACAGAGGGGAAAAGACAGGATTTTCTACATGTCGCGTTATGTACAGTCATATGAAAAAGTTTGGGCACCCCTATTAATCTTAAGCTTAATGTTCTATAAAAATTGGTGTTTTTGCAACAGCTATTTCAGTTTGATATATGTAATAACTGTTGGATACAGTAATGTTTCTGCCTTGAAATGAGGTTCATTGTACTAACAGAAAATGTGCAATCTGCATTCAAACAAAATTTGACAGGTGCATAAGTATGGGCACCTCACCAGAAAAGTGACATTAATAGTTAGTAGATCCTCCTTTTGCAAAAATAACAGCCTCTAGTCGCTTCCTGTAGCTTTTAATGAGTTCCTGGATCCTGGATGAAGGTATTTTTGACCATTCCTCTTTACAAAACAATTCCAGTTCAGTTAAGTTTGATGGTCGCCGAGCATGGACAGCCCTCTTCAAATGATCCCACAGATGTTCAATGATATTCAGGTCTGGGGACTGGGATGGCCATTCCAGAACATTGTAGTTGTTCCTCTGCATGAATGCCTGAGTAGATTTGGAGCGGTGTTTTGGATCATTGTCTTGCTGAAAGATCCATCCACTTTGTAACTTCATATTTATCACCGATTCTTGAACATTATTGTCAAGAATCTGCTGATACTGAGTGGAATCCATGCGTCCCTCAACTTTAACAAGATTC
Organism: Phyllobates terribilis; assembly: GCF_046119375.1. Lineage (NCBI taxonomy): Eukaryota > Metazoa > Chordata > Amphibia > Anura > Dendrobatidae > Phyllobates > Phyllobates terribilis. The sequence goes on from NW_027362858.1 coordinate 5,963,466, forward strand.
CCAGTGCCAGCATTGACCACACAGCCCCAAAGCATGATGGAACCTCCACCAAATTTTACTGTGGGTAGCAAGTGTTTTTCTTGGAATGCTGTGTTTTTTTGCCACCATGCATAACGCCTTTTTGTATGACCAAATAACTCAATCTTGATTTCATCAGTCCACAGGACCTTCTTCCAAAAAGAAATTGGCTTCTCCAAATATGCTTTTGCATACCTCACCAAACTCTGTTTGTGGCTTCTTTCGCATCACTCTCCCATACAGCTTCTCCTTGTGCAAAGTGCCTTGTATAGTTGACCGATGCACAGTGACACCATCTGCAGCAAGTTGATTCTGCAGCTCTCTGGAGGTGGTCTGAGGATTGTCCTTGACTGATCTCACCATTCTTCTTCTCTGCCTTTCTGATGTTTTTCTTGGCCTGCCACTTCTGGCCTTAACAAGAACTGTCCCTGTGTTCTTCCATTTCCTTACTATGTTCCTCACAGTGGAAACTGACAGGTTAAATCTCTGAGACAGCTTTTTGTATGCTTCCCCTGAACAACTATGTTGAATAATCTTTGTTTTCAGATCATTTGACAGTTGTTTTGAGGAGCACATGATGCCACTCTTCAGAGGAGATTCAAACAGGAGAACAACTTGCAAGTGGCCACTTTAAGTAGCTTTTCTCATGATTGCATACACCTGGCTATAAAGTTCAAAGCTCCATGAGGTTACAAAACCAAAAAAAGTGCTTTAGTAAGTCAGTAAAAAGTAGGTAGGAGTATTTAAAACAAGAAAATGATAAGGGTGCCCATACTTATGCACCTTTCAAATTTTGTTTGAATGCAGATTGCACATTTTCTGTTAGTACAATAAACCTCATTTCAAGGCAGAAACATTACTGTGTCCAACAGTTATTACATATATCAAACTGAAATAGCTGTTGCAAAAACACCAATTTTTATAAAACATTAAGCTTAAGATTAATAGGGGTGCCCAAACTTTTTCATATGACTGTAGATGTTCTGCAGATTTATCACAACCGTCCACAAGAAGAAACTGCCATCACAGAGCCGCCTTTAGCTGTTGGAAAAGTTTAAACTTAGTTTTGAATAGTTGCTATAGGCAACAGGGACCGTTTCTATTTATGCTGGGTCACATGATGCTGGTGCTGAGTGATGTCATGTGATGGAATGTTGTGGGTGATGATGTCACAGAGGGCGTTGTGATGTCACCCTTGGGGTATATAAGGGGGCTCCATCCACCTGGAGCTCATATCTCATTGGCCATATCTTGGTGCTGAGATACCCCCTGGAGACAATGAGGATCGCCATATTGTTTCTGTGCTGTACCCTGTTCTACCCTGTGAATTACCATAGGCTGCCGGTGAGTACCTGTCTATTATTACATATGGAGGACGTTTAGAATCAGCTGCGGCAGGGGAAGGGGATGGGGAGGGGGGTCCTGTAAGAATTTACCTGCGGGAATAAGAGGTTATGGCAGGGAAAGGAGCTTAGGAAGTGACAGTCAGAGGGGATATAAGTGTGGGGTGACCCCTCTGACTCCCACATTCCTGCTTTGTCCTTGTAGTGATTAATGACTTTGGTGTTGTCCCTTATATATCACTTTGCAGTCACCAGTGATCGCTCCGCACTGTGATCCTAAACTACAGTCTCATTTACCTTTTTGCAAACGCCCAGAAGGGGAGGAGTGACATCACACCCATGTGAGCAGATCCCGCCCACTTTTACTGCAGTCGTAATGCGAGCTAGCTGTATTCTGTTTTCATGGAAATGTCAGCAGCTGCTCCCCCTAGTGTTTACAAGATGAAAACATCAAAACAGTTAAAATATTTTTTTCAGATTTTATACCATTGAAACCTTTTTAAATACATATGTGTATTTATATATAAATATAAATACTTTACAATTGTAAAAAAATTGCTGACACTTTCCCTTTAAAAGATCTAAAGACGTTCTGCTTCATGTGCCATTGTGACCAATCACAGCACAGATTATATTTTTTAAACTTTTCTTGAAAAACTGAAGCTGCTCCGTGATTGGAAATCATGTGGAAGGGTTCTCTTTTAGACATTTAGTTAGGTCCAAAGTATCAGTGACATGATGGATAGAACTGTGCAATGATGTCACAGAGGGCTTTGTGATGTCACCCCTGGGTATATTAGAAGCCTCGGCCCATCTGCAGCTTGTATCTCATTGACCATACCTTGGTGCTGAGAGACCTCTGGAGATGATGAGTATCATCCTATCATTTCTGTGCTTTACGTTGCTCTACCCCCCACATTACAGTACACTGAGGGCGAGTATGTTCTCATCAATATGGAGGTCACAAGGATCAGCTAATGAGAATATCGCCTCTTGCAGGACTTCTCATACTGGACACGTGACCGTCCGTCATATGAAAGTCCAACTGTAAATAATATTCCATGGACCCTGGAGGTGAATCCCAAACTTCTTCCTGATCTTCTCAATGGGATATTTCTGAAAGTTGCTTGATAATGTATCCATCACTGTATAATAACAAGGGCTCTCTGTTTGACTGGATTGGGTATAAATATACAGGACTTTATTATGTTTTTTTTCTTTATTATAGGATGACCCACTACCCGTGGATCTCAGGAGAAGCACCTATCAAGCTTCCATCAATCTTCCTCTTTGGCTCTTCTGTGACGCAGTTTTTGTTGCGGTGATGACACTACTGACAATACTAGAGTATTTGTCCTTAAGTCTTGTCCTGAGCAAGTGGGCAATGTCTGAACCTGGTGAAACAATCAGAAAACTCCTGAGAACAAAACCATTCTGAAGGAACAAAGTGCTTGTAAGGAGCCGATTTGCATCCCTCAGATTCAGGAGCAAGACTCCAGGAGAACACCTGTCCTGCCCAATGGCAAATGTTCTACTCCATCCATGGCTCCTGCACCGCAGGATGCGAAAAAGGTTCCTAGTTGCAACTATAAAGTGGCGTTCAGTGATATTGTCTGGGTCAGAACGATCCCTCACAACAATATAGGAAGAAGAGCTCGAAGTTCCACGGAGCATAAAGAGAGGTTACAGATTTTTCAGAGAAGCCAACAACCCAGAATTCCAGAGCCAAGAGCACCAGAACCTAGAACACCAGAACCTACCATGTCAGAACCTAGTATGTCAGAACCTAGAATGCCAGAGCCTGAAATGCCTACAACACCTCCACCCAAAATCAAGAGGAGAAGATGTTTCCTTAGATGTCTTAGAGGCGAGGAAGATTGAGAAGGCAACTGCTTGAACTTTCCCATTGCTCGTGTTTTCATCACAGGTTAGTCATATACATGCTGTCTGATGGGCACCATCTTACTACATACAAGGCAGCACTGCACCTGAAATCGAATGGATATTTTGTCACACACTTGCACTTTAGCACCTTATCATATGGCGCATATATCTATGAACGCTTTGCTAAGTATCACTGTCTAGTATGTGCTTCTGATGAACCTATTTTAGGAAAACGTGTCGAGGTTTGGCATACTATGTACTTGAGTTTGGCGTACTATGTGCTTGTTGGTAAATTCTATTGCCATCTATAATCTACTAGATATTATAATGTCTCTGGTGGGATGCCCCATGCCGAATTGTTGATAACTGACTATGAGCATTGTCCTCTATTTCTTATCTACTATGGTTACAGGTTGATGTGAAGAGAGCTGTGCCATTGGTAGCGATTTTTCTACTGATTTGTCAGTTATATTTATGTTAGTTTAGCAAATTTCTGCTTGTAGGGTCTAATGTTTTAGCATAGTGTATGTTCTGTGAGCTAAATTGTCATACTTATGCACTAGATAGATTATAAATTGTGATGCTTATGTACAAGATAGATTATTAGTTTAATCGGTGATTTTTTAAATATTTTTTAACATCAGGTGACTCAAGAATCGCATCTTACAGAAGACAAGAAGCCTAAATGCCGAAGGGTGATGACCTGTTGATGGCCCACAGCAGGAGGGTCATTACCTCTTGATGGCACAAAACTGGACCGAAGATAAAAACATTTGATGGTACACAGCCGGAGGATGATGACCTATTGATGGCCATAGCCAGAGGGTCATTACCTGTTGATGGCACACAGCCGGATGGTCATTACCTGTTCATGGTGCACTGCCGGATGGTTATTACCTGTTGATGGCACACAGCCGGAGGGTGATGACCTATTGATGGCCATAGCCAGAGGGTCATTACCTGTTGATGGCACACAGCCGGATGGTCATTACCTGTTCATGGCGCACTGCCAGATGGTCATTAACTGTTGATGGCACACAGCCGGAGGGTGATGACCTATTGATGGCCATAGCCAGAGGGTCATTACCTGTTGATGGCGCACTGCCGGATGGTCATTACCTGTTGATGGCACACAGCTGGAGGGTGATGACCAGTTGATGTCGCACTGCCGGATGGTCATTACCTGTTGATGGCACACAGCCGGACAGAGGATCATTACCTGTTGATGGCACACAGCCGGTCAGAGGATAAGATCTTTTGATTGCATACACCGGGTCCCTCCCTGATAACAAGGAACCCTGGGGAATACTGGTCATCTTGATCCCCCACTGACTATATACTTGCTCCACCTCAGCCTACACCATCATGGAGGACACTTCCACCTGTGTCCACTGTAAGGTTGGACTTTCTTTTATAATTACAGCAGATTAATAAACATCATAAAGCTGTCAAACTATCGAGTAATTTATTATAAATTATTATAAAGAAATATAAAGTATAATAGATAGCTATAGAGGGCACAGAAGACGACTAACTATAGAAAGCATGGTATCGCCTGATATATACTGTATATTCTAGATGGCGCTATTACACTAAATACATCACAACCTCCAGGGTGATATTACCGTACAATGCGAGATCACTAATAATGACCACAGATTATGAGAAAATGACCAGCTCCATAGTCCTGGAGTTATTATAAATGTCTCTAGTGTGAGGCAGGGACTGGACGAGTGTTGGAGGGAGGTATATTCCCCCAGGACGTCCTTTATGTATCCATGCTGTAGAATCTGCCGTATACTTCTGTTCTAGCAGTCAGACATTTCACTCTGCAAATCACAGGCTCAACATTGTGTAAAACTACCACCGTATATAAGAGCACTCAGAATAAAAACTAGCGGCATGCCGTGCACTGCCCATGTCATGTGTACGGGATACAGGACCTGCAGGACCTGGTAGGGCCATTATAGTTGATAGATTAATGATACCTGTGCAGATGAAGGGAAAAAAAATATGTGCAACAACAGGAGGAGAAAGTCTCAAAATGTCATTTGAAGAGTATAATAGAGAAATGGGAAACTTCTGGAGATGCAGATAAGTGGTACCAGGGCGAAACGTAAGTGTAGTCAGACAAGGGAAAAGTGCAAATGATCCAGCGTAAAGGTTTGTTTAGTAGAAAAAATATTAAAACTTAGCTTTTATTAGCCATATAAAACACTGCTCCACAAAGAATACAGCAAATGTGCAACTATCATAGCTTACAGACCTACGTGTTTCAACAAATCATGTCTTAATTATGGCCCTACTACTAGAATGACAAAAAGGCATATATATATATATATATATATATATATATATATATATATATATATATATATCCACGTGCCTGTATGACCTCCCTACAACGCCTGGGCATGCTCCTGATGAGGTTTCGTATGGTCTCCTGTGGGATCTCCTCCTAGACCTGGACTAAAGCATCCGTCAACTCCTGTACAGTCTGTGGTGCAACGTGACGTTGGCGGATGGAGCGAGACATGATGTCCCAGATGTGCTCAATCGGATTCAGGTCTGGGGAACGGGCGGGCGAGTTCATAGCTTCAATGCCTTCATCTTGCAGGAACTGCTGACACACTCCAGCCACATGAGGTCTGGCATTGTCCTGCATTAGGAGGAACCCAGGGCCAACCGCACCAGCATATGGTCTCACAAGGGGTCTGAGGATCTCATAGAATCATAGAATGGTAGAGTTGGAAGGGACCTCCTGGGTCATCTGGTCCAACCCCCTGCTCAAAGCAGGATTCACTAGATCATCTCAGACAGATGTCTGTCCAGCCTCTGTTTGAAGACGTCCATTGAAGGGGAACTCACCACCTCTCGTGGCAGCCTGTTCCACTCATTAATCACCCTAACTGTCAAAAAGTTTTTTCTAATATCTAATCTGTGTCTCCTCCCATTTAGTTTCATCCCATTGCTTCTAGTCTTTCCTTGTGCAAATGAGAATAAAGATGATCCTTCTACAATGTGACAGCCCTTGACATATTTGTAGACAGCTATTCAGTCTCCTCTCAGTCTTCTTTTTTGCAAGCTAAACATTCCCAAATCCTGCAACCGTTCCTCATAGGACATGGTTTGCAGACCAGTCACCATTCTGGTCGCTCTTCTCTGAACTTGCTCCAGTTTGTCTATGTCTTTTTTAAAATGTGGTGCCCAAAACTGTACACAGTATTCCAGATGAGGTCTGACCAAAGAGGAGTAAAGACCGATAATGACTTCACGTGATCTAGACTGTATGCTTCTGTTAATACATCCCAGAATTGTATTTGCCTTTTTTGCTGCTGCATCACACTGTTGACTCATGTTCAGTCTATGATCTATTAGTATATTTAAGTCTTTTTCACATGTACTGTTGCTTAGCTCTATTCCTCCCATTCTGTATATGCTTTTTTCATTTTTATTGCCCAGATGTAGTACTTTGCATTTTTCCCTGTTAAAAACCATTCTGTTGGTTGCTGCCCACTGCTCCAGTTTATTTAGGTCTTTTTGAATCCTCTCTCTCTCTTCTCTAGTATTAGCTATCCCTCCTAGCTTTGTGTCATCAGCAAATTTAATCAGTTTACCCTCAATTCCTTCATCTAAATCATTGATAAAGATGTTGAACAATACAGGTCCCAGGACGGAGCCCTGTGGTACCCCACTTGAGACATTTATCCAGCTGGATGTGAAGCCATTTACAACCACCCTTTGAGTCCGATCACTAAGCCAGTTATGAATCCACCTAACAGTTGCCTGGTCCATTGCATACTTGGTCATTTTTTCAATAAGGATGGTGTGAGATACTTTGTCAAATGCTTTGCTGAAGTCAAGATATACTATATCTACAGTACATCTCGGTACCTAATTGAAGTCAGGCTACCTCTGGCGAGCACATGGAGGGCTGTGCGGCCCTCCAAAGAAATGCCACCCCACACCATTACTCACTCACTGCCAAACCGGTCATGCTGAAGGATGTCGCTCTCCACGGCGTCTCCAGACTCTGTCACGTCTGTCACATGTGCTCAGTGTGAACCTGCTTTCATCTGTGAAGAGCACAGGGCGCGAGTGGCGACTTTGCCAATCCTGGTGTTCTCTGGCAAATGCCAAGCGTCCTGCATGGTGTTGGGCTGTGAGCACAACCCCTATCTGGGGACGTCGGGCCCTCATACCACCCTCATGGAGTCAGTATCTAACCGCTTGTGCAGACACATGCACATGTGTGGCCTGCTGGAGGTCATTTTGCAGGGCTCTGGCAGTGCTCCTCCTGTTCCTCCTTGCACAAAGGCGGAGGTAGCGGTCCTGCTGCTGGGTTGTTGCCCTCCTACGGCCCCCTCCACATCTCCTGGTGTACTGGCCTGTCTCCTGGTAGCGCCTCCAGCCTCTGGACACAGCCAACCATCTTGCAACAACTCGCATTGATGTGCCATCCTGGATGAGCTGCACTATCTGAGCAACTTCTGTGGGTTGTAGAGTCTGTCTCATGCTACCACGAGTGTGAAAGCACAACCAACATTCAAAAGTGACCAAAACATCAGCCAGAAAGCATTGGTACTGAGATGTGGTCTGTGGTCCCCACCTGCAGAACCACTCCTTTATTGAGGGTGTCTTGATAATTGCCAATAATTTCCATCTATCGTCTATTCCATTTGCACATCAGCATGTGAAATTGATTGTCAATCAGTGTTGCTTCCTAAGTGGACAGTTTGATTTCACAGAAGTTTGATTTACATGGAGTTATATTCTGTTGTTTTAAGTGTTCCCTTTATTTTTGGATACAGTGAGTACGGAAAGTATTCAGACTCTTTTAAATTTTTCACTCTTTGTTTCATTGCAGCCATTTGATAAATTCTAAAAAGTTCATTTTTTTCTCATTAAAGTACACTCTGCACCCCATCTTGACTGAAAAAAACAGCAATGTAGAATTTTTTTGCAAATTTATTAAAAAAGAAAAACTGAAATATCACATGGTCCTTTGCTCAGACACTCATATTTAAGTCACATGCTGTCCATTTCCTTGTGATCCTCCTTGATATGGTTCTACTCCTTCAATGGAGTCCAAATGTGTTTAATTAAACTGATAGGACTTGATTTGGAAAGGCACACACCTGTCTATATAAGACCCCACAGCTCACAGTGCATGTCAGACCAAATGAGAATCATGAACTCAAAGGAACTGCCCAAGGAGCTCAGAGACAGAATTGTGGCAAGGCACACATCTAGCCAAGGTTATAAAAGAATTTCTGCATTACTCAAGGTTCATAAGAGCACAGTGGCCTCCATAATCCTTAAATGGAAGAAGTTTGGGACCACCAGAAGTCTTCCTAGACCTGGCCGTCCAGCCAAACTGAGCAATCGTGGGAGAAGAGCCTTGGTGAGAGAGGTAAAGAAGAACCCCAAGATCACTGTGGCTGAGCTCCAGAGATGCAGTAGGGAGATGGGAGAAAGTTCCACAAAGTCAACTATCACTGCAGCCCCCCACCAGTTGGGCCTTTATGGCAGAGTGGCCAGACGGAAGCCTCTCCTCAGTGCAAGACGTATGAAAGCCCGCATAGAGTTTGCTCAAAAACACATGAAGGACTCCCAGACTATGAGAAATAAGATTCTCTGGTCTGATGAGACAAAGATAGAACTTTTTGGTGATAATTCTAAGTGGTATGTGTGGAGAAAACCAGGCACTGCTCATCACCTGCCTAATACAATCCCAACAGTGAAACATGGTGGTGGCAGTTGTTAGAACCCTCCTGTTAGCTTTTTCTATTTTGTGGTCACGTGACCTTCTGTCTATTTATTCCAGCTCCGCCCTTCAGGCTTTGCTGGACTTCAGTGTTACTTTGACTCTTAATCTAGCCAGGTGCTTTGTACCTACTGTATCTCTCTAGTTTGTTTGGTCCTTGGACCGCTAAGTCCTTTTGTCTGTTTGTCTTCTTCTGCTACTTCTTCTGCCAGGAGGTGTCCAATTTAGTCCCAGTCCTTAGTTCTTTTAGGGACCCCTCCCTTTAATCTATAGGTCTGCGTTCAGACTAGCCGCGGACGAAGGCGGGTCTGTTCACAAGGAACAGGTTGCCCACTGCATCGTAGGGAATCAGCTTAGTCCTATTGTATGGACAGATTTCCTCTCTTTCCTTAGTTCTTGTAGCAGATCATAACAGCAGTATCATGCTATGGGTGTGTTTTTCAGCTGCAGGGACAGGACGACTGGTTGCAATTGAAGGAAACATGAATGCGGCCAAGTACAGAGATATCCTGGATGAAAACCTCTTCCAGAGTGCTCTGTACCTCAGACTTGGCCAAAGGTTCACCTTCCAACAAGACAATGACCCTAAGCACACAGCTAAAATAACAAAGGAGTGGCTTCAGAACAACTATGTGACCATTCTTGACTGGCCCAGCCAGAGCCCTGACCTAAACCCAATTGAGCATCTTTGGAGAGACCTGAAAATGGCTGTCCACTGTTAGAAAAATTAACACTTCCTTATCTTAGATAAGGGCACAGTGAGGGAAATCAGTCTTTGAATTGTGTGGATAAAACAAAAGCTTATTTAATGTTCATTCAAAAAGGTGATTACAAAAAATGGAAAGAAAATAGTTCATAGCACACAACAAAAGAGGTATCAGGTTAAAATAGAAACAATTATAAGTTCTTACGTATCCAGTTTTGGCAGTATGTGATGGTCCGTTGTGGAGACCTCAAGGTATGAGAATCTACCCACCATACTGATGTCTCTCCTTATATACCATCTTGCCTCATGGATATACATTGGAGACTATTTTTACAGTTACATAACCCAATATGGCGGTTTGCTGATATGGCAGTAACCTCCATACCTATAATAGAGTATGTATTTTCGACTGTGTACAATTACTTCATATTGGCATATTTCAAACATATGGCTAAGGACTTTTCATCATTAGTTATCTTTAAATAACCCATGTTGACAACGAGTCCTATAGATTTGATGTACAGAACAGGTGTGTCTGCCAAGGTTCTCAGAATAACCTCTGTCACGCTCTGAAACTCCTAAGCATGAGACTAAGCTTCTGAGAGCTTATATGTAATATTTTATATCATAAGAGATTAATATTTTACAGTCCCCCCTGATTATGATTTAAGAAATATCATAATCAATCCTAAACTCATTCTCTCACCATTTGTATCACATTCATTCTTTATTCTGAAAACCTTGTATCAACTCCTGTACTGAATGTCATC